>NC_135539.1:55830639-56142790 GCF_045843805.1 Urocitellus parryii
CTATATCATATTAAATCAAGTCTGGGCTATCAAATACAAGATATATTAGCTAAGCTAGAAATTGAGGTGTACAAGGTATAGAGTGAGAGATGGTTTCTGATCTTACAAGAATTAGTTTGGAATTACAAGTCTCTACTGGCAATTTCACAAAAGGAGGTGAAACAATTGGAGTCATAGCCTCACAATGTCTCGCTGTCTAACCAGCCTAAGTCACCCAAAGATATCTAATTGCAGTCATTGCTAATGAGCCATTTTTAGACATTGAATAAGTGGCTTGATTTGGTTATTTGGTTTCCATTTCTGGAAGAGGTTTAACACATTTAGTTATTTGCTTAAATAATTTGGGCAAAGTTTCTATTTTTTAATTGAGAGGTGAGGACCATTGAAAATGTAAAGCAATTAGAATTGCAACACTCACATGTACAGAATCATCAAATTAATCAGCAAGATCTTTGAGCCAGATTTAAATTACCTGAGTAGGAGTCTTGGATTTAGAACGTTAAAAAAGAGAAACTAAATTAGTTGAGAAGAGTCACAACTCTTAAATGTGAAACTTTATCTTAGAAATAGGTGTAATTAATGATTACTTGTATTAGATAAATATGGTTTTGTTTATACCTTCTCATTAGGCAATGAGAAAACTCTTCTAATTGCTTGGATCTAAACTCTTCTAATTACATGAGGTAAATTTGAAGCCTCATCCGTTTTGGATTTGTCTTTACCTTGAAATTTATATTTTTCCCCTGCTGGTTGAACAGGAATGACTTCTTGAAGGAAAAAAAAAATTGGAACTGATTTTTTTTTTAATATTTAAGGTATAATGAAAATAAGGTAAAATACACAAAATTTAAAAGTGTACATGCAATTAAATTTTTATTCCTGCATAATGCTTGTGTATATCCTTGGAATCATCACCTTGATCAGTATAGGAAATATTGCCAACATTCCAGAAAGCCCTTTTTGTGCTCCTTTTTTAACAACAATGCCAAAATGATGAATGTTATTCTGGTTTTTCACCCTATAGAATAGTTATGTCTGTTAAAATTCATATCAGTGGTGTCATATAAGAGTATTTTTATTTGTCTTATTTCACTTAATATAATTTTGTGAGATTAATCCATGTTGTGTGTACCTGTTGTTCATTTCCCTTCCTGTACAGTACTCTTATATATGAAAAATTTTTCACAGTGAAAAATTTTCATTTGTTGTGCTGTTAGGAGACATTTGGGTTCTCTTAATTTTAAGCTATTAAGAATAAAGTTGCCATGCAGTTTCTTCAACTCCTCTTCATTTCTTTTGGGTATTTAACTAGACAAAATTTCTGGGTTACAGGGTAATGTAAGTTTTATCTTTCATATATACTATTAAAAAGGTTTTTAATGTGGCTTCTCCACATGTTTACCAATACTTGGTATATGAAATTTTGTTTTATTTTGTTTTAAATTCCATGTATTATGTTCACTGTATACTGGTATCTATTTTTTGGTGTTAATTAGCATTTTTCTAATGACTAGAGTGGTTGAGAAGGTATGTATATCCCAATTGGCCATTTGGATGTCTTCTGTGAAGTGCCTGCTTAATCATTTACTCATTTTTCCATTGCATTGTCTATGTTTTTCTTAATGCTTTGTATAAGTTCAGTATCTAAATGTTGCAAATGTTACAGAGCTGAAATATCATGCTTTACCATAAATTTTCTCCACTATCACTGTTGGTATATTGTTGTTGTTTCCCCTCCTTCCCCCACTCAACATCTATATTCATTTTGGTGTTTATTATCTTTCCTTCTTGCTATGTTCTGCCACTTGTCCCTGGATCATGTAACTTTTATGACCACTTGCTAAACAATAAACTTTCTAGCATTCCAAGGGACCCCAAAATGACACTTCAGAGTCAAGGACTAATAATTTCCTCTACAAATTCCACTAAGGGTTTCATTTTGGGGTTCCCTATCAACATCAATGTTTTCACTGCTGACTACTTTTTTTTTTTTTAAATTCAGTAATCCTATTGTATACACTGGGATCCCATTGGTTCAGCTAGCCAATGCATGCATCAGATTTTTCCTAAATTCTAGGTTCTGAGTTTCTTTCCTCTGTTGGTTGAACAGTAACATTTTGGACAGTAAGAATTTGCTTCTAGCAAAGGTCCTGTAGAAAGGTTAGCCATAGGTGAAACACTCCACTGTTTGTAAAGTTCTATCTCCTTTCTTAGTTCAGGTTCCCTTTTCATTATGAGTCACTCACAGACTGTCTGGGCCATAAATCAAAGGCTTCTCACAATGTGAGGGACTGATGACAGTACTTGTTCCTTTAACACTCCAACTTTCCCTTGCATGGTATTTTCACCTAGATAAATACAAATGGAAATACATGGTCTGCAACAAGGAGAAATTCCACCTGTGTCACCAGACTTAGAAAAAAAATAATTCCCCTTTGCTAGAGAAGGAAGTTTATAAACCTCAATAAGTATGAGGACTTCCAGGAACTATGTTTATTGATGCAAAAACGCATGTGACTACTCCTATGTATCTAGGGTTTATAGTAAGAAGATATTTTGAGACATCTTGTGGAAAGAAACATTCATCAGATGTTAGTCCTAACTTCAGATTTCTGATTATCATAGCTACCACCAATGCTAGCCTCATGTACTCCAAACAATATGATTATTTTTAATACACAAAACATAATTTATTGATAAAGAAGCTGAGACCTTAGTCAGATTAAATTACCAGGGTTAGGTAGCAATTGACAGGAATAGATCTTGATATATATGACTATCTCTATGTGGGGACAAGTGCATGGAGTACTGCATATGTGGCATACATGAAGGGCTCCTGAGTGCCAAACTGCTTACCCTAAGGGCACAGCCCTGGGTGTAACACTATGTGTTGCAGTCACAGCACTTACTCCATGGCCTGTTCCTTGATTGGTTGCGGCCAGGACAGTTGTTAAGAAATTGTATTGGTGGCTGCCTATAATCTGCTTAGCTACTGCCTGAGTATATACACATGGTAACTACCCAGTAAAATCAGACCTGCTTCCAGCTTGGTCTCCGGAGCTCTTGATTCGTGACTCTGCAGCCATACCCTCCTCTACCTTGTTCCGTGGACCTCCTCGCTGGCCAAGAGAGAGTCCACATAGCTCTAGAAGTATTCCATTACTATTTCTTCAAGAAATGATATCCTGGCTTAATAAATGATTACCAGTTTAGTGGTATAGTTCTTGCTTAGTATGCTCAAGGCTGTGGATTATATCCCCAGCATTGAATAAAAAGACAGAAGGAAAGGAAGGAAAGGAAGAAAGAAGAAGGAAGGAAGGAAAGGATACTTCTTTTCCACTGCTCCAGAATTTGAACCTTATACCTATTATAATATAATATTATGCTATGATCAACTTTTTTTTTTTTTTGGTATCAGGAATTGAACCGAGGTGTCCTTAACCACTAAGCCACATCCTCAGACCCTTTCTATATTTTTTTAGAGACAGGGTTTCACTAAGTTGTTTAGGGCCTGGCTCAATTGCTGAAGTTGGCTTTGAACTTGCGATCCTCCTGCCTCAGCCTCCCAAATTGCTGGGATTATAGGCATGTGCCACTGCACCCAGCCTATAACGAACTTTAATGTTTATCTCTTCACCATCAGATTATGAGCATATACTAAGAATTTGTTATATGCTTCACTTTTTCATAGCTTCCAGATTCTCAAAAAAGTTTGTTGAATGAATGGAAAAAAATTATAATATAATCTCTTCAGGAAATATTTAAGCACCAATTTCTTTCTATATTCCTGTAAATGTAGAAAGGTTTATTCTGAATTGGCAGAAGCAGAAAAGATAATTGAAGCGTTTTGGGCACTAATTCCATACTGGATACTTCTCTAAGGCTTATTTGCATGAAATCCTAACAACAAACTTAGTAGTCATTACTATTATTTCTCTCATTTTAAAGATGTAGGTATAGTCAGATATATCTGAATCCAGAAAAAGCACCAACACTTAAGCCTTGTGACTGTGGTTTCACTGAGGGGGGCTTTCAAGAGAGTTGAACTCGAATACCATTTCAAAGGGTAACTAGAATCTGGACAAACTGAATTGGCAAAAGAAGAATCAGGTGTTATAAAAATAGGGTTTAACTCACTGTGGAAAAGTAGAGGTTGGGACAGGTATGGCATTGCATGGGATGACTGCTGAGTGAGGCAGAGGCCCGGGGTGAATGTTCATACTCTGGTGGCTACTGCCTGGGTCTCTTGACTTTCTACTCATTGTACACATGTCTTTGCAAGTAACATAACTTCTCTGTCAACTTCCTAAGGTCTTTATGAGAATTGATATGTATGTTTATAAAACTTAGGAAACTATATACCATATAGTCATTACTATTTAACTTTGACCATTTTATTATTATCATTAGTGTTACTTTAAAGATGGTAGTTGTATTGGTAGGTTTTGGTATACTTATCAAAAACTTATCTCACTTTACAGTTGTTCTTCATTTACCCTGATTTAATCTATGATATAGTTTAAATACCTTCTGCATTATAAAGGCTCTTTAAAAAATAGTCTTACAGTGTTTCTGTTTCAGTGTGAGAAATCAGGCTCAAATAGGTGAGTGACTTGGCAACAGCCACATAGTGCCATGTGTCTGTCCTCAGGCTTCAGTGTGTGACAACGGGAAAGAGAGGAATATACACTCTATATACAGCAAACCAAAACAAAAACTCAGCAGTTACAGGCCCTCTATTTTCTTGAAAAGATTTGATTTCAAATATCTGGTCAGCCATAAGTCTAATGTCAAATTTTATGTCTGAATTTCAAGACTACTGACAGCATCTTTAAATTATTACCTGCCCAGGTGCCTTTAAGTTACAACATATGAATTAGCTGATTTGGTGAGTGTCTTTGTACAGTTAATATAGTGGAAATTACTTGATCAAGTAAATTTACATTTTGAATAGCTTTGTATATATGAAGCTCAAGGTTAATGTCCAAAGGTATCACTTATGTAGTTTTCCTTCATTGGAAAAAAAAATCTTCCTAGTATTCTTGGATTTAGCCCTTTAAAATGGCTGTTCAACAACTTTGCTTGTTGTTGTTTGTTTTATTTTATGTGGCAGTATGTTTACATAACATGTTATTGCATATGTTTTAAATACTGCATTGAAGTCCACAGGGACACATAGTTTACAACTCAAGTTTTAAAATAACTTAGGGTCTATGTTATGCACATTGTCCCATAGTTGATCACAGAGTCTAAAGTGTAATTTTGAAAAACTTTCATTCCAATTAAAATATTATTTAACCTAAATGAGCAATCCTTAAATAATAACAAAAAAGGAAAGATAAATGATATAGAAGTTATCAAATCATTCTGTTGAAAACTTTTCTTTTAAAGGGGCTCATGCTACTTTGCATCTTATTGTAAGAGGGTCCATATATAAAATATTCTTTTTATAGATTCTATTTATAAAAAACTTTATATTCCTGTAATGCCTTCTATATTTTTTGGTTTCTCTACTCCTTAGCCTTAGAAAATGAGGAGGCATAGGGAGTTTATTTACGTTTGAGTTTTACTTAAAATGTAAACTATACACCAGTTTATCAGGATTCTTAATGTGAACTGTAAGGTAGTAATAGAAATGTATTAAATGTGTTATAGTTCAGAAGCAGATGTTTAAGAGGGTTTTTTGAATACTCCTTCAATCCATTTTGCATAAGTGTTCTATTTGCTTTAGATTTTCTAAACGTTTTATATTATTTCAAATTTTAATACAACTATGCAGTTATATAAATAAAATCTTTTTATTATCCCACATTTTCTTTTTCCTCCAAATTCCTCCCCCAGAAGCTATCAAAAAGTTCTCCAAATTCATGCATTACTAATGAAAGCTGTTATTCAATTATCAAGCCAACTGATTTCTGAAATAGATCCTCAGCTAATGTATTCCATTAAGAAGTCTAGTCAGATAGACACAGCTAAAATTTCTCTCAAATGCTCACTAAAATACTCTTCCAGGAAAAGAGATGCGTTAATCAGAGCTACACATAAAGTGAAGAAACAGGATTTATTGGTTAGTTATGTCAATCCACTTCATAGATACATGGTCTTTTAGTGTAAAAAAAAAAAATCTGGGATTTTCAAGTTTTCTTTTTATAGCTTCCTTTTGTTGGAGGGCTGTATCAGCTAAACCCACTAACCCTGACTGAGCCAGGATGCCTTATTGCATGAGAACACATAAGCCAAAGGAAAAAAAGATTGTAACTCCCCTTTCTTTTTAGACACTTATTTACCTATCCTTTTCTTGCTAAGACAGAAAGAGGAAATTAATATTTCCTTCCCACTTAGTTGAAGCCAACGTTATAAGTGAAAATACTTCTTTTGTCAAAATCATGTGTTTGGGGGCTTAGCCAATAGAAATCCTGTGTTCTTTTAGGAGTGTAGATTTAATAGGTCTCTCTAGGCCAAATGTTATTGTCAAGTGCCATTATAATTAAGGAAGCAATATATTCCAATTACAAAATATGCTACAAACAGAAAAAATCTCTAAAAAAAGTAAAATTCCCAAGTCCTTGTTGTAATCTAAAGCATACACAATCATATTTTAGAGATAATTATAGTTGATTGTAATGTGATTATATCTGTCAGAATAATATGCACTGACAGAGCCTTAGAAAAAATGGAATGTTTTTGACTATGAAGCAAGTTGAGATTTATTTGCATAGCTGGTGGTTGTACACAAGGACCAGAGTTTCAGATTCTTTGGAAGAAAGTAATCGGCTTGTATATGCCTTAAATTCATGTTTAAACTTCCTTTGGGGAGCCTAGTGTATTTCATAGGCATTTTAAATTCTTGTTCCAAATTCTTTTCTGAAAGTATCTTTAAAAAGTCAGGAGAGCAATTATACCCTGCAAAATGCAAATTGACTGTGGGACTTATTTCTGACATAGGTTCCTAAATGAACCACAGGCAAAAGTGAAGGCAGAATTGGATGGCTCAGGTAAGAGTGGAAGACCTTTCAACTTTCTCTTATGTACAAAAGAAAGTATTTCAATAGATTAAAGATAAGATTTGATCTAAAAGCACAATCAATTATCCATGATCAGGAGTTTAACATAAAATTGGCCAATAACAAATTATTTCAACTTACCTTCATTTCCCTTTCTTTGCTTATCTAATGAAGGAAAGACAAATAAACAATAAAATTAAAGTAGTGGACAAGAGAAAGGAAATGCAGAATTCAAGTTCCTGCAAAAAATCATCTCCCAAATAAGCAAAAGTTGGTTATAATTAGAAGTGAAGACAAATGTATCCTTTGTAATGCAAACATTTAAAGGACAGACTCTAAATTAATATATATATATATATATATATATATATATATATATATATATACACACACACACACACACACACACACACACATACATACATAGATACATACACATGTATGTATTTCAAATCTATTTTCTTTCTCATAGAGGCTGACACTTAATTTGAACAAATTCCTCTAAATTTATATCCCTTTCAAAGCCTATTGGCATTCCTCATCTACAAGCATCAGAATCCTGTGATTTTGAACAATATGGCTCAACTACAATCTTTGTAACTGGTAGTTCCAAACAAGATTTCAGACTGTGCCTTGTTCTAAAAACTTCCTTTTTCCACCAGCGTTACTGTGCTTGCCAAGAGTGACATAACCTTGAAATTATTTGTTACATTTTCCAATGAACAAACCCAGCTTGTTAAGGAAATGGGCAGCCTATATCATTAGCAAGGAGTACAATGGAAGACTCAGAATTCAGCCTTGACTGGTAGGCCCAGAGTATTACTTGTTTCTGGGAAATTTCTCTCATTTTAGAAAGAATTCAGTATTTTAACTGTGCAGGCTGGCTGAGTATACTTCTGGAGGTTCTTAGGAGAGTGTGCCACCTTCTGCACCATCTGAGAGCTGAAGCTGATATGGTTATCAGTACATAACAATCCACATAGCATTTACACTTTCATGCTAATTGCACTTGCCACATATTAGTGGTCTTTCTTTGAAGCAGTTGGCTGGCAATGAAATAAAATCTGGACAGCAACCGATACTCATTTTTTTCTGATTATACAATTAATACATGTATACTGAAGATGATTTAAAAATTTTCCAAAGGCTCAAGTAGAAAATCAAGTCACTGTCTTATTAGCCAAAAAGATAGTACATCAGTGAACACACACACTCATATAATGAGCATGTTATATATGCGGTTCAATTCATATCAGTAAGTGGAATATGTATAAAACTGATATAACCTGTCAGCAACTTCATAATATTTACAAATTTAACATGAAAACCTATCTATTTTTATTCTCTCTCTAATCTCTCTCTCTTTTTCCATATGTGTGTGTGTGTGTGTGTGTGTGTGTGTGTGTTATATGTGGATAATGTGATATCTGAAAGATAATGACTTTTTCTTTTTCTATAAAATGTACCTGGTACTGTTGCTTTTGAAGTTAATTTTATTTTTGTTTGGTAGTATTGACATGTTACCCAAAGAAAAGCATAGAAGAAGGTGTATTTTAAAAACTCTTGTTATCTATGACTATCCTGTTTATACCTTCTTGCCTCAATTAGAACTTTCCTCATTAGTTTTGTGTGTATATTTTGTTTTACTTCATGCAAATATTAGTACATGTAATGTATTCACATAATACATTTTCTTATTTCATTCCTGCTTTATATAAATAATAGCTTACTGTATTAGCTAAAACACCTCAAAGCTCTTGTAGATCTTTCCATATAAGTATGTAGAGAACTTTATATATTTCTTTGACTACATATATTGCCATAGATGGAAGAACTATAATTTAGAGTCAGTTGTAGAAAGACAATTCTTTAAAAATACTTAGTAATAAGAAATGCTACCTTGATAATGTCATGCAAGTGTTATTTTAACATTTGAAGTTATGCATATAGGATAAATGTCCAGGAGTGGGACTATTGGGTCAAAGAATAAATTCATTTGTAATTTTAGACAATATCATTTTTTTGGTAGAGATTTTAACATTTTGCAGTTCCTTCAAAAAATGTTTTTAAAAATCTGTTTTTAATCAGTCATGGTGACGTTCTGTGTTATAATACATTTAAATTATTATCATTCTAGTGGGTAAGAAATTATATCCAATTATACTTTTAGTTTGTAAACTATTTGAATTTTTCCCTCACTGCTGTTTAAACTTATAAAATGATGTGAGTACAGTTTTTACATGTTTTTGAATGTTGTGTTCATTTTCTGGAAAATTATTTATTCTTATCTCTGTTGATTTTTCCACTGGGTTCTTTCCTCTTGTGAATTTTTAGAGCTCATCATGCATTACAGGAATTAGTCCTTTATGATATGATTCACAACTTTAAAAAACATTTTTTATCCTTCTCTTTTAAAGATATTTTTATTTTTAATTGACACATAATAATTGTGAATATTTGTGGGATGTTGATAACATTTTAGTACAATGAATACAATATATAATGGTCAGATCAGGGTTATTGTTATACTCATTTCCTCAGACATATCATTTCTTTGAGCTGGGGACATTCAAAATCCTCTCCACTAGCTATTTTAAAACATTCACTTAGCTGTTATCGACTGTAGGTATCCCATCATATTTTACAACATTAGCGTGATCCCTTCTATCCAACAGCTATCCTATTGTGTTTTACAACATTAGAAGTGGTCCCTTCTATCCGACAGCAGCTTCTATTACTCTTTTATATTTATGTATAATGTTTGGTTTTCTTTACTTTTGTATGTTTAATTTTTTATGCTTTTGCTTCATTCTGTGTTTTGAATTTTGCTTTGTTTTATTTTGTCTATGACTTACTTTGAAGTTTAAGGTGTTTAGATTTATCAGGTTATTCCCTCCCCCAGCAACATTTTATCTTTATTAAATAAAATTCTGTACAGTAGAGTATATTTAATTTCTTTTCCTTCACATCCACTCAGAATAAGAACCTTTTGATGAAAGATAATTCTCTCTCATCCTGAAAAGAAGCATGGCAAATCTCTAATTAATTAAAGTTTAATATCATGTTTCCCCTTGAAATGGAAACAATACTACAAACTCTTGGGATTTGTCTATTTCAATGTCTAATCCCAGATATTCAATATGAAGCTTTTTGTAATCATGAATATTTGATGAATTGATAACATTTTTGCATTATGGAGATATAGATCTCAATATCAATTCCAAATAGTCTAAAATTGTTCCCTTAGAAGATCATTATTGCCCAGAACTTCTTATATTGAATTAACTACAGAAAACCATCTGGGGATATATGTGGATTTATGTCTTTTATATTTAGAGTAGAGAAGTTAGGATATATAAGAATGATATTCATATTGGTTAATTTGATCCTTGCATTACTTTCTATTCAATACACAACTGGTAATAACCTGAGGTCAGTAATAGTTTGAAACACTCGCCTCCTCTCTGGGCGGCTGGTACAGTAGTGTATCCTGATGTTTGTGATAATAATCCAACAGTTTGCCTTTTTAGCATCAGCTGCCTGGGGTTGAAGTCTGAACATGTCATAAACTCTGCATGTCAGGGGTGTTTAGAACAACTCTATCATTTATTTAGCTAGTACTGATACTACACCCCAGCGGGTAGATTCAGAGCTAAGCTCCAAGGCTCCGGCTCTAATTGGAGAAATCACTGATAAATTCCCACAGCATTCCATTTGGATACGTATTGCTGTTCTGTTCTGAGCATTCTCTGCCCTGCTCCCACACAATGACAGCACTGCTAGTGTAGCTCTGTCCTATGAGAGCTACTCTTGTGAACAGTGCATCTTTGGACTGATTTGATGGAGTCAAATTTTTTCCTTGTTAGTCTCAGAGGAGATACTCTGCCATTTCGGTTTTCTATTTTGCAGGAATAAGGGACGAGGCAAATGCATGATAAATGCTGACAGTAAGCCAAGTCATATCTTCTTTTTACATGAAAAGAAAATACTCACCCTAAAACCATTATTTTAGTCCTACATTTGAAATTATTCAAAGAAATAGAGCAATCACAGATGCATCCCTGTGTCTCCTTAATCAGCCTTACTCATTTGTGATCTACAAAAAGATCTTGTTATTAATTCCCTAAGGCACATAAGAAACATATAACTACATAATTGTCCTATATTTTTTTCTATCATGAATTCTTTATTCCTTCACATTAGTTAACAAATACATATTCAACCTATGCTTATTTTATTCTTTTGACTGCCTTGACAGATCTTTTCTCACACTCATTAGTTCTTCGGTCAATTAAAACTTTATTTTGTATGAACTGTATACCAGTCACCAGCAAACTTGGTTTAGTTTTTGGTAGTGGGTACAGAAAAGAACATAGCCCCTTAATGTGCTTACAATCAGTGGGAGATGCACTGTACAGAGGCAATAATGCAATCATACCGAAGTTCACTATGGGGGATGTTAGTTTTAGATGTCATATTTTATTATTGGATTGAACTAATTTGTTCCAGGATTATTTACTAAAATATGCTGAAGTTATTGGAAACTGACCAGACTATAACATACATGGCAGGCATTCATTGCTGCTCCTGGAGACTTTGCTCCTGGACCTTTCATTACATCGCTAAAGGCAGATTAGGCAACAGACTCAATACTTGGCACATTGGGAATTCTCCCTAATATGGAGACTTGAACTTACTTGCCAGACATATTTTTAAAGACATTATCATATTCTTATTTCTGCTTTTGCATACTTGACATATCTTTTCCTGAAATGTCTGGGCCACTTTTTCTTGCTTGTGTTTATTTTGAACTTAATAACCGACTTCAGCTTATCTTATTTTATACTGTTGTATATTTTTGTCTCTTGAGAGGAAGTATGTTGTAATAAAGAGGACATAGGTGCTTGGGACATAGGTACTGAATAAATCATACTAAATAAATTGTACCTTGTTTTTAGTCTTTGTACTATGTCTTCTTAACCCTGTGATTTTGAATAACATAAAACTGAGTCCTTTCCTCTGCACATGCACATACATTGACTATGTTACAAAATGAGCTTATATATTACCAAGTGTGTTTAGGAATTTGCTTTTCTTCCATACTTAATATATTTCCAAGGGATTCATATGTCAGTTATTATACTTTGTATGTGCATGCTATAAGTTATTTCACCAGTTCTGGAAGTTCAGGTTGCTTTGAGTTTTATTGTAATATCAAACAATGCTGCACTGATCTCTTAGATGTCTACATCTTTGTGCACTTGGTATCTCATTTCCAAGAAGTTTCATAATCTAATCTCCTAACAACAGTTTATAAGTTAAGATATTCTCACAAGTCCTTGGAATAATCAGATTCTTAAAACCTTACCGACTGGAGGGTGAATAAGGATGTGTCATTGTTTGTGCACATACATTTGGACGTATAGCAATCATAGAAGGCCTCAGTATGAGGTGATATCAAATCAAATGCCTGAGGGAGGTCAAGGGGTACCATGTGGATCTCTTGAGAGATGCTTGGTAGAAAGAGTAAAGAGTAAGTGCAGCAACCTTGACGCTAGAACTTGTGGGCATAGACACTGTTCCGCAAAGTGGTCACCATACTGGATTCGGTGCAAGCGAAGGCAAGGGTAGGAGGTAAATTCTTAGAGAAGAGCATCATGATCTGGAAGGACTTCATGGGGGTATATTAGGACTCTGACGTATACTATGAATGAAAGAAACAGTCACTGAAGTGTTCTATGTCTGTGAGTGAAATACATGATTTGATTTTTTGTGATCATCTTGTTGCCATGTTACATGTAAGAATGGTGTAGGATAGGGGGAGAAAGTAGAGACACCAGTTAAGAGTCCATTATAATCATTCCAGACCAAGGCTTATATCAATGTGAAATGTAGTGATGGATGAGGATTAGTAAGGTTCTGGATATGTATGTTAGGTGGATACATGAGGTATTAATAAATTGGAATGCTGTTTAGAAATAAAGAATCAAAGTGATGCCAGGTACCTGGGCCAAGGAACTGAAATGTGGTATTGCCTGTAATTGATGAGGAATATTGTGAAAACTTCAAGTTTGTAGGTGAGAAGTTTTGGTATTTAGTCTGAAATAGTTTAAGTTTCAAATGTCTATCAAACATCCAAGTGGAGATATTGTTAGGATATTGGAGATCAGGATAGAGATCTGCACTGGGGGTGTAAATCTAGGCATTACTGAACACAGATTTTCTCAGGTACAGCCTTGAAATTGGATTATATCACCTAATAAATATATAGAAATGCTTTTAAAAGTCCAAATACTGAACTCTCTATATAAACATTTGTTTTTATTTTTGACCTGATTTCAATTATTTTTGTGCAAGTTTTTTTTTAATACTTCCTCTTCAGCAAAGTAGGACTTTTTATTCTTATTTACAACAAACAACAGAGACAACAACAATAAATAACTTGAGGCCTGAATTGGCCTGTGTTCCTTATTTTAAAGTCCACTCTCTTCATTCTGGCCAACTATGTCCTTATGGGTCTTCCTTTTATCCTTAGGGAAGAAAATATGACTTGCTTTGGCCAAAATGCTGTTTAATAGAAAGAACATATTTTCCTAAGCTACACAAACGTGTGGGTCTCCCATTGGAATTTTTCTGGCATTTTAACATAGTACTTAGATTTAGAGTCAACAAATGTTTTATGATGTGTTCTGGATACAAGGGTAGGTCCTTTAACATTCATTAGTTTAAACAAGTTCAATAAAGTGTCTTGGTGAGAATTCATTTCATTCTTTCACAGAACAGAGAACAGAGGAAGAGAGGTTAAATCTGGGCCTCTAATAGTTATACTTGCAGCTTTTTCAATTCCAAAAAAATGTAGATCTTCTCCTTCTGTTGTCTTGATAGGGTCTGGTCATTCATTTAGTCATGAAGCCCCAGTTCTCTTCCATATATATGGAATCTATTATGAACCTTTCATATCTCCTAGAACTGTTTTGTTCAATAAATAATACATCAGTCAAGGTTAGCTGACTTGCCCAAGGTCATGCAATAAATTGGTGGTGTTGCTGCAGAGAAACAAACTCTGGACACGTTTCCTGGACCCAGGCCATGATTCTGTTCCCTCGTCCCAACTATTTCTGTAGTTTTCAGGATTTTGAATACACATTCCACTTTTTCTTACTTGAAGATAAGAATACTGAAAACCATGCTGGGATTTTTCAGTCTGTTACACACATTACCTTCCAGCAGGCATAATAAAGAAACTCACCATCTGTGCTAGGGAGTTAGGGCCTGGTTTGTGAGCAGCTGTTTTGGCTTCACTCCTGAAGAAGGTGAGCAGATCACTTCTGGGTAATGAATTAGATAATCATGTAAAATCTGTTTTCTGATGAAGCCAATGTGTTTCTCAGGAGGGAACCACTAACGACATGTTAACCCATTGTATAGTAGACTGGCCAAGCCTCTCTCCTGAGGCCTTGTGGAATTGAAGAGTATTAGAAATAGATGAACAATGGTTTTCCTGAATGCCCTGCAGGCTTATTGGTCATAGAAGAGAATTTTGTCAGTGGGCTAGCATTTATTGAGCATCTACTGAATATAAAAGAGCATAGTAGGCTCATAGTGTTTTGCTTTATAGTGGTACGTATTAATGATACAAAATGCTGGATTTCACTGTTGCATAGTTGCATACACAGACTCTTTATTACGCCAAAATACATTCTCAATTGGTAAAGGCATTTTACTTAACCTGCCCCATTTAGCCTGAGGTGCCTGAAAATTTGCAATGAGAGTGGATGTGCTGCAATAGTTAGATATGTAATCTTTGATGCAAAAATTATACATCCTGTGTTAAATTGTTTTATTCTATGGGACATTGTTTTAACTGTATTTTTCTTCAAACTTGAGTACTGACTCCTAGTGCCTCATGGTCAATTCTTTGGACACTTGACATGTCTAAACATTCTCCAGTTGCCATGACACCAGATATGGCTGAAATTCCATGTCTTTTGGTTATAGATAAAGAATAAACAATTTTAAAATTAAAAAGTATCAATTTCAATAATAAACTTCCTTTTTGAATACAATATGATTTCAGTTTAAGTTGATTTTCTCAGTCGAACGAAGAGTAGGGAGAGTTATAGGCATCAGCTCATGTTTGAAGAACTACTCTGAATTCCTGAGATCAGAACCACAAATGTGAGTAATCATTCAAAGTAGATTTTTCCCCCTAAAATAAGGGAAAAGCAAGTAGCATCATGTCCTGGACTTAAACTGCAGAGAGCATGACCGAAAATCCCTCAGGAAAAAAAATGAATAAAAAGGTTTAAAAGAAATATTATTTCTGGTCATAGGTAATTTAGTATAAAAAATACAAAATACAACTACACTTGTCTTATTAGAAGCTGAATATACTGCATTAATTATCCATTTTTGGTTTTGGAGGTATTGGTGATTAAACAGGGGTGCTTAACCACTGAGTATATCCCCAGGGTCTCACTAAGTTGCCCAGGCCAGCCTTGAACTTGAGATCTTCTTGCTTCAACCTGCCAAGTAGCTGAGGTAACAGGCATGTGCCACCACACTCAGCTAATTATGTATGTAATCTATTCATTTTAGAGGAGAAAAAGAAGATGTTGTGCAATGTTATTTGTAGTAATAATAATAATAATAATACCGTTAGTTACGACTAATGTTCTATATGATGTGTACTATGTCACAGTGACTGCTATCAGCACATTCAGTAGTGAAGTAATGGTCTTGTGAGGTCAAAACCATTATTAATATAGACCAGGAAGTCAGGGATAGGCATTTTAGAGAGCTGGCCAAAGCTCACAACTAGGAAGAAGTAGATTCTAACATTGCATCCAGGAAATTGTCCTCTACATTCAGTATTCTTAATCACTGTACACACACACACACACACACACACACACACACACACACACACATTTAATAAAACCCAGATGTATTCTGTTTGTCTGTGCCTCCTGCCCCCTGATATCTGGAGTCTCTCTTCTCTTGAATACTAAAGAAGTTATTTGAAAACTTATAGTTCTTACACCTCCTAGTCCATCTTTGCTTATATCTGCTGGTACTCTTCCTAGTGAAAAGAAATAAGAAGTATCTTCCATTCAACTATTCTTTTTACAGAGCATAAAAATATCCAAAGTCATTTCAGTGCAGCCTAACATTTCATGTGAAAGGAAGTTTGATGGAAATGATGATGAGGTTTTAGGAATTGGTACAGCCTCAACCTATTCCTCGGTACCAATTTCTGTCATCTCTAACACAATTCCTTTGACTGGGTAAGTTGTAAATAACATAAATTTATTGCTCACAGTTATGTAAGCTGTGAAGTCCAAGATCAATATGCCAGCAGAGTCCATGTCTGATGAGGGCCCATTCCTTATAGAGACAGTCCCTTCTCCACACTTTCACATGGTGAAAGGGAAGAATGACCTTCTTCAGGTCTCTTTTATAAAGGCATTAATCCTATTCATGCAGGTGGGGTACTCATTAAGCAATCATCTTCCAAAATCCTCACCTCTTCATACAATCACATTGGGGATTAAGTGTCCAAATATTAATTGAGGAGAGTCACAAACATTTAGACCACAGCAGTATAAAAAGATAAATTGGTCTTTCTTCTGGCATGATTGTTCAAAATGTTTCTTATTATAATGAAAAATTATTGCAGCTTCATAACTTAAGCTATTGCTCACTCTGCCAACTTCATTGACATTGTGCTATAAAGGGGGCAAAGACAGAAGTCAGAGCGCAATGCACCATGCCCAGTCCATTTCACCAGGCACTAATAGAGTCCAATGGTTCACAGCCCTAAAGTATACCATATCTAGAAGGGACATGTGTGAAATGTATGCAAGCAGAAGCTGTGTTCCAATTTTTATAGCTTAAAAATTAATTAAACTTGATAGAATTTTTTAAAAATATGACAGCAATTCTAAAAATGTATTTTAGATGAAAAAGAAGGTAGAGTGGAAAGATGCAATTGACTTCATCAAGAGTAAGTAAACTATTAGGAGAAATGGGGATGGAAGTGAGAAATGAACACTACCTATATTATGTTCTAATTCTAATTTTATCATTTATTACTTGTATTGCCATGGCAAGTCAGTTAACCTCTCTGGGCTTTGTTTTACTGCAGCCTCCTTCATAAATTGTGGTAACTAAATGACTAAATGGATGTAAGTATTTAAAACAGTACTTGGCACAAAGTATTGCTCACAGAATGTTGTCTGTTTTCTTGTGGTAAACTATGTAACAAATGTCCAAGAATTATGAGGCAGCCATATTATAGTTTGAATATGAGGTGTCCCTCAAAACTTCTGTGTTAATGGAGGAATACTCAGAGGTAAAATGATGAGATTATGAGAGTTGCAACCTCATCAGTGCATCCTTGTTTGAATGGACTGACTGGAAGTAGATGTTGGCAGATGTGGCATAACTGGAGGAGGTGAGTCACTGGGGATAATGCCCCAGAAGTGTTCCCTGTGACTCCTCCACTCACCTCTGTTTTCTGATCACGCTGAGAAGATCAGCACTCCTATGCCACAACCTTTTGTCATGATGATCTGTCTTACCTTGGGCCCATAACAATGGAACTTCCTGTATATGGACTGGTATCTCTGAAATTTTAAACCCTAAACAAACTTTTTTTTCCTAAGTTCTTTTGTTCATATAGTTTGATCATAGAGACAAAGAGCTAACACAAATTATTAGACCTTTCTAGAAAGTATTTTATACATAACTATGAAAACAAAGATTAAATAAAAACTGAAAGGCCAAATCTCTGAAAAATAAGAGGGAAGTTGGATGTAATTAGTAGTCTCTATTACTTGGATGAAAACATTGTCTTCTTGGTCCACAAGTTGTGTAAATAAAGTTGTTTTTAAAATTAAGGTTAGGAAGAGATGTAAGATGCTAATAATTTAAAAAATTCTGCTCTGGTGTGATTATTTGGGTTAAACCTATCATATTATTCATTTTTTTGTGTGCCCATATTAATAGTTCTATAGGAAAAGAGCAAGAGTGTTATCAAGTGAGGCAGAGTAGTAAGACAAAGATGATCAAGTAGAAGAAAGGTACCATTTCCAGTTGGTCTGACTTGGAATTCAAGCAGTTGGAATACTGCTTCTCACTGTCAGATACAAAAGGTGACAGATACAATATACCAAATCTCAATGTCAGAGTCATACAGACAGAAATTTAGGCACTTTGAAAATAAGACAGAAAGAATACCTTGCAAATAAATCCAGCCCAAAATGGGTACTGGTCCACTCCAGAGGGAAGGGAAAATCCAAGAAGAAATAAAGACTGAATTTGTGAAGAAAATTTGGCACAGGGAACCCACAGGACCAAAAGGTAGTCTGAACTTGAGTGACTCAAAGGCAGTACAATGAGTTGATTGTGAGGGGTACTCCACACTTCTGGCTGGAGAGCTGAGAGCTGACATGGGACTCCATCTTGGGGCAACCATACTGTGGCTTTCTGCTGCATTGTTTGCTGTGGATTTGTGCCTGTGGGAGACCGGAAGTTCATATCAGGCATTTTTCAACTGTCTCTGTACGCCCCTTCCATGAGATCCAAAGTCCTCTTGTCTGGACATGATTAAGGCAGACACGTGGAATTTTGACCAGTATACTCAGGCTACATATATGGAGTGGGGTGCTAGTCACTTTCCCTTTGGGGTTTCTGGCTCGCAATATTAGTGGGAGATATCCCTGAAGTTGGACAGGCAGACACATTTGTGCTTGAGGTCTGATCCTGAGATGACCATGTTTGTGGGTGACGGAGTGAATGAAAAGAATAGAAAGTTGTTCCAAGAATGAAACTCTCAGGACTGCATCCCTACCTCCACCAACAGACACTCAACATATGCTTCTTCATAGCAATGAGGTGGGTAAAGCTATTCTCTCTGGAGCAGATACCTCCCAACAAAGCTTAAAAGGTCAGTTAGAAATAAAATCCAGCTGCAGGAACTTCACATTTAGAACTCTGCATCAATCCTGTATTGGGAGGGCACCTACCTAGTTTTACTAGACAAACTCTAATTGTCAGTACTTCCTTTTCTGACCTCACCTAAAGCACCAGGAAGGAAAGCTGAAAGCCAATACAAGCAGCTTTAGTTGCAAGCCACTCCAGCAGACAGCTTTGTGAGCAACTCAAAGAAGATGGGTTTAACAACACCAGGCCTTGCTCTCACTTAGGTCCAAGAAGAGACAGAAAGACAGTATGGCACAGAAAGTGAACATCAATTCTTGTCAATAGCTTTGATCACCTCAGCACAGACAACCTCTTCATTTTTCATTAAGATTTTCTTCTTTTTTTTCCCTTTTCCATTGAGTACGAGTTTAAATGTGTGTGTGGTTGTGTTCTAGTTGTGTTGATTGAATCATGGACACACACTCACACACACACACATATTTATTTTTCCCTTTGTTTTTATCACTTCTATTTTTCCTCCTTTTTACTTATTTTTCTCTTTCTTTCCTCATTTTTTGGACTTATTTTGACTTTAAAGGACAAGATTTTTTGTTTATGTGTTTCAGTTTGACTTTTCGTTTGTTTTGGCTCTTGTTTTTGTTTCTCTTATTACTCCTTCTTTTTTCTCTTTTCCTTTCAATAGCCAAATCATCATTTCTTCCTCCTCTTCCTGCTCCTCTTTTTTATTTGTTCTTTCTCTCACATTATTTTATTATATTTAGTTATCATTTTGCTCCAATAGCCATTTCTAGAGTCTATACCCTGTGATCTTGTAGATTATCAGTCATTTTCAGGCCCCTCACAGAAAAGGGGAAACAAACACAGCAACAATCAAAGTGATCAATATACAACATTTGAAAAATGGCTGGTTCCTACTATGATATGCACACCATTGATTACTGCAAAAGGAGGACTTGTGGGGTCAACATTTAATAATAGTAATGATGATTAATAGCTGTAAACTATACAAAACATTAAACAGTGGGTATCAATTATGTCTTCTCCAGTACTAATAACTGTAACAACATAAATGGTGGGTGTAGTAATTATATAGATTTATTTGTTCTTAAAGCCAATAAAATTACAGTTCATTTAGAGGACAGAAAATGCAGTAGGATGGTAAAAAATATTCAAAATGTGAATAGAGGTAAAGTGAAGAAGTTACTAAAAATGTGTTTTATATTGTCATTCATAAGTTGTGAAGCTGCAATAATTTTTTCTTACAATAAGAAACATTTTGAACAATCATGCTAGAAGAAAGACCAATTTATCTTTTTATACTGCTGTGGTCTAAATGTTTGTGACTCTCCTCAATTAATATTTGGACACTTAATCCCCAATGTGATTGTATGAAGAGGTGAGGATTTTGGAAGATGATTGCTTAATGAGTACCCCACCTGCATGAATAGGATTAATGCCTTTATAAAAGAGACCTGAAGAAGGTCATTCTTCCCTTTTACCATGTGAAAGTGTGGAGAAGGGACTGTCTCTATAAGGAATGGGCCCTCATCAGACATGGACTCTGCTGGCATATTGATCTTGGACTTCACAGCTTACATAACTGTAAGCAATAAATTTATGTTATTTACAACTTATCCAGTCAAAGGAATTGTGTTAGAGATGACAGAAATTGGTACCGAGGAATAGGTTGAGGCTGTACCAATTCCTAATACCTCATCTTCTTTTCCATCAAACTTCCTTTCATGTTAGGCTGCACTGAAATGACTTTGGATATTTTTATGCTCTGTAAAAAGAATAGTTGAATGGAAGATATATTAGGGTTCAGTAGAATATTTGCATTAGTTACAGTTACTACCTACACATTTAAGTTACTGCTAGCTCTCCATAGGCATAGCAAGGCTTCCATTGGCTGCTTATTATGAAAGTCAATAAGAGAGAGATGAATTAAAAATGGAATTTATGATCAAAAGGGATGCAGAATGTAAAGTGTTGGAAATTTTTCATTCTGTAAAAAAATGAGAAAATACTTTCAGGAGAGAACACTAACAGTGTGTCCCAGTGAATCTTGGATAAGGAAATTAGCATGGATAGAAAGCAGCCAGAGATATTTAAGAGAATGGAAAGATGACCACAAAAGCATTTCAGAGATCTTTGGGGCTGCCTCTAGCTAGTCACAGATCCAGAATGCCGGGACTTGAGGTAGAATGATTTCATGGATTCATATCCTGCAGTGCTCCTTGGGCAAACAGGCCCAAGTATGGCTTTGGTTGTCCTTCTAGAGTGCACAGGCAATTCACCTTCACTGTGTTCCTTTGGGGTTAACAATATGGGCACACAAAATGTGAACTGTGCAGATATAACTACCTGAACTTAGATTCCAAATGATGCCTTGAAGAACCTTGGAGTCCATGTTACTTGCTATTGATAAAGTCAATTGCAAAAATGTCGCAAGGACCATGCCACTGAAGAGAACTCTATCTAGAGCAAAGCCCTGTGAAATTGAAGGGACAGGGTACTACAGAGAACCACCATTAGGGCAATGCCTAGTGGAATCATGGGTACAAGGCTACACCCATAACCTGAGACTGGTAGACATATGGGTGTGGATTAGAAAGCCATCAGCATCTCTTTAGCATCTCTACAGAAGTGGTAGGGACCTGTAAAAGTTGCCCTGTAAGCTTTGGATCAAGGTTACCTGATGTCTTGGGATTCCATCCTCTGCCCCAGAATTTCTGGAAGGTGGGACATGGGATCAAAGAAGATTATTATTGAGTCTAGAGATTTAATTTTGTTTGCCCTGTTGACTTTTGGGCTTACTTGGGACCAATAAGCCTTTCTTTCTTCCTATTTTTTCCTTTTGGAAATGGGGATGTTTACTCTATGCCTGTTCCATCATTGTATTTTGGAAGCACGTAAATTGTTTGATTCTAAAGAAATAGAGATATTTGCCTCAAGGGAGTGATACTTTGAATCTCCTCCATATATGATTTAAATGATATTTAATTGAAATTCTAGATTTCAGATTTTGAGTAGATGCTAGAATTAGTTAAGAATTGGGAGAGCTAAGTGGATAAAATAGATGTAATTTTATATATGAGGGGATGAAAAATTTGGGGGGGACAGAGTGAAATATTATGATCTGAATGTTAATGTACCTCCAAAATTTGTATGTCCAAATTCCAACTGCTAAAGTGATGGTATTAAGAGGATGGATTCAAGGGAAGTGACTCCTTCATAAGAGCACTGCTGGCATGAATATAATCAGTGCCCTTATGAAAGAGAGCAATTAATTCTTGTGGGATTAGAATGAGAAGAGGGCTGTCTATGAGGAAGTGGACATTTATCAGACAACAAATAAGCCAATGCATTCATATTGGACTAACTTGTCTTCAAATTGTGGGCACCAAATTTATGTTGTTTATCTATTACTCGGTCCAGGGCATTTGTTATAGCAGCCAGACCAGACACTCTTTAAAAATGTTAGAGAAGGTTATAGGAAATGGCAACCAAATGTCTGCAGTAAAAATTTTAAAAATGGAAAGAGTATTATGAAAATGTTTCAAGTAACATTTAAAGCATGCTGCTTTTTCAGATTTTACATTTGTATGCCTTCATAAATTTGTATTGTGTTATTTCTTTTTACATTTTAAATATATACTAACATTCATATCTACTTTGGCATCCTTATTCTGTTATTTTTTTAATACTCCTGTAGTTTGGGGACAATTGTATTTTCTGGGAGGATCAGCATATACTTATGTACATATGTTTTATAACATGTCATATAGGATAATTATTAATTTTTATTCTTTCCTTCTATTCCATTTGAAATATTACTTAGTGAAATAATTTGGTTTCATTAGCTGACACTACAAAGCAGAATCTATAAGAATCTCTTTCAATGTGAATATTTAGCACTCTCCTCCTAAATAATAAAAACCTTATCCTCTAATTTGCTGACAAAATCTGATAATCCTGTGTCATAATGTTTTGCAGTGAGATTTATGAGATTTGGTAGTATCTAAGATAATGGAACTAGAGAGACAGGTGATGAAAGAAAACCAAGCATTTGGGACCATGAACTTCATAGTAAATACTCAACAGATCCATTTAAGTGTTAGTCTGTTTAAAAAAGATTTCATTTAATTTTATCTCTTTCTTGACTTGTGTAATTGAATAGGTTCTCTATGGGTTCTATATACCATTTCTCCACACCACCTAACTCTCTTCCAAGATTCTTTATACCTTTGAGTTTTCTTGTAGATTCATAGTGGTAAATTGAACACATGCCAGATCTTATACATAATTTTAACTTTATTATTTTATTTAAAAATAAGTCAGATGTGGTATGGCTCAGTGGTAGAGCACTCACTTAGCATTTGCTTAAAATTCAGTACTGCCAAAAAAAGAAATGAGACTCAGATCTCAGATCTCTTACTTTATCACCTTCCACTGGATTATTTGGGGAAAGAAATAGATAGTACTCATCATTGTAAGACTAAGATCAATTACAAAGTGGAAATTACTACCTTTGATACACTGAGCTAATATTACCACACACTTAGTATATCAACTTCCAGATTTGCACAAGTTATACTAAGGATACTAGCTGATAGAGTGTGTGTCCTCTAACATGGCTTTTCTGGGTAGGCACAGGACATATAGATAGTTATAGGAAGCTTTCTGACATCATTAATCATGGAAAAAAAGGAGAGATTATGGGATAATTATAAATTGATTTTTGGAGTCATAAGTATCATCCACCCTCATGTAATGCCTGATTCTAGTGTTTGCTTTTTGTTTGTTTGATTTTCAGTCTTTTTGTTAGTTCATAATTGTTATACAGAAAACTAGGTTTCATTGTGGCATATTTATACACACATGTAACTAACTTTGATCACTTCCACTACCTCATTAACCTTCACCCTAACATGTTTAATATAAGTGCATGTATTTCATTGGTAAATCACAGGAGTTGGGGAATATAGTCATCTTTTCCAGCATTTCCGTTTATACCAATTCTAAAAAATTCTATACCAATTCTAAAGAGCAATACAAGTGCAAAAGCACTCACTTGAGAAAGTGGAACCAACCTAGATGCCCTTCAGTAGATTGATGGATTTTAAAAATGTGGCATATATACACAATGGAATATTACTCAGCATTAAAAGAGAATAAAATCATGATACTTGCAGATAAATGGATAGAGTTAGAGAAGATAATGCTAAGTGAAGTTAGCCAATCCCCCCAAAACAAATGCCAATATTTTCTCTAATATAAGGAGACTGATTCATAGTGGGGTAGGGAGGGGGAGCATGGGAGGAATAGACAAACTCTAGATAGGGCAGAGGGGTGGGAGGGGAAGGGAGGGAACATGGGGTTTGAAATGATGGTGGAATGTGGTGGACATTATTATCTAAAGTACATGAATGAAGACACAAATTGGTGTGAATATACTTTGTATAGAACCAGAGATATGAAAAATTGTGCTCTATATGTGTAATAAGAACTGTAATGCATTCTGCTGTCATATATAAATTAAAAAATTGATTAAGAAAAAAAGGTAATGGGGTATGGGAATGAATGAAGGAAAGAATGAATAAAGGAAAAATACTTGCCTAATTAAAATTAAGAAAATGCAATTTATATATTTATCACATTGCATCACTTTTACCAGTTGTAAGTCAATCCTGTGTTATGGGGAGCATCCAAGTCACATCATAAGAAGAACATAAGGATAGGAAAAAATTTTGCAGCCATTTTTAGAAAATATTACCACAAATGGTAATGAATTTTAATGAGAATTCATGGAAATTAGAATAATTGTAATTCAGTTCTATCAGTCTAGGGATTTAATGTACTTTACAGAAGTCTTAAAATGCATATATCCTTTGACAAAATAATTCTAGTGTTCATTGTTTGTTTGATTTTTCAGTCTTTTTGTTAATTCATATTTGTTGTACAGAATAATAGGTTTCATTGTGGCATATTTATACATGCATGTAACATATTTTGATAATTTTCACTATCCCATTAGTCTTCACCCTAATATACCACCTCCACCTGACTCTTTTTTTTCTGTAATAGTCTCTCTTCTACTTTTACGTCATCTCTTCTTTTTCTTTGAATATTACATGTGAGAAAGGAAAAATAAAAGAAGCATGTAATAGTTGTTACTTCTGAGTCTGGTTCATTTAGTTTAATATGATGATCTTTAGTTCCATCCATTTTCCTACAATTAACATAACTTTGCTTTTTTTAATGGCAGAATAATAAACCATTGTGTATGTATACCACATTTCCTTTGTCCATTCATCTGTTTATGGGCATGTAGGCTGATTCTATATCTTAGGTGTTCTGAATGATGAAGTGATAAACATGAGTATGCAGGTTTCTCTATAATATGTTGACTTTAATATTTCAGATATATGTCAAGGAGTGTTATAGCTTGGTCTTATAAGAGTTCTATGTCTAGTTTTCTGAGGAATCTCCATAATGATTTCAAAAGTGATGTGGTAATTCACACTCCCATCTGCAGTGTTTAAGCATTTCTTTTCCCTGATATTCTCTCCAGCATTTCTTGTTTTTCTGTTCTTGATGATAGTTGGGTGAAGATGGAATCACAATGTCATTTTTATTCATATTTCTGTAATGGATAAACATATTGAGCACATTTTTTGTTCTTTTGAGAAGTATCATTTGTTCATTTATTATTTGGGTTATTTGTTTTTGCTTTTTTTTTTTGAGCTTTTTATATATCCTGGACACTAATTCTCTATTGCAGGAATAACTGGCAAAAATACGCTTCCATACTGTAGGCTGGTTCTTCACACTGTTAATTGTTTTCTTTGCTGTGCAAAAACTTTTTAATTCAATGCAATTTAATTTGTTTATTTTTGCAATTATTTCCTGAACTATACGAGTCCTATTCAAGAAGTTGTTGTCTATGCCTATGTCTTGAAGTGTTTCCCTATGTTTTCTTCTATCAATTTCAAAATTTCAGGACATATACTTAGGTCTTTAATAGTGACCTAGTTTCAGTCTTCTACATATGGATATTTAGTATTCTCAGCATCAGTTATTAAAGAGCTCATCTTTTCTCCAATGTATGTTTTTAACACTGTTGTTAAAGATTAGACAGTGGTAGCTGTGTGGGCTTATTTCTGTGCCCAGTTTTTAGTCTAAATGTCTATTTTTATGCTAACATAGTACTGGCATAAAAATGTTTGTTTCTATGGCTGTGCAATGTATTTTAAAATTTGGTATTGTGATACCTTCAGCATTGTTTTTGCTTGAGATTGCAAGACTCTTAGTCTTTTGTACTTATGTATGAATTTTAGAGTTGTTTTCTAGTTCTATGAAGAATGCCATTAGAATTTTGATGTGGATCACATTAAATTTGTAGATTTATTTGGTAATATGTCCATTTTAACAACATTGCTTCTTTTGATCATTAACATGGAAAGTTTTTCCATCTTCTAGTGTCTTCATCAATTTCTTTTTATTGTGTTCTGTAATTTCCACAGTAGATGTCTTTCACTTTCTTAGTTAGGTTTATTCTTAGATATTTTATTTTTATTTTTTTGAAGATATTTTGAATTAAATTGTTTTCTTTATTAGAAGGTTTATAACTGGTATATTGGAAAGCTATTGAATTTCATATGTTAATTTTGTACACTGCTATTTTTTGTGAATTGGGTTATCAGATCTACAGTTCTTGGTGGAGTCCTTATGTCTTCTCAGCATAGTATCATATCTGCAAGAAGGGCCAATTTGGCTTCTCATTTTCTATTTGTATCCCTTTTATTTCTTTCTCTTGCTTAATTGCTCTGGCTAAAATTTCAAATACTATATTGAATAGGAGTGTGAGAGTGGAAATCCCTGTCTTATTCCTGATTTTAGAGGAAATGTTAAGATTTTTCTGACTCAATATGATATTGGCTTTTGATTTGTTATATATAGCCTCTCTCATTTTGAGGTAAAATTATCCTATACCTAGTTTGTTATCATGAGGAGTTGTTGAAGTTTTTCAGACTTTTTATGCATCCGTTGGAAGGATCATGTACTTTTTATCCTGGATTCTATTTATGTCTTGTATTGTGTATATGGATTTATTTACATTGAAACATCCTAGAATTCCTGGAATTTGTCCAGCTTGATGAGGAGGTTTGATCTTTTTAATATGTTGTTCAACTTAGAATTCAAATATTATACTGAATTTTTTTTGCATCTGTGTTCATTGGGGATATTTGCTTGTTGTTTTCTTTTTTGTGTGTCTTTATCCAGTTTGGGATCAAAGTTATACTGGCTTTGTAGAATGAGATTGGGAGAGTTCCCTCCCTTTCTATTTCACAGAATGTTTGAAGGACATTGGTGTTCTCTTTTATTGAAAGGACTGGTAAGTTTTTGCAGCTAATCCAACAAGTCCTGAACTTTTCTTGATTGAGAGACTTTTCATTACTACTTCAATGTCCTTGTTATGCTAGTTTTCGATATATTAAATCTTAAATAAATAACCATGCTTATTTCTATATAGGTACTCCAGTTCACCAGTCTGTGAAAAGTTTAACTGTACTAGATAGTATCTTAACTATTACAGCATAAACTTCTAAGCTGTAGGATAATGCTGTGGGTTGAATTTGTCTCTTCTAGAATTCCTTTATGGAATTGAAACTTAATGCTCATTGCATTAGTGTTAAGAAGTGTGGCCTTTAGGAAGTGATTAGGTCATGAGAGCTTCTCCCTCAGAAAAAGGATGAAGGCCCTTATAAAAAAAAAAAAAAAAAAAAAAGACTTAGGCACTAAAACAGAGACCCTGTGCCTAATAGAAGAAAAAGTGGGATCAAATCTCCACCATGTCAGCTAAGGAACTGACTTCCTTAACAAGACTCCTAAAGCACAAAAAGTAAAATCAAGAACCAATAAAAGGAATTGACTCAAACTAAAGATCTTCTTCTCAGCAAAGGAAACAATCAATGACGTGAAGAGAGAGTTTACAGAATGGGAGAAAAATCTTTATCACACACACTTCAGATAGAACACTAATCTCCAGGATTTATAAAAATCTCAAAAAACTTAACACGCAAAAATCAACCAAATAACCCAATTAATAAATGGTCTAAGGAACTGAACAGGCACTTTACAGAAGAAATACAATTGATAAATAAGCATATAAAAATGTTCATCATCTCTAATGAACAGAGAAATGCAAATTAAAACTACTCTAAAATTTCATCTCATTCCAGTCAGAATGGCAATTATCAAGAATACAAGCAATAATAAGTGTTGGCAAGGATGTGGGGGAAAAGGTACACTCATATGTTGCTGGTGGGACTGTAAATTTATGCAACCGCTCTGAAAAGCAGTATGGAGATTCCTCAGAAAATTTAGAATGGAACTACCATTCAACCCAGTTATTGCATTCCTTGGTTTTTATCCCCCAAATCAGCACACTATAGTGACGCAGCCACATCAATGTTTATAGCAGCTCAATTCACAATAGCTGTAGAACCAACCTTGTGCCCTTCAGCAAATGAATGCATAAGGAAAAGAAGAATGAAATTATGACATTTGCAGGTAAATGGATGAAGCTGGAGAATATCATACTAAGTGAAACTCTAAAAACCAAAGATCAAATGTTTTCTCTGATCAGCAGATGCTGATCCACAGTGGGGGTGGGGGGGATAAAAGGACTTTTACATTGTGCAGAGGGGAGTGAGGAGGAGGGGAGGAGCTGTGGAGCTGGGAAGGACAGTGGAATGAGACGAACATTATTATCCTATATACACATATGATTACACTACCAGTGTGACTCTGCACCATGTTCAGCCAGAGGAAGGAAAAGTTGTGCTCCATTGGTATACAATGTGTCCAAATTTATTCAACTGTCATGTATAACTAACTAGAACAAATTTTAAAAATTAAAATTTTTAAAAAAGAGGCTTCATACAACATTTAGTTCTCTTTTGCCCTTATCCTTTTTTCCCATCTAAAGACACAACCTTCACCTTTTCTGCCAAGAGTGGACACAGCAACAAGGTACCATCTTGAAAGCAGAAAAACCAACCAAGCTCTCATCAACACCTGATCTTCTAGCATCTTTATCTTGGACTTCACATCCTCCAGAACTGTGAGGGAAAAAAATATCTGATCTTTGTTAATTACCTAGTCTCAGGTATTTGTTATAGCAGCACAAATGGATTAAGAGAAGAGTATAGTATTTTGCTCTGTTAAAATGCCTCTGCATCCACCCATTTTTTTCTGGAAGGTTCTAAATGTGTATCCCAGAGGCAACTACAAGTCAGTCACCTCCAGTTCCCCATCCTGTGTCTGATCTTAGATGCATTTAGTGATGCAGACTTTGAGCACTTGTTAATATTGGAGGCAGTATGATGAATTGTTGCAATCATTTTCACTTTGCTTTCCTGAGGGTTTTAAATTTTCTATAGTGAATTCACTCATAATCACAAAAAAGTAAGTAAAATCAAGGGTTTTTCCCTGTCTAATCATTTGTCAATTTTTTGATGCAAAACATTATTTTGGCCTGTATTTTTTAATCCTATAGCCAAAGAAGGTCATATACAGATAGATATAGATGGATAAATTTATAGTCCTATAAACAAATGCCATAATTTACCATATAATCACATTTCACAAATATGCAATGTAACATATTATATATATGTATGTATGTGTGTATATATATATGTACATATATATATATATATATTAATCTATATATATATAAGATTAAACTCAAGGCTTCATGCATGCTAAATAAGCACTATACCACTGAGCCATATCCCCATCCCTTTTTATTTTCTTCTAAACACAGGGTCTGCCTAAGTTTCCCAGGTTGGCCTTGAACTGTGATCCTTCTCTCTCAGCCTCCTGAGTAGCTGGGATTATAGGCACGTAAGACCATGCTTGGCAATATATATCTTTAATACTATAAAGATTTCCTAACTGAGCCCTCTTACTGATCCCTCTGTCTTGATCATTTTAATCCATGATTCAGACTATCCAGCCAGAAAGAATTTTAGAAAATGCAAATTTGAATGTATTATTTTTTTCTATTTAAATCTCTACATTACTGTTAGTATACAGTATGCATTTCCTCTTGTAATTTACATTCTTTGGAATAATTTTGTTTTTGCTCATCTTTTCCCACCTTCCGCTTCCCACTACCCCCACTATCCAGTATGTTAAATGCCCATCTTTGGAACTAATCCATATTTTAAATATTTGCAGTTCTTCATCCTCTGGATGTGCTTTGGTTGGCTAATATTATTTTAGAAAAGTAATTTTCTTTGTTGTTAACATTTAAAAATTAAGAAATTTTACACTAAAATATATAGATTTAAAATTTTCTTAAAATACAGTTCATTAAGTTTGTATTACCAGTGCAACTAGACAAGCCTAGGATTTATAAATCAAGCAATGGTCACTGCTTCTGATGGTCCCTTAGCAGCTCATGTCAGATTCCTAATCCCTATACACAATGAAGTTTGTGGCCTTGACCAAAAGTGAGATATATAGCTAAAGCAAAATAATATGTATATTCTCTCTTTTCAACCAATGTCATTACATCATTCAGAATAAAATAAATCCGGATATGTTGTAATTTAAATCTGCATTCCTGCATTCATTTTTCAACCCAGTGGCTTCTCAAGATGACAACAGCACCATAGATTCTTTCCATGGGGAAAAAACTCAAGTGAAAAGCTTTGAGTGGACTGGCTCTATCTGTCTCTGATATTACCATAATTTGCATGCCAAAAGGAAGCCTTCAGGCAGAGTGACCCTTTTTTGGGGGATGGGTGCATCCCAGAATTGGAGACTGACAGGCCTTGCTCAGAACACAGGAAAGCTGGCTCTACTAGTCCTCCTGGCATTGTCTTCAGGCTCCTTGGAAGAGGCAGGAACCCTAAGTCAGGACAGGAGGTCAAGGTTAGGGAGGTCACCAGTTGCAATGTCAAAGTAAAGTCAGGATAAGTTTTGCTTTAGGAAGATTAACTCATGGATAGGATGAGAGTAAGAATAATTAAATGTCACTGTTTTGTGCCTTACTTTCCAATTGAAATAGAATATTGTAATTTGGGACTCTTTTCTTCTCTCAGATAAAGATATGCTTAAGAGCTAAGTGACAGTTTCCAAATGGATGCATCAATTTCCAGAGACAATACCAGGGAACTCTTTACAGCTACCATTTGTGAAAAAATATATTTATCAAAATTATAGATATAAGTTGACACAGAGGGTCCTGACCTCAGAAGGGAATGCAAATGATGGTTTCCACTGTAAGTCTTTCTCACTGGGACCATGGTACCTGTTTTTTTCATTTAAGCTTGAATGAACATACAAATAGCAACATATAATTAATGATATGAAAAGCAAAGTTTTGCCAAAGTTCAGAGCAGATCAATGAAGAAAATGACATCAGAGCCAGATATATTAGGGATTGTTGGTAATGGGAGATAGGATTCTTGTGAATTCTGTGATTAATCTAAAAATTAAAGAATTAAATTATTTCACTTGTTATTAAATAAAAGAGATGAAATTTTCTTCTAGTATAATGTTTGGAAACCCATACTGGCACACATACTGACATATTACACACTGACTGGCATATATGCATATGCACATCTTATGTTTTCAGTTAAACACATACATACATGCAGTTATATCTGGCGGGGCTTTTTGAGAGAAACAAGTATATGCAATGATAGGTAGTAGCAAAGATAGAAGGGGAAATAGGGACATAAGTCAGGATTATTCAGCATGGCACTATTGACATTTTAATTTGGGTTATTATTTGTTTTGAAAGACTGTCCCTGTGCTGGATATTTAACAGAATTTCTGGTACCTACCTAATAAACAGTTATAATATCCCCTCCTTTTTGACAGATATCCTTTTAAACTCATTCTCTAATCTTTCTCATGTATTTCTAATTTTCTCCTAACATGAATTATTTTTTAAAATCAAAACAAAATAAATAAATGGTTGACTGAACAGTATAATTTTCACCTAATAGGTCAATTCCCTGCTTCATAATGATGTCACAATGATGTCTATTTAGTTCCTGTGTCCATTATTTCAACTGAGTTGTTGTTTTCTTGTTATTGGGTTGATTTGATATTAGCCTCATATCTGATCTTTGGTTGGCAAATGTTTTTTTTTTTTCCCAGTCCTTTGGTTGTCTCTTCACTCTGTGGTTTTCTTTATTATGCAGACATTTTTTAGTTGATACAATCTCAATTTTAAAAATGTTTGGTTTTCTTTTTGATGATTTTGAGGTCACATCCAAGAAATCTTTGCCACACCAATGTCATGGATGTTTTTCCCCAATAGTTTTATAGTTCACAGTGTTATATCTAAGTCTTTAATTTTCAATTGATTTTTTTGTATATAGTGTGAGGCAAGGGTCCAGTTAGTTAGTTACTTTTCTTTCTTTATTCCTTTATTTCTCTCCTTCTTTCTTTCTTTGATTCTTCATATTCTTTTATGTGAATATCTAGTTTTCTCAGTGGCATTTTTTGAAGATACTGTCCTTTCTTCAAGATCTGTTCTTGGCATCTTGGCATCTTTGACCATAAATATGTGGGATTATTTCTGGACTTTGTATCCTATTGCATGTGGTCAATGTGTCTGTTTTTGTGCTAAAACCACGCTTATAGCTTTCTAATATATTTTAAAGTCTGATAATAATGCCTCTAGCATTAACATTTTGCTCAAAATTGCCTGATATATATATATATATATATATATATATATATATATATATATGTGTGTGTGTGTGTGTGTGTGTGTGTATTTTCATATATAATTTAGTATTATTTTTCCTATTTTCATCAAAAATACCATTGGAGTGATGTAAATGGTTGGAGTTGGAGAATATCATGCTAAGCGAAATACGTCAATCCCACAAAACCAAAAGCCAAAGGTTTTCTCTAATATATGAATACTAATTTACAATAAGGTGAGGGGCACTAGGGAAGAATAGCATTACCTTAGATTAAGTAGAGTGAAGTGATGGGAGGGAAAGGAAGAGGATGTGAGGATTAGAAAGATAGCATAATAAAACAGACATTATTACTGTGTGACTGCATGACCAATATGATTCTGCAACATATACACTCAGAAAACTGAAATTATATCCCATCTAAGTATGGTTTATCAAAGTGCATAAATGCATTCTACTGTCATGTACAACTAATTAAAACAATTTTTTAATTGGAATTTTGACAGATATTGCTTTTTTAAGGTAGTATGGACATTTAACAATGCTGCTACTTCTATTCCATGAACAACAAATATCTTTTCACTTCTGTATATACTCTATACTTTCTTTCATCAATGTTTTATATTTTTAGTATATACCTATACCTGTATCTATCTATCTTTACCCCTTTCTTCTAAGATCTAATAACTCTATATTCTCACCTCCTACCCCCTTAACATCTCATCTTACACCTCACCCCCGGTTCTTTGTCCACAATCAGAAATTGTGAACACTTTTGCAAACCTACATTTTATATTGTAGATAATAATTGAACTTACAATTTTTGTAAACTGTGACCAAACTGTAAACATCTTAACAGCAGCTGTTTGGTTTAAGGTTGTATATTGTTTGTATTGGGATCTGTTTACATTGTTCTTCCTCTCAAGAAGAAGTATTGGAACCCTGCAGGAGCACTATAATCATATAGGGTAAAAATGGTAACACCTTGGTCCGCAGTGCTGGAAGAGAAGACACATGAACAACATGAAAAAACAAGGAAAGAAAGTGCCCCAAATAAACAAAGATGCTACATTATTAGAGTCCATGGCCAGCACAGCAGAAGAAATGTCAGAGAAGGAGTTCAGGATGTACATAATTAAAATGTTCTATGAATTAAAGGATAATGTAAGAGAGAAAATATAGGCAGCAAAAAATCATTTTGGAGCGCTACAAAAGCAAATACAGGAAGCAAAAGATTACTTTAATAGGAAGATAGAGGTTCTGACAAAAACCAAATCCTTGAAATGAAAGAAATAATAAACCAAATAAAAGCTCAATTGAAAGCATCACCAACAGTTTAGACCACTTGGAAGAGAGGACTTCAGACATTGAAGACAAAATATATAATCTTGAAAAGAATGTAGACCACACACAGAATATTCAAGAAATATGGGGTAACATAAAAAGACCAAATTTAAGAGTTATTGGGATAGAGGAAGGCATACAGTTCCAAACCAAAGGAATGCCCAATCTCTTAAATGAAATAATATCCCAAAATTTTCCAAACATGAAGAATGAATTGGAAAAACAAATACAAGAGTCTTACAGGACACCAAATGTACAAAATCACAACAGATCCACACGAAGTCACATTATAATGAAAATGCCTAGCACACAGAATAAGGAGATAATTTTAAAAGCCATGAAAAGAATCAGATTACATATAGGGGGAACCAACAAGGATCTCTGCAGATTTCTCAATGCAGACCCTAAAAGCCAGATCCTGGAACAACATATTCCAAGCCCTGAAAGAAAATGGATGCCAACCAAGAATCTTATATCCAGCAAAATTAAGCCTTAGATTTGATGATGAAATAAAAGTCTTCCATGATAAACAAAAATTTAAAAGAATTTACACTAGGTAGCCTGTACTACACAACATCTTCAGCAAAATACTCCATGAGGAGAAAATGAAAAAACAACAATGAAAATCATCAGAGGCAGGTATTACAGTAAAGAAAAACTAATCAAAGCAGAAACAAAGTCAACTTAAATAACAAAAATGCCTGGGAATACAAATCATGTTAATGGCCTAACTTTACCAATCAAAATATATAGACTGACAGATTAGATTTTTTTTAAAAAAAAGAAAAACACAACAATATGCTGTCTCCAGGAGACTCATGTAAAAGGAAAAGATATCCATAGACTGAATGTGAAAGGTTGGGAAAACTCATACCACTCACATGGACTGTGTAAACAAGCAGGGGTTTCCATCCTCATATCAAATAAAGTGGACTTCGTGACAAAGTTAGTCAAAAGGAATAAGGAAGGACATTTCATGCTTTTCAAGGGAACCATACACCAAAAAGACATAATAATTATAAATATATACCCCCCAAAATGGAGCATCTAGTCAGAGCAATTAGATGAAAGAAATTAAAGGGATAAGGATAGGAAAACAAGAACTCAAATTAGCACTATTTGCTGATTATATGATTCTATCCCTAGAAGACCCAAAATATTCCACCAGAAAACTTCTAGAACTAATAAATGAATTCAGCAAAGTAGCAGGTTATGAAATCAACACCCATAAATCTAAGGTACTTCTGTATATCAGTGACAAATCCTCTGAAATGGAAATGAGGAAAACTATCCCATTTAAAATAGCTTCAAAAACAAACAAACAAAAAAACCCAAACTTGGGAATCAACAAAAGAGTTCTTTCATTGTAGAAAGAGTTCTACAATGAAAGCTACAGAACACTAAAGAAAGAAATTGAAGAAGACCTTAGAAGATGTAGAGATTTCCCTTGATCTTGGATAGGCAAAATTAACATTGTCAACATGACCATACTATCAAAAGCACTATACAGATTTAATGCAATTCCAATCAAAATCCCAATGACATTTCTCAAAGAAATAGTAAAAGCAATCATGAAATTCATCTAGAAAAATAGGAGATCCAGAATAGCTAAAACAATCCTTGGCAGAAAGAGTAAAGCAGGAGGCATCATTATACCAGAACTTAAACTATACTACAATACTACAGAGCAATAGTAACAAAAAATGGCATAGTATTGGCACCAAAATAGACAGGTAGACCAATGGTACAGAATAGAAGAAACAAAATCAAACTCACATAATTACAGTTATATTAGGCAAAGCCACCAAAAACATACAGTGGAGAAAAGACAGTCTGTTCAAGAAATGGTGCTGGGGAAACTGGAAATCCATACGCAGAAAAATGAAATTAAACCCCTATCTCTTACCATGCACAAAACTCAGTGACAAATCCTCTGAAATGGAAACAAGAAAACTACCCCATTTAAAATGGCCTCATAAAAAGGGGGAGGGGGAATCAAACAATTAGTCAAGAGACCATGCCCCTAATAGAAGTAAAGTAGGCCCAAATATCCATCATGTTGGATTAGGTCTGAACTTCCTTAATAAGACTCCTATAGCACAAGAAATAAAAATCAAGAATAAATATATGGTATGGATTCAAACTAAAAAGCTTCTTCTCAGTGTAGGAAGCAATCAGTGAGGGGAATAGAGAGCCTACAGAATAGGAACCAATTTTTACCATATGAAATTTAGATAGAGCACTAATCTCTAGAATATATAAAGAACTCAAAAATCTTAATACCAAAAAAACAAATAACCCAATAAATTAATAGGCAAAGGACCTGAACAGACACTTCTCAGATGATGATATACAATCAATCAACAAATATATGAAAAAATGTTCAACATCTCTAGCAATTTGAGAAATGCAAATCAAAACTACTCTAAGATTTCATCTCATTCTAGTCAGAATAGTAGCTGTTAAGAATACAAACAACAACAAGTATTGGCAAGGATGTGGGGAAAAAGGTACACTCATAATTGCTGGTGGTATTGTAAATTGGTGTAGCCAATATGGAAAGCAGTATGGAGATTCCTTGGAAAACCTGGAATGGAACCACCATTTGACTCACCATTTTACAGGTCTATACCCAAAAGACTTAAAAACAGCATACTATAGGGACACATCCACATCAATGTTTATAGCAGCACAATTCACAGTAGCTAACTGTGGCTCCAACCTAGATGCCCTTCAATAGATGAATGGATAAAGAAACTGTGGTGTACATACACAATGGAATATTACTCAGCATTAAAAAAGAATAAAATCATGGCATTTGTATATAAATGGATGGCATTTGAGAATGTAATGTTATGTGAAGTAAGCCAATCCCCAAAATCCAAATGCTGGATGTTTTCTCTGATACAGGGATGCTGATTCATAATGGGGATGGAGGGTAGAACATGGGAAGAACAGATGAACTCTAGATAGGGCAAAGTGGAAGGATGGGAAGGGAAGGGGTGTGTGAGTAGGAAAGGCAGTGGAATAAGATGGGCATCATTACCCTAAATACGTGTATGAAGACACGAATAGTGTGATTCAATGTTGTGTACAACCAGAGATATGAAAAATTCTACTATATATGTGTAATATAAATTGAAGAGAATTCTACTCTCATAAATAACAAATTAGAATAATATTTTTTAAAAATGTATTAGTTTGAACTATACACTCACATGCATTTAAGTTGGAGAGAAACCTCTCTCTACGTTAGCTGTGTGAGTCTATGGTTATGACTTTTCTCAATTAAGGCCTGCTGTTACCTCCAGTGGAGCTTCCCAGACACAGATTTTTCTCTTTTCTCTTTGCAGAAATGTTCAAATAGTAAAATCCCCTAGGATTTGTTTTTCAGAAGGAGAAATGAATACATTCTTAATATTCAATTGTGGAAAATATTGCACCAGCTGACTTGAAAAATCCTAAATTATAGGAGGGCATCTATGTTGCTTCCACAGTTTAGCTATTGTGAGTTGAGCTGCTATGAACATTGATGTGGCTGCATTACTATAGTATGCTGATTTTATGACCTTTAGGTATAGACCAAAGAGTGGGATAGCTGGCTCAAATGGTAGTTTCATTCCAAGTTTTCTAAGGAATCTCCATAGTGCTTTTCAGATTGGTTGCACTAATTTGCAGTCCCATCAGCAATGTATGAATGTGCCTTTTCGCCCACATCCTTGCCAATATTTATTGTTTTCTGTATTCTTTTTTTAAATATTTTTTTTTTTAGTTGTTGATAGACCTTTATTTTATTTATTTATATGTGGTGCTGAGAATTGAACCCAGTGCCTCACACATGCCAGGAGAGTGTGCTACCACTGAGCCTTAGCCTCACCTTCTGTATTCTTGATAACTGCCATTCTGACTGGCGTGAGATAAAATTTTGGAGTAGTTTTGATTTGCATTTCTCTAATCATTAGAGATTATATTTGTTGATCGAATGTATATCTTCTCCTGAGAAGTGTTTGTTACTCCTTAGGCCATTTACATTGATTAGGTTGTTTGTTTGTTTGTTTTGGTGTTAAATTTTTTGAGTTCTTTATATAACCTGTAGATTAGTGCTCTATCTGCTATGTGTGTGGCAAAAATGTGCTCCCAATATGAAGGCTCTCTATTTACCTCATTCATTGTTTCTTTTGCTGAGAAGAAGATTTTTAGTTTGAGTCTATTCTGTTTATTAATTCTTGTTTTTATTTCTTGCAATTTAGGAATCTTGTTAAGGAAGTCAGGGCCTAATCTGGCATGATGAATATTTGGGCCTACTTTTCCTGCATTAGGTGCAGGGTCTCTGGATTAATTCCTTGGTCCTTGATTGACTTTGAGTTGAGTTCTGTGTAGGGTGAGAGATAGGGGTTTAGTTTCATTTTGCTGCATATGAATTTCCAATTCTCCCAGCACCATTTATTAAAGAGATTGTCTTTTCTCCACTGTATGTGTTTGGCACCTTTGTCTATATATAACTGTATTTATGTGGGTGTGTTTTGATTCTTCTATTCTGTACCATTGGGCTGTATGTCTATATTGGTGCCAATACCATGTCATTTTTGTTACTATAGTTTTGTAGTATAGTTTAAGGTCTGGTATTGCGATGCCTCCTGCTTCCCTCTTCTTGATAAGGATTGCTTGGGATATTCTGGGTCAATTATTTTTTCACATGAATTTTATGATTGCTTTTTCTATTTCTATAAGGAATGATATTGAGATTTTAATTGGAATGGCATTGAATCTGTAATTCAGATTCAATTACAGTATGGCCATTTTGACAATATTAATTTTGCCTATCCAAGATCATGGGAGGTCTTTCCATCTTCTAAGATATTCTTCAATTTCTTTCTTTAGTGTTCTGTCATTTTCATTGTAGAGTTCTTTCACCTCTTTTATTGATTCCCAAGTATTTTATTATTTCTTTTTGAGGATATTTTGAATGGAGTAGTTTTCCTAATTCACAGGATTCATCACTGTGGTATATATAACAATGGAATATTACTCAGCTTAAAAGAGAATAAAATTATGTCATTTGCAGGTAAATTGATGGAGTTGGAGCATATCATGCTAAGTGAAGTAAGCCAATCCCAAAAAACCAAAGGCCAAAAGTTCTCTCTGATAAGTGGATGCTTATCTATAACGGGGAAAGTGGAGGCATGGGAAAAATAAAGAAACTTTGGACTAAGGGGAGAGAGATTAGGAAGGGTGCATGGGAACAAGAAAGATAGTGGAATGAAATGGATATCATTACCCTAGGTACATATATGACTGCACATATGGTGTGATGCTACATCATGTACAACCATAGAAATATAAAGCTATACTGCAAATGTGTCCAGTAAATCAAATTGCATTCTGCTCTCATATATACCTAATTAAAATAAATAAATTGATTTTTAAAAAATTCTGAATTATATGAAGAAAAACTCTGAATCAGCAAGAGTAGGTTTCAGAGTGTTAAGCATCTTATGTGAAGGGTTATGGGTATGGTATGGACTTGTTCTCAAGTCACTGACTTATTTCTAATTATGTCATTTGATCCTTAGTTCACTATTATTAATATCCCAAAGACTTATAATATTAATTATTATTATTAAGACCTGTAATAGAATGCTGAATTTGGTTTGAGTTTGAAGGTGCTGACTGATGTGGCATGTACAACTGGTCTAGTGTTTTATGTCTAAAGTGATTATTTGTTTCTGTGTAAATTGTTGGTAGACATATTAACATATTAAACTAATTACTTCATAATATGAAATTGCATAAAAAAACAACAAAAAAAAATTTTAAAAAAAGAAATTGCATATTTATTCCTGGGGAAAATATTGAATGCATTTTAACATGACTCTTTCTCCTCTCTGCCTTTCCTAATTTTTGCTTGGATAAAAATTTATAATACCCGGCAAATTAATTATGCATTTTTCCTGAACCATTCTCACAGTTCATTTGGCTCACTCTGTTGCTATATAAGAAGTATTGAAACAGTAATTATTTTCTTATTTCCAGGTGCTTAAATAAGGTTCAAGAATGCTCAACTACTTTTCTGAAGTCACAAATTAAACAAGAGCCAAGGACTGCTAGGTCATACTTTTGTAGCATTTAGTTATTTGCAGTTTTCAACCACTGATATGGATTAGAACCTGTTAGTCAGAAAATAAAATTTCCATGTAACTGGATTATCTGCAGCATCTGCATGTCAAGGTGTTTCTGGCCAGAAGAAGATATAAGGAAGCTAGTATTTATTTAACTTACTAAATGTCAGTGGTTATTTTATACATTTCTTATAGTAGCATGGGAAATAATTGTTATGACTGTTTTGCAGATGAAAAAACAAAGGTTGACTTGGTCACATAGTGTTTGAAATGTAAGGATACCATGAGATCTATACTATGCCCTGTGTACTTTGCCCACATTTGGGAAGCAAAAAATAGCAACTTTATTGAGCATGTTGGAATTGTCAGATTTAAGAGGGATTAGACTGAGTTATTTCTCACACCCTGTTATATCACATCAGATCTCAAGTGCTAGTGGAATTCTGGAAACTTAAAGAAACTGCCAAAGAGGTGCTTGTGCCAAACCATCATTCCAGTCATGTTTTTTTCCAAATTGGAACTATTAAGATTTCAAAGGGATATTAGTGAGTTGTTTCAGTCAAAATGCCTGTGTGTGTGTGTGTGTGTGTGTGTGTGTGTGTGTGTGTGTGTGTATAAACTAGGAAATGTTTTCTTTCTAGAATGTATGTCTCACCACCATGGATCTTTGTCTTCTACATAGTAAGTACTCAATAAATGTTAATGGTTTAAACAAATGAAGTAAATTTCCCTATATTAGAAGAGGAAAAAATTAAATTAATAAAGAACACAGCACAGCCTAAATTGATAAGCCAAAATCGATGGATCTTGCCTTCTTTAATACACAAAGCCATTGTTAGACTTATGCAAGGACTTCTCGTTTTCAGTTCCCTGGGTATAATCACTAATAAGTGGTCAGTATGGACAGAAATATGAATTAAGTACATTGTCATCTGTAAGTGTCACATGGTTTTCTTTGGGAAACTGCAGATTCATATGCAAGAGCATTCTGGGTCAGATCTCATAACACTCTGGCCATTCATGCATGTATTATTTGCCCCACAACCCGTATATTTTCATTACTGCACTGAGTGCTTCTGTTTCATGGATAAGTTCTCAGGAGACAACGGCATATTGTTCATAATGCAATGTTTTGTTCCAGTAAACTTTTAAAAATCTTTCTCTTTCTTCCATCCCCATAGCCTTTTCACATGCCTGTGACTTGCAGTAAGAATGTTTGATATATCAGGTCATTGTGTAGATTCTGCAATCATTTTTTTTGCCTGAAAACCAAGATTTAAGGGCTCTGAAATTAAAGTATTTAAGTTTATTCATGGACTATATAGCACAATCTCTTTAGGAAACAAAAGGCTTAAAATCATACTTTGATGAATGACTAAAGACACCTAAAGCAAGTTATAACAGGAATAGATCAATATTTCTTCTTTTTCAAAACTATCTTTTAAACCTTTATAAGTCAATATTGAATTTATATGCATATGTTCAATTTATACTCATTTTTAAATTGAGAATGTCAACTGTATCACAACATTTAAAATTTAAATAAGTGTGTTTTGTTCTTAAAATCACATCATATGATCAAGGTAACATTTTATGAATTCATCTTGAAATCAATTTATCTATGACCTGTTATAAACAAGACCAAATGTTAGGCATAGGGGTACAAAGATGAGGCTGTTCAACTCTAAAAACAAAAATATCTCTATTGTTCCCTTAAAGGATTTATTTTATACTTTGAGATCTAAAAATATTTTTTAAATTCTAAGTTTATTGCATTCTTTATTTACATATATTTGTTGTGGAGGCATGCTTATACTGATTTATGTTGATTTGTGAGAAGAATATTTTCATATAACTTCTGATACATATATTGGTTAAAAACAACAATAAGAATACAAGAGGAAAAAATAAAATGAAGTTAGTTTCTTAGGTTAAGAAATGAATTTCAGTTTATTACTCTGAAATTTTGAAGAATATTCACATATACTGATTTTAAATAAGTTTCTTAGATAGATCAAAGACAAACCTTCAAATATATGAAACTAGAGATCTTCTGTCTTTAATTTTGTACATCTACAGTTAATAACTGAGCAATACATTCTCATCACTAAAATTATGTTTTCCTAAGAGGGGTGACATGGCTTATTTTAGAGAAACCATTTTTTCTTCATAATGGAGAAAACAAAAGAAACAATGTGTAAATTCATAAAATAATCTAGAACAGAAATGTCATTTGATTATACAGTGGACGTGACTGGTTGGCAATAAGAGAAAAATTTAAAGTATTTGGAAATTACAGCACACACAAAATAACTCAAAATTGATCATAGGTTTTTGACATAAGATCTAAAACAATATAACTTTCAAATGAGAAAATGCAGTAAGTCTACATAACCTTGGGTGAGGCATAGTTTTATTAGATATGACACCAAAATCACAATCAAAATATAAATTATATCATCATTAAAAAAATGTATGCTTTACTGACTACCATCATGGCCATAAAAAAGAATGGAAGAATGGAAGCCAATATTTTCAAAACATATAAATGAAAACTATAGGTAGAATATATAAATAACTCTTTATATATTGCAAGTTAGCAATAACAAGTCAAATGATTCAATTTCAAAATAGTCAAGGGATCTGCTTATACATTTCTTCCAAGGTATACAATTATTAATAAGCACATGAAAACATGTTGGATACGATTAGCGGTTAGAAGAATATAAATCAAAATTACAACATGATTCTAATTAGAATGACTTTAATAAAATCAGATAATAATAAAGTGTTGTTTAAAATCAGATAATCACAAGATGAATAATCACAAATATTGGTAAGGATGTAGAGATTTTTGAAGATCCATATACTACCAGTGGAAGTATAAAATGGTGCAGTTACTTAAAGAAGATTGTGTAGTGGTTTTTCAAAAGTTTAAGAAGAGATTGACCTAACTTATGACTCAATAGTTCCAATTCTAGGTATATATCCAAAAAAAAAAAAAAAAGAAAAGAAAACACACAAAAAAATATGTTCACACACAAAGGTGCACAAGAATGCTTATAATGGTATTATTCATAATAACCAAAACATGGAAACAGTCCAAATTTCTATCATCCGATGAGAGAATAAATATTCAATATATAATATAATATTATTTAGCAATGAAAAGCCATCAGGTACTGATACATGGTACAATATGTATGAACTTTGAAAACATACTAAATGAAATTAATAAGCCACAGAAAACATATCACATTACTCTATTTATTCACATTGTTTAGAATAGAAACTTTTATAGATACAAATGATATTCACATTGTCTAGAATAGAAACTTTTATAGATACAAATGATAGAATAATGGTTGTCTTAGTGCTAGGGAAGTAGGGAACAAGTGGGGAGTGACTGCTATTTGTCATGGTATTGCTTTTTGGAGTGATGAAAATGCTTGTGGCGATGGTTGCACAATTTTTGTGAATATATTAAAAACATTGAATTGCACACTTCGAATGGGTGAATCACATGATATGTGTCATATGTGAATTATAACTTTTGAGATATGAATTATATCTCTATTGAGAATGTTACATGGAAACAAAGAATTTAGGAGGTAAATTGACCACTCTTGATTATTGTTTAAACAAGAAATAATAATAAGGGAAAGGGAGAAAATAAGGCTTTTTGATTATTCATTGGGGTAGATGTGGGGGGTTAACAGAAGAAGAAGACAAGCTCAGTTTGAGACAAAACAAATTTAAGGAGATAGGAATGAATCTATGTCACTGAAACCCAAGAGCAAATCCTGGGCTGGGGAAAACATACTCAGAAATCAAGATCATAACAATGGGTAATGGAAATCAATAATGTGGGTGAGGAACTACTCAGAGCAGAAGAATTCTGAGGAATTCCAATATCTAGGGCTATACATAGGGAGAAGTAGCTACTTTTTTCAGACAACACATTTCTATGAGCTTCCAGGTATAACATTTATAAGTGAAAAGCAGGATTTAAATAAGTCTTGTGTCATTAATGTACTTGGATGACCTAACAACTAATAATAAAAGTAGAAGTTTTATGATAAAAAACTATATTTTTTCCTTTGTTCAAGTAATGTCAAATTTTAGTAACTGTGTTGTTTTGAAATAAAAAAGTATTAGTGAATAAAATAGACATAATTTTGAATCTAATTTTCTTAACATTTAAGATTAGTACACACACACACACACACACACTACTAAATACATATACTAAATATATATGCTACTAAATTACATATTCCTCACTATGCTATAAGCCTTTTGAATGAAACAGAATACCTTGTTTCTCACAGCTTTAGTATTTTGTATCTTTAAGAAGTCATCTATAAATATATTCTTATATGTTATCAAATCAGTGATTTCCTACAAACAGGTTGATTTTTCAAAGGGAGGTCAGTTATTATAAGACTTTCCATTGCTGGTTAATTCAGAGTGTTTCTATTACTACCGCTTATTGTTCAGAGTAACTTTGTTAATGTTTATAATATGTGGCTTGGAATGCCCTGTTCTTCAAGATGAACTCACTGGAACTCTTGACTTGGCAGCCGGCTGCTTTTTAAAAGTAATGTACCAACAAGATAAGAATAATCAACTTAAATATTTATTTGAATCCTGTCCAAAATAATTACTTACAAGTCTCAAACCAAAATAACAAAATTTGCAGAGCAATTGCAGATACACTTTGCTTTCATACACTTACTGAAGATAAAGAACAGAAAACATGTATTGGTCTTGATAGCTACAACAGTGTTGTTTAGAATGTTTTAGAGTATATGTCTTAAGCCTTGATGTGCATTTCTCTTCTCCAAAGGAAGTTTTATTTTTGCTTTCAGGCTTTTTAAAAATATGTTCAAGGCACAAAAAGAATGACAATGATTGTTTTTCAACAATTAGAATGAAGAATGCTTACATGGTGATCCCCGATGGATGTTTAATTGTAGAAGATATATTAAAGATATTACTAGGAATTTATATTCAGTACCTAAGAACTTGGGCTTAATAGTTACAAACTTTAACTCAAACATTCCTTCCCCCTTTTTCTACAGTGTACCTGTCTTAGTTTGTTTTGTGCTGTTAGAACAAGAGACTGGGTAATTTACAAAACTGAGATTTATTTCTAACAGTTCTAGAGGCTAGATGTTTAATCTCAAGGACTGCATCTGGTGAAGGCCTTCTTACTGTGTTATCCATGGTGGGAGATGGATAGTCAGGAGAGCACACACAAGGGGACTGAACTCATTCTCTTATCAGGCACCCACTTCTGTTATTATTAACCCTCCTGGGATGGCAACATTAATCCATTTATGAAAACAGAGTCCATATGACCTACCCATCTCTTAAAGTTCAGCACATTTACTTTGAGCATCAAGATTCATTTCATGAAATGGGGGATGCATTGGAACCACAGCAATACCCAATTTAATCATGTTTGTGTAGCATGAAATTTACAAGACTGATATGTTATGCTCCAAAATTCTGATCTGAAAAATTGCCTGGAAATGTCATATTGTCCTCTTTTTTAACATCCAGGAGGATCTTGGAAGGGTTTAAAAGCATGCCAAGGAGAGGGGTCATAAAGAGTCACTGCTATCATGAAAATGTTGGCAAGCAAAGAACAGTATTCAGTGTCTAAGCTAAGAAAGCAATTCTGTCTTTCACTGCCCCTCACCTGAGATGTGGGTAGGAGTTTCATGGAATAAATAAAAGAAAAACAAATAGTACTCACCTCCTATTTACAGTGCTGTGCACATGGAGGTGTTTGATAGAAGGGGTGCACCCAGGGCTGGGGTTCACTTGGTGGACCTTCTTTGACCTTGAGGAGCTAGATTGAATTAGAGCAGAATTTAGGGAAAGGAAATGAAGGGCAGGGAGCAAATCCTGTTCTAACAATGAGTCAGAAAGAGGTTCAACTGAGTCAAATGAATTTGTGCCTTAAATTCTGTTGGATATGGGAGGTAAAAAAGAAGGAATTTTTCAGCAACACTAAAAATCTTAGGAGGACTGATGGTGTAGCTTAGTGATAGAACATTTGTCTACTATGTATGCGGACCTGAGTGCATTCCCCAGCATTAAAATAAGTAAATGGTCAAATAAACCAATGAATAAATAAATAAAAATAAAAGTCTCTGCATGATACAATCTTCTCCCTCAAAATTGTAATATACAATATGTACCATATACATTTCCTAGGTTGGTATTCCTCTATTTTTATATTTAAGGAAGTTTAACTTACTATATAAAGTTTTCATATAAAAATTAAGAAATTTTTCATCTGAAAATTAACAATCATAATTTATTTAATATATTATCTTGCTTTTGAAATATTTTGGAACTAAAAATGAGAATAATCATATATATATATATACTTATATATAAAATTATAAATTATGTTTAAATTCTATGTATTGATTTGAGCAATATTTTTACAGGATATTTATGGAGACACAAATCTGTGTTTAATTATTTTCAGCTTTATTTTATTATTTTAAATGAAGTAATTGTTTGGAGAAAGCAGGACAATGATAGACAATTCAGATCTTCTGTTTCTACCCAATGTTCCCTTCACCACACCAGGCTTTCGGAGGTGGAGTGTGAACAGCTTTTAACCTTACCAGTCATTTGGAATTAAACAGAAAATGGCTCTGTAGGAAATCTCTAAGAACAGACTGTTACTCCACTCCCCAGCCTTTGGAGATGGCTTTTGCTTCCTAGCAGATGAAGTGACAGCCCAGCCATGCATGGACAGGTTGTTCTCTTCCTAGGATACCAGGAGGACAGCTTATTAGGAGGCGATGGTTTACAATAGTCTGCAGTCTCTCAGTGAAACTGATTCTTCTGCTTGTTTTGTTGTTCTTGCTTTGCATTTGAGAAGAAGTATTTTTACTTCCATGCCATTCCTGTCATTTTCTTTCTCTTTGGAGTGGAACTTCCCAGTCTGAAATAAACTTCATTCTCTTTTTATGACTGCTTCATGTTAGTTATCTGTTCTAAACTGAAACTACTTGTATGACCACTCCAAGTATTTTATTGGTAGTCAAATGTGTCCTAGACATATAATACTAGAATCTATGAAAATTTATTTTGTGCTTAGAAAATAAAAAATAAAATTTCTGGGTGTCTATTTATGGAATTTAGATTCTTTGAGCTCGTTAGCAATTTGGAGCCATCCTCTAACCTCTAACAATGGAAATTCTTGGATATTTTTGTGACTAAAGATTATAGAAACAAGGGTGTTCTCACTAGAATTTCTATAATTTTTCAAAATTTACAGAACTAAAATTTTCCATGCCAATTAATATTTCCCTGCTTTGGAAAGAAAGGTTATTGGACATTTGTTGCTATCTCTTTGCATTCATAAATTCATAAATGTACTGCTTACCATGTGGTAAGTGCTAGGAATACTACAGAAACTTTCTAACTGTTCTTAGAAAGTTTATAGAAGTACAAAAGAATCAGAAGAATTTATTTTTGATAAATTGTTTGATTTATAGTTTTGATAATAATATATCTAGGGGACTTGGAGGGAACAGTTCAATTGGGTATAAAATTGGAAGCAGACTGCATTTCATAGAGGAAGCAATGGTTGAATTCACAGGAGAGGAAAAATACTTGATAATTGGACAACAAAGATAGTTTGGCCTGAATAGATATGTACACAGGTAGGTCTGGGTTGATGAAAGAATTCAAGATGAATCTAAATAAAGAGGTAAAGTCTCTATACATTTAAAATAAGTTTTGGATTTTTTCATGAGGAATAAATATTCAGTAGGAAACTAATGAATGATATTAAATAATGGAGTAGTTGCATAATCATGATGGCTGACACATACTGGGTAGATTTGCAAGTGTTTGAGAGAATAATGACAGAAAGACTTGTTAACAGAGTTAGGCAGAAATGTAAAGATCTACATTAAAATAATGACATTATTGAATTAGTGAAAAAGAGGGAAAAATTATTAAGAGTTTTCCTACACTTAAATTGTCAGTAGTGGGTAAATGAATGGAGTAGTCAAGTATGATGCCTGTTTCCTTAGATTATAGTCCTAGTGATTTATCTCACATTGTTGATATCTATCAAGTTGGCATTGTTAAGCTATGAATTTAACATTGTATGTATATAATAAAATATCTGTATTTTTAAACTTGTATTAAGTGTCTATGGAGCAAATTTGTGTTTTCTATCATGGTCATTAATTTTTCTAAAAAAAAAAAAAAGATTGACTGCACTGGGACTTCATCTTAGAGTTTTAAAAAGAGAACATGACCACGTCATTGACTACAGATTTGTTACACCATGATAGTTTTATGCATTGTTCTCACTAATAGTTTATCAACCAGTACATTTAAAAGTCCTTGATAATTTCAGAAAACAAATCAGACTGTAATTCACAGTTGTGTTTCTTCTTGAGGAAAACAAATATATTTGCTTTAATGGTATTTTCAAATGTGATAAGAATAGTAAGATTTCTGTAAGAGTCAACAAATGGTTTCCAGCAATGTCCTAATGTGTTAGGCAAGCTCTAAGATGGACCCAGATGATCCTTGCCTTCTGGAACTATGTTGTGTAATTCCTCCTCCTGAATGTGTCATGAATCTAGTGAACAGATTAGTGCAAAGTGCTATGATATCACTTGGAGGTTAGATTACAAAAATTTTGTGACTTCTGTCTTACTTTTCTGTCTTATTTGTCCTTTCTTGCTTTCTCACTGGCTTATGAGCTAAGACATCTGACTTGTTCTGAGTTGCCCTGTAGAGAGGAGAGGTTCAGGTGACAAGGAACAGAAATCTCCAGCCAAAGGTTAGTGAGATCTGAGGCTGTCACCAGCTGTGTGAGAAAACCTGGCAATATGACTTAAGATGATGGAAGAGCTGGTTGACACTACTGATAGGAGCCTGTGGGAAACCCAGGACCAGTAACACCTGGTTTGACCCATGAAACTGTAGTCTAATGCATATTATTTGAGCCTCCATGGTTTGGGGATTTTTTTAATTGGAGCAAGAGCTGTACAATAAGTTTGCTTTTGTCTGTAACTTATTCTGTCTCATTTTTATCTTAGATCAAATAATTGAGTATTTAAATAGATTTTGTAATGTTTGGCATTTAAGTAAAAAGTATCATATTTTCATAATTATTTCATTTTCTAACCAGTAGTCTTTTCTTAAAAAAGAGGCTGAATATTCTATTATTTATTAATTATATCCAATGCTTACCTGAAATGGAAAGCCAATGAACCAACCAAACAAACCACTAATTTCCACTATGGGAAATATGTAAAACACTGCCACGTAAAAAAGTTTTAAGCTGGGAACAATGGTGTATGGCTGGAAGGATACCAGCAGCTGGGGAGTATGAAGCAGGATGATCCCAAGTTCAAAGTCACCCTGATTTAGCAAGGCCCTAAGCACCTTAGCAAGACCCAGTCTCAAAATAAAAAAAAATAAAAATTGCCTAGGGATGTGACTCAATGGTTAAGCATTCCTTGTTTTAATCCCTGGTAACAAATACAACAACAACAAAATAAAAATACAACAACAACAATAAGATATATATAAAATTTGATAGCATTAATTTTCCCCTACTGATACAATGCTCCTGTTCTTTATACTTTGCCATATGCCATTTAAAAATTTGACTATAAAACAAAACCAAGGCTGGGGATATAAGACTCAGGGTAGAGAGCTTGCCTAGCATGCATGAGACCCTGGCTTCAATCCCCAGCACTGAAAAAATTATGAGAAACAATCAAAAAAACAAACCAGAAATATCAATAAGTACATCTAGATGGAATCTCTTCTCTTCGTTAACATCTAACTGTGGATTTTATTTTCAAGCATTACTTAGGCCCCATAATTTTTGTGTAAACAATATATGTTTATTCTCATTTTCTAATAAGCACTTCTCTGCAAAAATAACTTGGTGGACGTTATTATATGGGTGGAAGCTCTTCAAAATTCCACCCATATAATTAGTTCAAGTTATCCTATATCAAACCTGCAGTACCATGCAGGTAGAGCAGAGTGAGGATGTGTGTGCCCAGTATCAGCAGCAGTAAGAGTTGCTGTCAGGATCAGAGATTGGCAAGTTCATTAGCAGGGTAAAGTCATTAACTTGGGAATGGTTGAGAAGAGCAAGCAAGACCAGAGAAATAATATGAATTGTCTTTCAAAATTTAGAATCCAAAAAAAAATAAGGTAGTTTTAAAAACATAAATAACATATTCAGTATTGGGAAGATATTTTTGAATAGTAGCCTTTACAAGAAATAGGGGGTGGGGGATAAACCAAAGAGTAGGGAAAAACACAATGCTTATTTCTATTCAAGAGAATATCCCTATAGGCCCCAAACTGATAAAACAGAGAATTGCTAGTTTTTTATAGAAAGTTGTCAAAATTGTGACCATCATGTTTCAAGAAGTTCTAATTAATGAGAAAGTACAGAAGACACTACACGTCTTTATGGTAGTGAATCAGATTTTCTGTATTTTCCAGGATTTGTTATGGCATTATGTGGAGCTATAAATATTATTTCTCTACTTTTCCTGTCATAAAATAAACATATATCTTAGATAAATCACTTGTTAAATACCTTTCTTAAAGAATCATATAATATATTATATCAAATCCTGCCAGAGGCAATAGTTTATGTGCTAATTATTTTATGAACATGAAGCTCAGTGAAGTGTACTAGACAGTATTTTGTGGATAGAAACCTAAGGTTCATCACTTCTTTTTTTGAAGATAAAGAATCTAGTCACCAACTTTTGGCTTCCTTGGCACTGTCATCTAATTAACTGAGCTAGATGGATAGAAGAAGATTACTTAGTACCCTAGTTATATGTGTGTTCATTTTAGGTTAGGTTTTCTGGAAACAATGTCTTACAGATGCTTTTCTGGAAATGTCTCTTTGGAGACAAACGGATAGAGAAGTAAGGAAGGCAAGATTAGAGGAAGAAACCAACCTGTAATTCGGTTATAACTGAGGACTTAGCTAATTTCACAGGAAACTACAAAGTGTCTTTGAAGTCATCTCCTTTGACAAAATGAACTAGTATTTTTTTTTTAAATCTTCTGATCAGGCAACCACTAGACATTGCTCCCAACATTGTTAGGGTACATGGCATAAAAGAGTCAGTTTCCTAGGTAAAAGGACAAGAGCCATGAGGCACACAGTTGTTGGTTTTCAACAACTTACATTCTGACCACCACAGTACCAGTTCAATCCATTGTGTTTGGATCAAATTAACTTGTTTTTATAATGTGTGCCCTATCTGAGGGTACAGATTCTTTTCAGTGTTATTTCCTAGAAAAACATGTAAGAAAAAGTTTGTATGTTGATCCTCAGTCATTATGTATACTTTTTAGTTCTTCCTCTGCCACCTATTCAAGGTTCATCTTGTTCTCAGCTGGCAAGATTTGTGCAGTTTCCAATTTTGTGAAGTGTGACCTAGACCTTCAACCCTAAGGGATCCAAACCCTGGTGTCCATCTCTGGCTATGGTTGCTGTGCTTGTTTATTTAAAATTAGGCATGGGAACACCAAGAGAAACCCTGGTGAGATAGCTGCCTACCTGCCAAACATCTTCTGTCCTGTCCAAACAGAAGCAGCCTTACACTCTCCTGATAATGGAGACAACAGTTTCCTTATATCTTAGTGACTTCCTTCTTCCCCTGATGGTCTCTCAATAGGAGGAGTTTAAAGTAACTCTGAATCGGGTATACTTACAGTTTCACAACTGCTATTAAGTACTTGACGGGTAGAGCCTTCTACCTCAGGGAAATAGAATCTCTAGACCCACAAGGCCAAGGTGTGGGGGAACAGAAAGCACAAATTTTCCTTTTAGGTCACATGGGAGTAGTAACAAGAGTAACTCTGTTTAGCACTTGGTTCCTTAGCATATGATTTCTGCTACTGGGAAAATGACCCTATAAAATGTATGGCCATTTAGGGTGAATATCAGGTAGTGAAAGATGACACTCTATCCTCAAAGGTATCTTCAATTTGGACCCTCGGTTATATTTGTAAGTGGCTACCTCTCCATTCTATTGTATCTGTGATGTTTGAGTGTTACAATATGAGGTAGGATTCATGGACCCTTATCAACCTGTATCATACTTGTACCTTTTTGCAGTGAAATGATTCTCTTATTGTTGGATAAACAGTCTGAAATCCCTCAAAGATTTTGGTTAATCAATGCCCTGTGATCAGAAAAGAAAAATCCATAACCAAATCTATATTGACTCAGGTGAAAATGAATTGCTTTCCCTTCCCAAATAAAAGGGACAGTTTATACCTCAGTTTGTCACCAAGTAACAGGTCAGAACTGAGATGATGATGCCTTTATTATGAGCATGACACCAATCTCTGCAGGTACAAGTTGGGATATTTGGCAGTGGCATTAGCTAGATTGTTCATGATGAGTGGGTGTTCATGCTGCAAGACCAATTCAGACTCTCCATCCTTCCCACATGTGTTTACGTGTCAACTGTATCACTTAGGGGTCGCTGATGAGAAATGGTTTCATATTTTACTTGTCATCTGCCATGGCTCTTCTTCACTTTCTGCGGGGCCCTGCTTTATCTAGTTTTCTGCAATGTAGCCTGCTGTTATTTTGGCATTGTCTCTTAGATTCCTCTTAGGATGGTACATCCTGTAACATAAGAGAAGGCTCCACATATGTTATGGTTTGAGTATGTGGTGTCCCTCAAAAGCTCATGTGGGAGACACTGCAAGATTATTCAAAGGTGAAGTGAATAGATTATGAAAGTTTTAACTGAATTAATGGTTAAATCCACAGATATGGATTGACCGGGAAGTAACTATTGGGAGATGGGGATTGACTGGAGGAGGTGAGTCACTGGTGGTACGTCTTTAGGGTTTATATTTTATCCCTGGTAAGCAGAATTCCCTCTGCTTCCTGATTGCCATGTCCTGAGCTTCTTTCCTCTTCCCTCCAGACCCCTTCACCATGATGTTCGGCTTCACTCCAGGCCCAGAACAATGAATTTGGCCATCTATGAATTGAGACCTCTGAAACATTGAGCCACAAATAAACTTTTTTCCCCTCTGTTATTCTTGTCAGTTCTTTTAGTCACAGTGATGAAAAAAAGCCTACTAAAGCAATATTCATTAACTTGACCTTCTCTTAACATCATATTTAACTCCATGTTCTGCACCACACAATCCAGCATTCTCAAATTCAAAGGTATTTGGTCGGGAGGTAAAGGATAAATCTTGTCTTGCAAGGCACCTGCCTCATTTGAGACTTCTGCATGACTTATAATTAAGGGGGGGGGCTATACTTTAGTAAAGGGAGGTACTTCATCAAATGTAAGTTTTGATGAGATCTAGAAGTTTGAGGTTATGAGCTGCATACACATGTATTCCAATTCCAAGTTTTCAGATCTCACAAATTCCCTGTAGGCAATCAAATTAGTAATATAAGACCTGGAAATTCTGAAAACTAGTTATGAAGCTTTATTATTCTTAAAGTTAAATCCTTAGCCTTCTCTATTTGTTCTCTGCTCTATTTGTCTTCCAGCTATAGGAAAATCAAAGAAAGGAAATCCTCTGGTTTCATATTTTGCTTGAATAATCGATCTCCTCAAGTCTGATATTTTCTCTTTTAACAAATTCTCGGTGCTTAGCAACATCCCAATGTCTTATGTTTGTTATTTTCTATACAGTGTATTCATTTCAACATCCAACACAGTTCTTTCCATTAGTATTATCTTTCAGTAAAAATGTACATTAGTGAAAGTTTAAAGAGTTGGATGTTATGTATAACAGTAGTTATCCATGTACCATCTATCATAAGTAGTGAGGTTCTGATTTCCAGGCAGCCAGTTCCAAAACTAATTTTAGAATCTGCTTCCCAGGACCACACTGGAATCAGGAGATAGAATCTGAGACAGGGAGTTTCAGGGTGTAGTGAATGGCTGTGCTGTGCTACCCGGATACTCCCTTCAGGAAGAAGGCTCTAACTGCCTTGAGTGTTTCCTGATACTGATTCAAAAGGAGGTTTCTTTCCAGGATTTCCTCTGTGTTGAAAAAGAGCACACAAAGCCAAGGGCCCTTGTCAGGAGCAGTCTGCATTTAACAATTGCTCCATACAGAGGTACTGAGATCCAGACCTCTTGCTTTAATTCATGACAGTTAAACCCTTTTTTGAATGCCCTGTGGGACTAGATAAAGCCTCAGTTGCATGTATCATGCCTGAACATTTTTTCGATTCATTCCTTGAAGGTGCTGTTACTGAAAACACTCACCATGAAATATTTTACTTGCCAAGTCTATGCTTTCCAGGGATACATAACTAAGACATGTTCACTAAATTGGATGAAATACTCTTGAGAAATATAGCTATAAGGAGATGAGAAAGATTGAGATGGATAAAGAAAGATTGACATATAGTGTAGTTCAAATCCTCTGTGCACTTTTAAACTTGGAAGTGGAATTGCCCTTCAGAATTTTCCTAAATTTTAGTAACAGTTCTGCTATTGATTTTCCTTAGTGAATAAACCTGTGTAGGGCAGTTGCTCCTCTTTCCAAGGAGCAAATTTTTCTGATAAGATGGGGAATTCTTTCATTTTTTTTCAAATGGAATTTTGAAAGAGTAGCACAAAATTAACTACAGTGCACAAGTGTGTGTGTGTCTCAATAGTTCTATATTAACTGAAAAAATATTAAAAATAACATATACAAAGTATGATTATGGACTGTAACTCAATATCAATGTCTCTTGCTTTACTTTCTATAAACATTAGCAAGCAACCCATTGCAGCACTTATGAAAAATTCAGTGACTTCTTGGGAAGGCAGGGTATGTTTTCTAAGTTAATTATGGCTCTGACTTGATTTATGAGCCATATGTGATGGCTAATTTTATGTACCAAATTAGGCCATAGTACTAAGATATTTGGTCAAACACTAATTAAGATATATTTTTTTTAGATAACAACAACATTTTAATCACTAGACTTTGAATAAAACAGATTATCCTCCATAATTTGATGGGTTTTATTAATTTAGGTGAAAACCTCAAAAGAAAAAAAAAGAAACCCTAAGAAAGAGGGTACAACATCAACTCTTTCCTAGGTCGCTTTTATTTTTTTAAAAAATTTTAATTGATTTTTTAAAAAATAGATGACAGCGGAATGCATTACAATCCTTATTACACATACAGAGCACAATTTTCATATCTCTGGTTGTATATAAAGTATATTCACACCAATTTGTGTCTTCATACATGTACTTTGGATAATGATGTCCATCACAGTCCATCATCCTTGCTAACCCCCTGTTCCCTCCCTTCCCCACACACCACTCTGCCCTATCCAGAGTTTATCTATTCCTCCCATGCTCTCCCTCCCTACCCCACTATGAATCAGTCTTTTTATATCAGAGAAAACATTTGGCATTTGTTTTTTGGGGATTGGCTAACTTCATTTAGCATTATCTTTTCCAACACCATCCATTTACCTGCAAATGTCATGTCAAATGTCAAATATTATTGCTGAGTAATATTCCATTTTGTTTATATATGCCACATTTTTTTATCCCTTCATCTACTGAAGGGCATCTAGGTTGGTTCCACAGTTTAGCTATTGTAAATCATGGTGCTATAAACATTGATGTGTCTGTGTCCCTGTAGTATGCTGATTTTAAGTCCTTTGGGTATAGACCGAGGAGAGGGATAGCTGGGTCAAATGGTGGTTTCATTCCCAGATTTCCAAGAAATCTCCATACCACTTTCCAAATTGGCTGTAACAATTTTCAGTCTCACAAGCAATGTATGAGTATACCTTTTTCCCCACATCCTCACCAACACTTATTGTTGTTTGTCTTTATAAGAACTGCCATTCTAACTGGAGTGAGATGATATCTTAGAGTAGTTTTGATTTGCATTTCTCTAATTAGAGAGATGATGAACATTTTTTTATATATTTGTTGATTGATTTTTATATCCTCTTCTGAGAAGTGTCTGTTCGGGTCCTTAACCCATTTGTTGATTGGGTTACTTATTTTTTTTGGTGCTTAGCTTTTGAGTTCTTCATATACCCTAGTGATGCGTGCTCTATCTTATGTGTAAGAGGTAAAGATTTGCTCCCAGGATGTAGGATATCTATTCACCTCAAAGATTCTTTCCTCTGCTGAGAATCCATCCCATTTATTGATTGAATCCATCCCATTTATTGATTCTTGGTTTTAATTCTTGTGCTTTGGAGTCTTATTAAGGAAGTTGGGGCCTAATCTCACATGATGAAGAATATGGCCTACTTTTTCTTCTATTAGATGCCGAGTCTCTGGTTTAATTCCTAAGTCCTTGATCCACTTTGAGTTGAGTTTTATGCATGGTGAGATACAGGGGTTTAATTTCATTTTGTTGCATATGGATTTCCAGTTTTCTCAGCACCATTTGTTAAAGAGGCTATCTTTTCTCCAATGCATGCTTTTGGCAACTTTGTCTGATATAAGATAATTGTAATTTTGTGGGTTAGTCTCTGTGTTCTCTATTTTGTACCACTAGTCTACCAGTCTGTTTTGGTGCCAATACCATGCTGTTTTTGTTACTATTCTCTGTAGTATAGTTTAAATTCTGGTATAGTGATGCCACCTGCTTTACTCTTCCTGCTAAGGATTGCTTTAGCTATTCTTGGTCTCTTATTTTTCCAGATGAATTTCATGATTGCTTTTTCTATTTCTATGAGGAATGCCATTGGGATTTTGATCAGAATTGCATTAAATCTGTATAGTGCTTTTGGTAGTATGGTCATGTTGATAATATTAATTCTGCCTATCCAAGAGCAATGTAGATATTACCATCTTCTAAGGTCTTCTTTGGTTTCTTTTTTTAGGGTTCTGTAGTTTTCATTGTATAGATCTTTCATTTCTTTCATTGATTCCCAAGTATTTTATTTTATTTTTTTTTTAGGCTACTGTAAATTTGATAGTTTTCCTCATTTCCCTCTCAGAGGGTTTGTCACTTATATAAAGAAATGCCTATTATTTCTGGGTGTTGATTTTATATCCTGCTACTTTGCTAAATTCATTTACTAGTTCTAGAAGTTTTCTGGTGAAGCTTTTTGGGGATTCTAGGTATATAATCCTGTCATCAACAAATAGTTCTAATTTAAGTCCTTTTTTTTACCTATAGGTATCCTTTTAATTTCTTTTGTTTGTCTAATTTCTCTGGCCATTGTTTCAAGAACTATGTTAAGTAAAAGTGTTGGAAGAGGGCATCCCTGTCTTGTTCCAGTTTTTAGAAGGAATGCCTTCAATTTATTTCTATTTAGAATGATGTTGGCCTGGGGCTTAGCATAGATAGCTTTTATGATGTTAAGGTATATTCCTCCTATCCATAGATTTTCTAGTGTTTTGAATAGGCAGGTGTGCTGTATTTTGTCAAATGCTTTTTCTGCATCTATTGAGATGATCATATGATTCTTATATTTGAGTCTATTGATGTGATGAATTACATTTATTGATTTCTATATGTTGACCCAACTTTGCATCCCTGGGATGAATCCCATTTGATCATGGTGCACAATCTTTTTGATTTGTTTTTGTATTCAATTTGCCAATATTTTATTGAGAATTTTTACATCTATGCTCATTAGGATATTGGTCTAAAGTTTTCTTTCTTTCATGTGTCTTTGCCTGGTTTTTGAGTCAGGGTGATATTGGCCTCATAGAATAAGTTTGGAAGTGCTGCCTCTTTTTCTATTGTCTGAAATAAATTGTAGAATATTGATATTAATTCTTCTTTATAGGTCTTGTAAAACTTGGCTGTATATTTATCTGGTCCTGGGCTTTTTTTAGTTGGTAGGCTTCTGATGGTGTCTTCTATTTCATCACTTGATATTGGTCTGTTTAAATTGTGTATATCTTCCTGATTCAATCTGGGCAAATCGTATGACTTAAGAAATTTGCTGATACCTTTGATACCTGCTATTTTATTGGAGTATAAGTTTTGAAAATAATTTCTAATTATCCTCCATATTTCTGTAGTGTCTGTTGTGATGTTACCTTTTTCATCATGTATTCTAGTAATATGAGTTTTCTCTCTCTTTCTCTTGATTAGCATCTGTCAATTTTATTTATTTGTTCAAAGAATCAACTTTTTATTTTCTCAGTTTTTTCAATTGTTTCTTTTGTTTTGATTTCATTGATTTCAACTCTAATTTTAATTATTTCTTGCCTTGTACTGCTTTTGCTGCTGGTTTGTTCTTCTTTTTCTAGGACTTTGAAATGTTGTGTGAGGTCATTTATTTGTTTGCTTTTACTTCTTTTAAGGAATAAACTCCAAGCAATGAAGTTTCCTCTTAGTAATGCTTTTATAGTGTTCCAGAGATTTCAATATGGTTTGTCTATATTCTCATTTACCTCTAAACATTTTTTGATCTCCTCCTTGATGTCTTCTGAAATATGCAGTAGCATATTGTTTAGTCTCCAGATGTTGGAGTAATTTTTATTTTTTATTTTGTCATTGATTTCCAATTTTATTCCATTATGATCTGATAAAATGTGTGGTAGTATCTCTACTTTTTTGTGTTTGCTAAGAGTTGCTTTGTGGCATAGTATATGGTATATTTTAGAGAAGGATCCATGTGCTGCTAAGAAGAAAGTGTATCCATATGATGCAGGTTAAAGTATTCTATATATGTCAGTTAAGTCTAAGTTATTGATTTTATTATTGAGTTATATAGTTTCTTTATTCAATTTTTGTTTGGAAGATCTATCCAGTGGTGAGACAGGTATATTAAAGTCACCCAGGGTTATTGTGTTTTGATCAATTTGACTCTTGAACTTGAGAAGAATTTGTTTGATGAACATAGCTGCACCATTGTTTGGAGCATATATATTTATGATTGTTATGTCTTGTTGGTATATGGTTCCCTTAAGCAGTATGTAATGTCCTTCTTTAGCCCTTTTGATTAACTTTGGTTTGAAGTCTACTTTATTTGATATGAGATTGGAAACCTCTACTTACTTCCACAGTCCATGTGAGTGGTATGATTTTTCCCAACCTTTCACCTTCAGTCATTGTATGTCTTTTCATATCAGATGAGTCTCCTGGAGGTAACATATCGTTTGGTATTTTTTTTAACCCAATCTGCTGGCCTATGTATTTTGATTGGTGAGTTTAAGCCACTAACATTTAGGGTTATTATTGACACATTGTTTGTATTCCCAGCAGTATTTGTTTATTTTATATTTTAACTTGACTTGATTTTCTTCTTTGATTAGTTTTTCCTTTAGGGTACTACCTCCCTCTGCTGATTTTCATTGTTGTTTTTCGTTTCCTCTTCACGGAATATTTTTCCAAGAATGTTTTATAGTGCTGTTTTTCTAGCTTTAAATTCTTTTTGTTTATCATGGAAGATTTTTATTTCATCATCAAATCTAAAGCTTAATTTTGTTGGATACAAGATTCTTGGTTGGCACTCATTTTTTTTCAGAGTTTAATATATGTTGTTCCAGATCTTCTAGCTTTCAGGGTGTGTGTTGATAAATCTGTTGTTATCCTAATCGGTTTTCCCCTATATGTAATCTGATTCCTTTCTCTTGTGGCTTTTAAAATTCTCTCCTTATTCTGTATTTTGGGAAGTTTTATTATAATGTGCCTGTGTGTGGATCTGTTGTGATTTTATACATTTGGTATCCTGTAGGCTTCTTGAATTTGGATTTCCAATTCATTCTTCATGTTTAAAAAGTTTTCTGATATTATTTTATTAAATAGTTTGTTCATTCCTTTGGTTTGGACCTCTATGCCTTTCTCTATCCCAATAACTCTTAAATTTGGTCTTTTAATGCTATCCAATATTCCTTGAATATTCTGCTCCTGGTTTCTTACAATTATCACTGTGTGGTCTATGTTCTTTTCAAGATTTTCTATTTTGTCTTCATTGTCTGATGCCCTACTCTGTTTGTGATGCTTTCATTTGAGCTTTCAATTTGGTTTATTGTCTCTTTCATTTTGAGGATTTCTGTTTATTTTTCTTTCTTTCTTTTTTTTAAGAACCTCTATCTTCCTGTTGAGGTGATCTTTTGCTTCTTGTATTTGTTTATTAGATCCCTGTTGAAATGATCTTTCACTGCTTGTATTTGCTCTCTTATATCTTTCTTGAGTTCACAGAACATTTTAACCATGTATATCCTGAAATCTTTTTCTGTCATTTCTTCTGTTGTGGCTGCCAATGATTCTAATGATGTGGTGTCTTGATTTGTTTGGAGCACTTTCATCCCTTGTCTTTTCATGTTGCTCATGTGTCTTTCTTTCCAGCTCTGTGGGTCTGGGGTGTTATTGTTTTTACCCTATAGGTTTGTAGTGCTCTTGTAGGGTTCCAAGACCTCTCCTTTGTAGGGAAGGACAATGTTAACAGATCCCAATATCAGCAATATACCACTTATCAAAAATTTGTTGTTATTAAGATGTTACAGTTTAGTCTCAATGTACAGAAATGTTGTCTTCAATTATTATCTAAAATATAATCAGTAGTTTTGTTAAAAGACTTACAGTTTCTGATGGTGGTCAATGAACTGGGGGTGGGGCATAGGACAATATACTGAGGAGGTAGGATATGAGGATATAGAGTTAATATCTCTTTGGATGTGTGAAAGAGAAATCTAATGAAGAGGGTTAGTAGCAATGGAGTAGACAGGAAGTAATTTAGGGTAGACAAGTACATGGGAAGACAGTAGAACACGTAAAAAAACACACATATGTATTTATACAAATACAGAATGTTAAAATAGTAAAATTTGGAAGGGGAAAGAAAAATGAAAGAAGAAAATAGAAAAGAAAATATGGCATTTACAACAACCTCTATATTATATTATTCAGATGACTCAGTCCTTAAAATCCTATTTCATGCAAAGTTCTAGGTTTCACATATGTTGGGAATGTGAGGGCCATAGGATAGAGAGATAGAAAAGAAAGAGAAAAAGAAAATACTCTGTGGGCGGCCATCCTCGCACGTGATTTGAGTTACCTCCCTGGCTGGGTGAGAGGCGCCTAAACACAGCTGTGTCAGAGCTTTCCCCACCCTTCTCCAGGTCTGAGGGCTTGTCTGTGCAGAGGTGTGTCTGGCCACTGCCCTGAAGATCCAATCATCGCCCCTGACCTTGGGATGCTGCCCCCCTTAATATTCATTGAATAGGATTTTCCCCAGAATTTCTTGTTCCCCAATAAAAATCCATTCCGTGCCATGTTCTCTCTCTCTCTCTCTCTCTCTCTCTCCCCCTCCCTCCCCCTCCCTCTCTCTCTCTCTCTCTCTCTCTCTCTCTCTCCTCTTCAGTAAACCTGGAGCTGGAAGGAGCCGTCCTGGAGCTGGTTTTAAAGGTAATTAAAGTCTTGTCTCTTTAATTCAAAACACCCCAGCGTTTTTCTCAAGATTCGGACCTTCTTTCATGAAGCCAGTGCAGGTCGCGGGCTAGAATACTCAGAAGGAAGTAACCAGGACTGCTGTTAGTTTTAGAGACCCACATTTTTCCTGCTTCTCTTCTAGGTGGAGTTGTCTGTTGTAAGTTGGTGTCTCTGTCCTCAGGATGGTGGAGGTAACCAGGGTGAGAAGGGTGGTCCTGGTGCAGGGTGCCTGGAAGCAAGGAATGGCACCCACCAGTCCCTGCAGGGAAATTGTCCCTCACGAGTCTCTTTTTTGGGACTGCTTGTATGACTTGAGCACCTGGTACTATCTATCTCCCTCTCTTGCCTGGAGGTTTCCCAGTTCCTGGTCTCTCTGTTAGGCTCCAAACTTTAGCCCCATCTCCCTCTCCCTTAGCAATTCCCAATTGCGGGACTTCTTACACCAGGGCTCCCATGGGTCACATCCTGGTCGCACTGCACACCTGTCCAACTGAGGGTTGTTTTGTGTTGGGAAGCTACTGGGTTGAATTACTGCCACTAGGGAGAGGGGGGAATTGTAAACCTGGTACCTGGCCAGATGGAGGTCCTATCTGAAAGGTGCCACCACCAAATATGGCATGAAAGGCAAGCCAAGATTCAGGCAATCTGCTTCCTGCACTGGCTGGGTTGTCTGGTGAAGTGGGGGGAACTGAGCTGTGGGTAGGTAGCTAGCGGCTCAGTGACCTGCATGGGAGTAAAGCAAAGTCTGAGCGTTGTGCAGAGGTGCTGATAGGTGATTCTTCTAAGGCACTTGCAAGCCCTGTGTGGACTAGAACTTCAGGCTTTGGGAGTTGGGAGCCAGAAGTCCAGAGTCCTGCTTGAACACTGAGGCTCAGAGCCCTGCACAGGGGTCATAGCACTGGTGATTTCTGTGGAAATTAACTATATAGGGGTTCTCTAACACTCTCATAGATGCAGTATTCCAACTAGGTGAGATCTGGATCACGGAGTGACACAGAATGCTGCCTCCCTTTCACCCACCATCTTCTCTGTCTTTCCTAGGTCTTTATATTGTTGCCCTGCCCTAAAGATTTCAGATTTGGCAGTCTTTCACATTGAACCCCAATGCATGAACCAGTTTCTTAAAATCTCACTTCTATGTTTCTTTCTCGGTTTACACACACACAGAATTTTTAAATATCTATTTATTTATTTAGTTAGTTTTCGGCAGACACAACATCTTTTGTTTGTATGTGGTGCTGAGGATTGAACCTGGGCCGCATGCATGCCAGATGAGCACGCTACCGTTTGAGCCACATCCCCAGCCCTGGAATAATGTAGATTTTTAAGGGACAAACATGAGTATTGATTAGAAAGAAACTTTTTTTTTAGGCTAAAAGTATCAGCCAGACAACATAATTTAACACTTACATGCTCCTAATTATACATAAAATATCAAAATAGATAATTCTAACATTTTTAAAATATAAAAATAGAAGCAAACCCACAGTTAAATCAGATATTTTAATATAATTTTTATGTAACTAACAAAACAAGTAGACATAATATAAAACACATATAGAAATTTGAAAAACTCATTGAACACCTGAGGAACACTTAACAAAAGAGGATACTTAATTGTCCAAAGGTTATATGAAATAATGCTCAACCTTATTAGTTACCAGAAAATGAAAAGCCTACCCATCCAATAGCTAAGTTTAAAAAGACTGACACTAATATGTGCTGGTGTGGATAGAATAAACAGGTGCTGTCAGTTGGAAAGAAAATGAAAACAATTGCTTTAAAAAGCTGTTTGGCATTATTCATTGAAGTTGAATGTATACATAGTCTTTGGCCAGAGAATTTAGCTCCTATTATAGACAACAGAAATGCATGTGAATATTCATTAATATGCACAAAGTTCATAGCAGCAACAGTTGTAAAGGACAAAGAGTATAAATAATTGAAAAACCATCTCTAACACAACTGGGATACCAATTTGGATTCTAAAATGATGATAATGGATTGCCATCAGTAGAATGAATGAATGAACAGCCTAAATGAATCTCACAAACATAAGTGAAATGTCAGTTACAAATAATTCCAATTATATTATTTCATGAATATAAAATTTAAAGTAAAGTGCAGTTTTGTTAAGTCAAAATAGTGGCTGCCTTTAGGGAGGAAAGAGACAATAGTTATGAGGAACAAGCACAGGGTGATCTCTTAAAATTATTTTTTCTTCACTAGGATGGTGGTGTGTCAACCTTGTGATCATCCTTTAAATTAGACACTTAAGAATTTTTCACTTTGATATACATGTTTCAATTCAAAAAATCTATTTTCAAGTTAAAATACATAGTAGTGTTGTACAAAACTGAGTTTTCCTGATTTGTTTAATCTCATTCTACTAAATCATCATGTTTGAGTTTGGTTCCTGAAAGGAGGCTTGTAACCCTTCCAAAGTGCTCAGCAACATCCTCAGTAAAGGAAAGTAGTACATATCAAAGCATCTTAGGAGTTATGTGAATCCCCTTCTTAACTGCCAAAATATTAGTTTTGCTTAAATGTGCAAGTTTTATATAGCATATGTTACCACTTATCAGGTTGTCTAAATCTACTTTTGAGTACCCAAAAAAGATTATTTGGTACTTTTTCAAGATTGCAGCCTTTTGTATACATGCTGTGAACTTAAATCAGCAGTGATGAAGTATCTTTCCTTCTTTTCTGCTTGAAATTTATGTCTATTTATAAACCCCCTAACAACATATTGAACATTAAGTTTTTTTTTTCCTGCCATTTCCTACAGTGGCTAGGAAATTTGTTCTTCTTCCTTCTTTGAATGTTTCTTTCTGATCAGCTTATCCCTGCTGCCCTATCATATTATATGTTGACTCATGTACACTGATTTTCTTCTTTCTGGGTCTGGAATTCAAGGTGTGCATGTGCAGTACAGAATCTAATCTGCAGTGGCAATTCCAACATCCTTGAGTTTCTTTCTCGATTTTTCACTATTTTATTACAAGAGATTGTTAGTTTCTGTTTTAATATGAGGAACCCCTCTTATTTAATTTTTTCTATTTGTGTTAGGTTTTGTCTAATTTGTGTTGCACAAAATGATTAGTGTGTTTGTGTGTGTGTGTGTGTGTGTGTGTTTACCTATCTTATTGCTTCAAAGATTTCATACAACTCAGAGGAAAAAGTCAGGTAAAACAAGTTTTTATTTTTGTCTGTCTGCAAAACTCTACTTTCAATAAATGATTTAATTCATGATTCTTCCTAGTATAGAAATGATTTATGCAATTTTTATAAACCTTGGATGACATCTTTCAGAACACTCTTTGAGTTTTGCATATACATGAATATGCAATCCAAAATTATTTTCTAGAAAAGAGTGAAAGGAAAAGAGAAAGAATGAGACAGAAAAAAGTACTCTAGAAATTAACTGTTTTCTACTCCTTTCCAGAGAGAAAAAATGTATTTAAGAGACATATTTTAAGAAATTGTTTATATCATTTTGAGTGTTCCTTTGTCTTAATATTTCCATTTGAGAAGTGCAGAGCATACAGACTTTAGGTAAAATGAAGTTTATACTTTTAATGAGTTCATAAAAATTAAAACACAGCTATTTAGACATGCAAATCAACATAAGGAATTTCACTGACAGGCACATGTGTCCTAGCTGGGGAGCCAAAGATATTTTGGAAACAATGCTCCATGCTCAAGAAGAGCAGCCAACCCTGGCTTATTCATAGGGAGTATCCCCTTTGTTTTGGACTTCATTTCTGCTAGTCCTTAAAATCCCTCCCTTGCTGAAGATGCCTTTTTTCACATGAGTGTATCTCAACACAGACTTAGGATACTGGAATTCCACTTATAAATAGCAAACTCTTCTGCATGGAAAAACAAAACAAAAAAGTAAAAACAGGCTGCCATTCTTAGTGAATTCATGGGTGTTTTCCTGCAAAGAAAAGTAATATGCTTTCATGCTTAAGGAAAACCCATGAGGGTGCCCCTCTCAAATACCCAAATTGAGCACCTGATCCTATTCCCAGGATTTGATCTATGATCTGCATCTTTGGGTCATGGATCAAGTACATTCTGATGTAATAAAATATGCTCTGGGGTTCTTTTTCTGATCCTTTCCTCCTTTCTTGCTTCTCCCACCTTGACTTTTCTTTCGATGTTAGAGCCAGGGCTACTTAGAATTGATAGTGTGTGCTTGGCCTCTTTGAGAATTTATATACAAAGCTGAGCTATGGCAGGACACGACATAGCCGAATTTAGAACTAAGTTGAAAACTAAAGCTCCTGTTCTCTCCTCATCTCCCTTTCTGAAGCCACAAATCCAAATCTACTACAGGATATCAGGGCAATTAAGAATTGGGTGGAATTCTACATGCAGAGCATGACTAGGCGTGACACAGAGAGGCCTGTTGTCACACACTAATGAAATTTTACAACCCATTCAAGGTCAGTTTTCTAGCAAAATACAAGAAAAGCTTCACATTTGTCACTCCTCATCTTTTGTGTTTATCTCCTTAATCCATCCAAGGTATCCCAGGTGCTCCTATTGCTGCCAGGCCACCAAGCCACCCCACTTCTATGTTTCTTTCAGCTTTACCTTAAATTAGTAGCAGTTACATGCTCCAGAATTTTATCTATAGCTCTCCACTTCTACATCTTCAGTATTAGCTAAGTATTCCTTTTCCAGAATGCCTGGGGCCAAAAGTATTTCAGATTACTGAATTTATGAGATTTTGGGGATACATGCATATACATAATGAGGTATTTTGGAGAGGGGACCCAAATCTAACACAAAATTAATTGATGTTTCATATATACCTCACATAACTGAAAGTAATTTCTATGCGTAACAATGGAGTGCATGAAACAAATTTGTGTACAGTGAGCCATCTTATTGTATAAACAAACGTATTACCATTGCAGTCTCCCATGTGGAGGATCTGAGATTGTTCAGGATCACCATTATTCCTGGTTCTGAATTTATGTACTACCAATAAGCAATCATTGTTTACATTTATTCCCACATAAATACACACAGAAAGATAATGACATACCATTAGTACTGTGAAAAGCAATGTATTCAAGGTAACTTAACTTCACCATAGCATCAACAGAATACCCACATCAGCTGTCAAACCACAACAGCAACAATCAACAGCAACCTTCAGTCGCCACCTGAGTTGCTGTATTATGATTCAAAGATTACTATACACTGCAGTTTATTTATTTATTTTTAAGGGGAAAAATCAGAAGCAATGAGGAACTGGGAAATGTGTCCTCTAGGGATGAAGAGGTATTCTGCTGGATAGCTTTTTAAAAGATTGCACCAGAGTCACAGGTCTCATTAGTAATGGCTTTTGTCTTGCAAGGCTCTTCATTTTTATGAACTAACATAATTTCTTGTGAAGTTATGAATGTACATTGTTCTAATCCTTCAAGTAGCCTCCTAAACCTTTTTCACCTTATCATCAATAGGCTCTTCTACTGCATTGCTTACAATGCCATCTTCATCATCACCATTATCATGATCATCTTGATTTACAACCATTTTATCTATTTCATCATCAACAAATGAACAGTTGGAGTCTCATCTGTGTTAAAAATCTGTTAATATCTATGTCTTCCAGCTTACTAAGGGATTCTGAGGTATATTTTTTGCATATAAGAAGAGGTCTAACATCACTTTTTTCTCATCTGACACACAGAATCCTTCCAAAGTCACTACCTTGTTTTCATCATCACTGAACATAGTTGCAGACTAAAGATTATGCCACGCACACACTATCAGATCTCTAGTCATTGAGTCCCAAGCATTGGCAACAGCATCTATAATGTCCTTCAAGCTAAACTCCCTTTGAAACCCTTCCACACCCACACTTGGGTTTGCTGCTGCTAGTACTATTCAGGAAAGAATTGGATAACAGGTTCACATGGCTGAATTAAAGAAGTCGCACTTTGGGAAAAGTATATACTATAAATATTTTTGATGAGAATTTCAGTTGGAGGATAATAAGAACAGTTGTCAAGGAATAACAAAATCTTGCAGTCCTCATCTAGTATAGCTTCAGTGTAGCGAGCATATGCAACTGGTACAAAATGTTTGTGAAACTACTCAGAAAAGATAAGCCTGTTGATCCATGTCTTTTTGTTCACATAATAATGAACTGGCAAGAAGTTCACTCCTTTAAAATAGTTAGGACATAAATTTGTCTATCAGATCAAGTTTACATTTATGTGTGCCTGTTATGGTAGCACATCTCAGCTCTGTCTTTTTGTCTTTGTCATACTTGATTCCTATAGGGGTTGTTAAGCTGTAGTCAGTGTCTTTCTGAGGCAATAATGCCAATGCTGTGATGTTTATTCAGCATTGTAGATTTCTTTTAGCATCAACTTTCCATCAGCAATGACCTTGGCAAACTTACCAGTGGATTTCTTTGATGCTTCATATCTAGTGGTGCTTTATCATCACAAGTCTTTAAAAACCACATCTTTTCTTAAAATTCTTTGTACAGCCTGTTGAATTCTTAGAGTTTCCTTTAATTTTTCAGTACTTCGTGATGGACCTTTGTTGCATCATCAGCATGTCTTTAAGTGGCATGAGTTCACCTCAACATTGATGGGCCCATTCTTTAAAAACACAATCATTTTTAGCTTTATTCAGTGCTTTTCTATTTTTCATTAACTTCTGTTCATCATTTTTAACATTCAACAACCAACAACTTATCAAACTTTTTTCCATAAATACTCTATCTTTTCTTTTTATTTTTATCCCTAAGGGTACCTGCAGACCTTTTGGACATTTTTAACAGTAAGAGAGTAAGTAAGATATCACAGTTATACACATAGGCTTGACCCCACAGCATCTTGCTGTCATTGGCATGTATAGCTTGCCAATGTCATATTTATTACCCTATGTAGGTGTGCTTATATGGGGGCATGTGAGTATGCATGAAAAAGATATAACACAGATGAAGGGGACTGGAGAATTTTTTAAAAATTTAATGTATTATTATTATTATTATTAATTTTTACTGTGGGAATACTCAAAATCCTATTTGTCAAGCACCTATGTGGCAACTGTGACATGTCATATGAGGTCAGTTGTGAAGATTTTCACTTACAGTGATATGTTGATGTTCACAAAATTTTGGATTTTAGAGTTTCAGATTAAGGATGATCAGCCTGTATTAATTTTCTTCTGTTCCTTCTCTTACTGATAAAAGTTATATGACTGAGGTTATGCAAGTTAATGTCGTTTATATGGCTAGAAAATTGAAGTTCTAGTATTTAAATTTAGGTCTTCTTTCTCTTACTCCAGTTTGATCATTTTCACATGATATTCTACTATAGTGATCCTGAAAGGCCCAATCTTTCATCATGCCCTAGGTGTGAATATATAAGTTTTTTCATTTCTATGTTTGATGGGTGCACTGTATTGAACTATAATTTATTTTGGCAATAAGAAAACTATGATCTGATTCTATATAATCTTTTATGGGGTCAGCCCCATAAGAAAAATAATCAAACCTTTGTTTAATTGCATCTCATAATATATTTAGACAATGACTACCTTGACCAAAAACATGATCAACAACAGAAGTGAAGGTCCTGGAACTGAGAAATTAAACTGAGTTTCCAGAAAATCTTAGAAGCAGAAATTATACTAACCTGGCAAAATATGGAAAATAGCTGGACTTCATGGCACACACCTGCAATCCCAGCAGCTTGGGAGGCTGAGCCAGGAGAATCGTGAGTTCAAAGCCAGCCTCAGCAACTACAAGATGCTAAGCAATTAAGTGAGACCCTGTCTCTAAATAAAATACAAAATGGAGCTAGGGTTGTGGCTCCATGATCAAGTACTCCTGAGTTCAATCCCTCATACCAAAAGACACACAAACAAACAAACAAAAAATAAGAAAATATGCTTTTAAAAACCCTTGAACTTTACTCCAGAATTTGGGAATCATTATTCTTGTATGTCTTACAGTATCTTGGGGACATCAGGCTATCATGACCAGACCAGCAGGAGAGTTTGTTGAATGAGCTCATGTATAAATAATAGCTCCATAACTCTGTGAACATTTATGAGGCTCATTATGTTTCATTTCTTGTTTAACGGCAAGCCCCTACATGGGCAGGGGAATCCTGCTGATTTACTACTTATCAGGAATAAATTACAGTTTAGAACTTGGATTTTTCATGGTTTTCTTTGTGTCAGCATAAATAAACTTAGCTAATAGGGCTATTTTCCATTGCCTATTAAACTGGCTGTGAATAAAAGGCTTCCTGGCTTGTGAGAAAATATCAGTGAGATGAGAGAACTGAGTCGTATTACCTGAAAGTGTTTCTAATGTTGAGGACTTTGGGAAATAGATGTCAAATACTGCAAGTTATCAGCATTTCCTAACACTTCGAGTTTGTGTCTTTTATTTTCCAACAACTAAATAATGTTATTATTGTAGAAGTAATTAGGGCTGGGGAGCAGGAAGTTGTTCTTGACCAATTATGTAGGCAGAATTGTCTGCTCATCCTCAGAGGCTGCCCAGAATCATCAACTCCATGCATTGAAATCTAGAGTGAGGACTTTACAAGGTGGAGGGAAGATTCACAATTTTACAGTTACTGAAAGAGAAAGTGAAATGTCATTTTTAGGTCTTTATTTAGAGTGATTTCTTTGCTCCCATGCCTTCATTTAATTTGCAGAAACAGCTTTTCAGTATTAGTTAACATTCAGGGAATAGTTTCAAGTTTTACAACTGCAAAAGGGTCATTATTTTTATCAGTGTGCTGGAGGTTATTTTGAGTCTGAATACGAGAGCCTGATTCAATAAAATCTCAGCCTGAGTTTCTCAGCAGGATGCTCAAACCATGGAAATTCAACAGAGGAGAGCTCATGGGTTTCTATGATACTGAACCAGGGCTGGATTTCCATTTAATCATTCTCAAGAAATCAAAAGACACTTTGGGATTAAATGGCCAATCTTTTAACAAGGAATTCCTCAGCAAGAACAGCCAATTAGCATTTAAACTGCAAGAGTGGGTTATGTAAGAGGAAATGAATAACTAAAATAACAACAACAATAACAAAAACTTTCTTTACTAGTTAAAAACCTACAAGAAACATGGAATTATCATAAAACATATATTTTCTTCCAAGACAGGAAAGAACGCACAGGGCTTTTGTTCCAAAGAAGAATAAAAAGGGCTCAAATCATTTACCTACTTTCAAGTTTTAGCTTTAATTAACAAAACAAACTGAAGTGATTAATATTTGAAGACTCCTTCTAATCTGTTACATCATATTTGACAAATTCAAAAGCCTGGTTTCTATGACTTAAAGTTCATTATTTAAAAACAAATTATGTAATTTTATGCATGTATTGGAAAAATAATAAATTGTATTTTGAAATGGACCAGATTCAATCTTATGCAGTATTCTTTAATCTTTGGCTTATCTAAATCTGCTACCCAGTCTTCAATGTGCACCTCAGGGGTTTAGAAGCCAAATGGAATAAGAGTGGGCTTAGGAAGAAAATACATTTCTAGTATGATTGCACTTGAAGGAAAATTAAAACTCCCAGAAATGTAGTTTGAAATGGCTTTTAGGCAATAATTTATTATCTTTCTTCATGTATCATCCATTTTTAGACTTTCTTCATGTATCATCTTTGCTTTCACCAGACTCATTCATTTTGTAAATTGTCAGTATTGGTTCTCAAGCAACACTTAGTAATATGGTTATTATGCATGCTTTATGCATACTTTAATAGAATGGTAAGTAAATTAAATGATGATTATCAGTATTGTACTTTGCAATGACCTTTCTGTCTTTATCAGTCCCTTACTATGGTATCCCCAACAAATTTCATGATGTGCACTTTTGTCACAGTTGGTGAAGACCAGCTGTTGAGGACTGACGAGGATCAGACACATTCTTCCTGTGGCAGACCAAGAAATGATAGAAATTTGATTCAGATATAAAATATGTGCTGTATACACTTCATAACATGCAAGACCTTTTCAATTGGTGGAGCAGATTATTACCTAAAATCATGAAACTGGAAAATCCATGCTTTTCCTAAGCAAACTCACATTGCCCAACATGCCAAAATCTTTCATTTGTGGAATGACTCAAAATTTTGCCACAAATAATCATTTTGTTTATGTGGATGTAAATATTGCTAAAACGGACAGACTGTTTTCTGTTTGCTTCTTTGTAAAAAGGAATATAAATTAAGGTAAATAGATGTACACATGTATTAACATTATTAGTTAACTCAGATTACTCTTAGAAAATGGAAAATATGAAAATATCATAAAGCATCACTATACAACATAAACATTAGGTATAAACACATTAATAGAGTGGGTTAGCTTTTTCCATACATTATGAATACTTATATAAATATAGACATGTACATATATAGATGTGTACATATATAATACTATGTCTATGCATATATTTAATAAATCATGAATTATACTGTATATGCCATTTGTAATTTTTTGTTCATCTATGCATTCATTATCTTTAGTCTTTAAATTTGATTTGATCTTTTTAGTAATACATGACAGTAGAATCTATTTTGATATATTCATACAGGCATGAAATATATCTTATTCTAATTAGGATACCAGTCTTATGGACATACACAATGTTGAAATTCACTGTAGTGTACTTATACATGTACAAAGGAACATTACATCAGATTCATTCTATTGTCTTTTCTATTCTTATTCCCCTGCCCTTCCCTTCATTCCCCTTTGTCTAATTCACTGAACTTCTATTCTTCACCTCCCTGGCCTTGTTGTGAATTAGTATCTACATATTAAAGAGACCATAAATCTTTGGTTTGGGGGGATTCTCTAATTTCACTTAGCATGATAGTCTCTGGATCATCCATTTACTGGTGAATGTCATAAAGTATTCTTCCATATGATACAGTAGTATTCCCTAGTGATTATATACCACAATTTATATATTTATTCATCTGTTGAAGGGCACCTATGTTGATTCCATGGCTTAGCTATTGTGAATTGAGCTGCTATAAATATTGATATGGCTGGGTCACTGTAGTATGCTGATATTAAATCCTTTGGGTATATACCAAGGAGTGGAATAACTGTGTCAAATGGTGGTTCTATTCCTGTTTCCAGAGTGGTTTCACCAATCTGCAGTCCGACCAGCAATATATGAGTTACCCCATCTTTGCTAACATTTATTGGTACTTTTTTTCTTGGTAATTGCCATTCTCACTGGAGTGAGGTGAAATGTGAGTGTAGTTTTAACTAGCATTTCTCTAATTGCTAGAGATATTAAACATTTTTCATATATTTATTGACCATTCATATTTCTTTTTTCGGGAAGTGTCTGTTTAGTTCCTAGGCTCACTTATTGATTGGGTTATTTGGGATTTTTTTTTTTTTTTGGTGTTAGGCTTTTTGAGTTCATTGTGTATCCTAGAAATTAACACCTTATGTGAGGTACAGGTGCCAAAGATTTAATTCCATGCTGTAGGCTCCCACTTCATACTCTTGATTGTTTTCTTTGCTGAAGAAAGATTTTTTATGTTGATATGATCCCATTTATTGATTTTTCATTTTACTTCTTGTGCTTTTGGTGTCTTGTTGAGGAAGCCTTTCTAAAAACAACATGATGGATTTTTTGGCCTCCATTTTCTTTTAGTAGGTGCAGGGTTTCTGGTCTAATACCAATGTCTTTAATCCATTTTGAGTTGACTTTTGTGCAGGTTGAGAGATAGGGATTAAGTTTCATTCTACTACATATGGATTTCCAATTTTCACTGCACCATTTGTTGAAGAGGCTATATTTTGTCCAATAATGTTTTTGGAGCCTTTGTCTAGTATGAGATAACTGCATTTATGTAGGTTTGTCTCTGTGTCTTCAACTCTCTTATGTTGGTCTTCATGTCTGTTTTGTTGCCGATATCATACTGTTTTTGCTTCTATAGCTCTGTAGTATTATTTAAAGTCTGGTATTGTGATCCTCCTGCTTTACTTTTCTTTTATTTGTCTATTCTAGACCTCTTAGTTTTCCAAGTGAATTTTATGATTGCTTTTTCTATTTCCATCAAGAACATCATTGGAATTTTTGAGAGGAATTGGATTAAATATGTATAGTTCTTTTAGTAAAATGTCCATTTTTACAATATTAATTCTGTCTATCCATGAACATTGGTGATCTTTACTTCTTCAGGTGATTTTTTTAGTGTTCTATAATTTTCATTGTAGTGGTCTTTCAACAGTTTTGTAAGATTGATTCCCAAATATATTTTCTGAAGCTATTTTAAGTGGGATGGTTTTCCTAATTTTTCTGATTCATCATTGGAGTATAGAGACATAATTTACTTATGGTTATTAATTTTATATAGTACTACTTTGCTGAATTCATTTATGAGTTCTAGAACTTTCTGGTAGAGTCCTTTTGATATTTTAAATAAAGGATCATGTCATAGGCAAACAAAGTTTGAGTTCTTCTTTTCCTATTCTTATCCCTTTAATTTCTTTCTTTTGCCTAATTGCTTTGGCTAGAGTTTCAAGGACTATGTTGAATAGAGTGATGAAAGAGGTCATCCCTGTCTTATTCTGGTTTTTACAGGGAATTATGTCAGTATTTCCTTACTTAGAATGATTTTGGCCTTGAGTTTGTCATATATAGCTTTACAATGTTGAGGTACATTCCTTCTATCCTTATTTTTTCTAATGTTTTAAACATAAATAGATGCTGTATTTTGTCAAATTCTTTTTCTGCATCTATTGAGATAATCATGTGATTCTTGTCTTAAAGTCTATTGATGTGGTGAATTACATTTGTTGATTTCCATTAGATGAACCAATCTTGCATCCATGGATGAAACCTACTTGGTCATGATGCACTATATTTTAAATTTGTTTTTGTATGCAACTTCTAGTATTTTATTAGGAATTCTTGCATCTATATGCATCAAGGATATTGGTCTGAAGTTTTCTTTCCTCTATATGTCTTTGTCTGGTTTTGGTATCATGGTGATACTACCTTCATAAAACAAGTTTTGAAGGGTTCCCTTCAAAATAACCAATAATTTAAAGATTGGTGTTGGTTGTTCTTTAAAGGTCTGATAGAACTTGGCTGAGAATCCATTTAGTCTTAGGCTTTTCTTTGTTGGTAGACTTGTGACTCCATCTTTAATTCATGACTTGAAATTGGTCTGATTAAATTTTTTTTTGTATTTTTCTCATTCAATTTGAGTATATCTTGTCTCTAGAAAGTTGTTGATGTCTTTAACATTTTCCAATTTATTGGTGTATAAATTTTCAAAATAATTTCTTATTATCCTCTGTATTTCAATATTATCTATGGTAATATTTTGTTTTTATCACAAATTTTAATAACTTTATATTTCTTTATGTTAGTTTGACTAAGGATTTAACAATTTTATTTATTTTTTTGAAGAAACAACCTTTGGTTTCATTGATATTTTGATTTTTTTGTTTCAATTTCCTTAATTTCTGCTCTGATTCTAATTATTTTCTGTATTCCCCTGATTTGAGTCTTGATTTATTCTTTTTTTCTAGGGCCTTAAGATGTAACATTAGGTTATTTATTTTGTGCCTTTATATTCTTTTAATGAATTTAATCAATGTTGTGAGTTTTCCTCTTGGAACTGCCTACATAGTACACTGAGATTTTGATACATTGTATTATTTTTCTTATTTACCTTTAAGTATCTTTTATTTTATCCCTAATTTTCTGCTACCCTTTCATCATTAAATAGTGTATTATTTATTCTCCAGGTGTTTGAGTACCTTCTATTTTTATCTTATCATTTATTTCTAATTTCATTTCATTATGATCTGCTATAATGCAAAGTATTCTCTCTGTATTTATATATCTTTATTTTTTGTGTTTTCTAATAATTTTTGTGGACCAATATATAGTCTGTTTTAGAAAGTGGTCCATGTACTGCTGAGAAGAAAGTGTATTCCATCATCGGTGAATGAAATAGCCTATATGTGTCTGTTAAGTCTAAATTATAATTGTATTTTTTAGTTCTATAGCTTCTTTAAAATATGTGTGTGTGGATAATATATATATAATATATATATATATATTATATATATATGTGTGTGTATTATATATATATATATATATATATATTAGGTAGAGACAATATATTTATTTTATTTTATGTGGTGCTGAGGAATGAACCCAGTGCCCCATGCATGCTAGGCAAGCACTCTATCACTGAGCCACAACTTCAGCCCAAGTTTCTTTATTTAACTTTGGAAGAACTATCCAGTGATGATGGAGATGTGTAAAATCACCCAGTATCATTATCATTGTGTTGTGGTCTATGTGATTCTTGTTATTAAAAAGTTAAGTGTGTCTTTCTTTCTTTATTTTTTTATGTTTGTAAATGGACCATTGTTTGGAGCCTAAATATTTTTGATTATTATTTTTCATTGTTGGATGAGTCCCTAAACAGTATGAAATGACCTTATTTGTGTCTTTTGATTAAATTTGGCTTGACATCCACTTTATCTAATATGAGGATAAAAACTTCTGCTTGTTACAAGATCCATGTGTATGATACGTTTTTACCCATCCTTTCACTTTTATCTGTGGATGTCTTTGCCTATGAGGTAGGACTCTATTGGAGATAGCATATTATTATGTCTTGTTTTTAATCCAATCAGCTACCCTATGTCTTTTGCTTGATGAATATAGACCATTTTCATTCAATATTATTGAGAGATAGTTTTTATTTCCCTTCATTTTGATTTATTTCTAGTTTTTAACTTGAATTATTTCTCCATCAATAGACTATTCAAGTATAGTTTCTCCCTCTGATAATTTTTTAAAATTTCTTGGGGCATGAAATATTTTATTGAGTATGCTAGGTAATGCATGCTTTCTAGTTGTGAGTAATTTTAGCTTTTCTTTATCATTCATATGGATTTCTGAAGCTTAATGTTTCTGGGTTTAGTATCCTTGATTGGCATCCATTTTCTTTCAGAGCTCAGAATATATTATTCCAAAACATGCTAGCTTTTTAGGGACTGGGTTGAGAAATCAGCTGAGATCCAGATTGGTTTTCCTCTGAATATGACCTATCATTTTTGTTTTTTTAGCAGCTTTTAAAATGTGATCCTCATTGTGTAGAGTGGCCATTTGATAATGATATGCATTGCTTTAATTTGTTGTAATTTTGTGTATTTGGAGTCCTGTAATATTCCTGTATTTGTTTTCCCATTTAATTCTTAATGTTTGGTAAATTTTTAGATATTTCTTTGGAAAGATTGTGCATTGCTTTGATTTGTATCTCCCAGCCTTCATCTATCCTGATGAATCATAAATTTGGTCTTTCATTTTATCCCATATTTCTTGAAAATTCTGTTCATGATATTTGAACATATTTTTTATGGTAACCTATATTTTCAAAATTTTATATTTGTGTCTTCATTTCCTGAAGCTCTATCTTCAAATAGACCTAATTTGCTGGTGATGCTTTACATTAAGTTTTTAATTTGTTTTATTGGTTCCTTCATTTCAAGAATTTCTGATTGGTTCCTTTTCAGAATCTCAAACTCTTTATTGAAGTAATTTTCCACTTCATTTATTTGCTCTCTGATTTTATTTTTTGATCATCACCTGGTAGATCAGTTTAACTATAAATTTCTAAATTTCTTCTGTGACATTTCCTCCATTGTGGTGTCAATGGATTCTTTTATTGAGGTATTTTTGTTTGTTTTAGATGGTTTGTTTCTTTGTTTTTTTTTTCATATTGTTTGTGTATCTACATACATATTGGTACATATCTGAGGCAGCAGAATTTCTACCTTACATATTTATATTGTAATTTAACTTTTTGAGCACATTACAATTTAGGAGGACCAATAATAGCAACACCTAATGCAGGTAATGTACAACATTAAAGTATTTACTTAGTTTCTACTATGACATGTACAATGTTAAGTGTGACACAATAAACAAATTATATGATAAGCCAACAATAACTTTGCAAAGAGCTTGCAATTTTAAAGATGTATAGGAGGAATGCTGAAAAATGTAGGGTGTGATAATTATGAGCATGCAGGAAAGAAAATAGAAGTAAAAAATTAAAGGAAAAATGGAAGATAGAACAATAGAATTTGGTCGTTAGCACAAGAAAAGGAAGAGAATAAAGATACACAAACAAGTAACAAACAATAAAATGTAACCAAAATATACAAATCAAAACCCCTAGCCTTTGAAAGGTAGTAATAAAAAATTACTACCTTCAAAAAATGCTACAAATGAGAATAGATAGACAAATATGTACATGTGTAAAAGTCCATGAACCATTCTGCACACAAACAATTCAAAGAAGGAAAAAAAGAAAGAAAGAAAAAGAAAGAAAGGTTTCTTGAAAAAAACTTAAGAAATTGTTTTCATTCCAGTGGTCAAACATTGTCAATGAGAATATATGTTTATTTTCTGTCCCCAAATATCTTCCTTTCTGTTTCTTTTTGAGGTAGATACTGCACACAAGAATAGTGGCTGGCTACTGTCAAATCCTTCATATTTTTTGTTGCTCATCAAGTTGCCAGTTAGAGTTAAAAATTTGGGGGCTTCTCTTCTTGGCAGAATGAGGTTTAATGGGTTGGAGACTGTTATGTGTTCCACTCTCTGGTTGGGGCTGCTGTGAGAGGAGTTGGTTAGGCAGAGTACCTGAAGATGGGGTTTAGATCTAAGTAGGTCCATGGTGCTTTGTTGAATGGCAGTTGGTCCAAAGATTTTAAACCAGTGCACCTCCAGGGCCTGACAGCTGCCGATCCATTCTGGAAGAGTGTACCCAAGGAGTCTCCTCTGGGTTCCACTCATACAGTGGATGAGTTGATCCTTTACCCCTTCACTACCTGTGGATCCCATTCTTCCTGGCTTCCAGGATCAGTCCCCAAGGGCTCAGTCATACCTGCCCACCAATAGTTAAAATTACAATCAATTATTGTATTTCTTACAGCATTGTAGGTACTGTGCTATTATACATTATTTCTTTTAATCTTCACTAAACACTATCAAGTTGTTCTTTATAGCATTTCAATATTACTGATAAGGATGCTGGTACTTAGGTTGAAAAAATTGTCCAAAGCCAACAGTTATTAAATGGCAGGGTTGATTTATTCTAGGATTAGTTTTCAAAAGGGTGATGCAGTTTGGAATCATAAGGAAGTTTTAATTTTCACACACAATGGAAAATTTTTTTTGAGAAAAAATACTTTTTTTGAGAAAAAGTTTCTGGGGTGTTAAATATCCTGTAAAGAGTGAGTTAGTCCACATGACTTCACAATGTCTTGCTGAATATTCATGTAAGCAATTATCTATCTTTCCAAGTCTAAAACTTAAATCTCTTTTAGAGATGAATATGAATAACTTTTATAGGGCCTTAATACACAATGAATTTACTATATAAATGCAAAAATTACTCAGATGAGGACATATACCTGAATATAGATTTGCTTTCTTCAGAACTTTACCAAGAGTTGGTCAGCAGTTTGGAAAATCAGATCACCACTAGTTTGTGAGTTTCAGCACAATATACCTATATTCCTCTAAATTTGGAGTGGTCAATTTCATAGAGATTCTACTATAGGTGCACAACAAGCATTTTATAAAATCTGGTGTCACTGAGCCCATATATGAAATATATGGTTTTATTATAAAACTCAACTTTATTTTATATCAGAACATTTTAATAATTGCATAAAACTTTGTGCTTATATATGTTATTTATAAGTTCATTTTTTTCCAGGAGAATGAATAGTTTGTCTAAACTATTGATTCTAAAAAGTGGGTAATCAACTCTTATAAGATGGAGGGTAAAATGTACATGTCTGGAAGACTGAATGCATCACTTTTTTTCTTGCTAAATCAGCACATAAACATGTGTGAACTCTGATACAACATGCTTGTACTTTTTGATTGTTAGTCTTAATCCTTCAATGATTTAAATCAACATTTTTAATGAAACAAAAAAGAAGGAAAACTAGAATGGAATGAAATGGAATAGAGTGGAAGGGAATTGGGTGGAGCAGAATGCAGTGGAATTAAAGAGGATGGGAAGGGATGGGATGCTAATGTTGTCTCTAATTTACATATTTGTGCCTTTACCAATATGCTGCAAAATGTTGCTCTTTGGGTCAAAAAGTTGAAGGTCAATGAAGCACGCTACTGAATTTTGTATTGAAAGAAACTTACCTTTTTAGGTGCTACTCATTTATCTGCACCTGAGAATAAAAGTTAATTTCCATGGTGATTCACAGAAGAGGAAGAAGCCTGAAGATATGCTTGTATTTTATGCTTATTTCTCAGTTTTCCTGAGTGGAGGTAATGATGCTAGGTACAAATTCAATTCTTTTATTTTTCATTTTTACCAGCATGGGGGGCGGGGCGTCCAAACCTCCTGGTTCTTCACAAATTCAATTCTTAATATAGTCTGAGTGTTTTTGTCTCCACAAACTTTGTATGTTGAATACACCAAGGTGATGGTATTTAAGAGGTGAGACCTGTGGAAAGTGATTAGCTCATGAGGGTTCCATCATTTTGAATGAGAGGCTCAAGACAGTTGACTGTGTCTTGTAAGGAAGGGGACTTCATCAGAAACCATCTCTCCTGGCTTCCTGGTCTTAGATTTCCTAGCCTTCAGGACTGTAAGCAATAAATTTATGTTGTTTGTAAGTGCCCTCGTCCAGCGTAATGTGATTGCAGTCTGAATGGACTAAGACAAATTCTCATCCTCTTTCATGTACTTGACTCTTGCTGAATGCCCCTGCCGCTAATATAGCAATCAGTGTTCTTGTTGCTTGCTTTGTATCATTCAATGGTTTTAGAATTATAAGTAGAAATTATCCTCCCACATCCGTGTCTCCCTCTGCGTTATTCCTCTCCCCTCCCCTCATTACAGTTTGGGTCACAGAGCTTATGTCCTCATGATGCTGCCTCATCCTGGCTTTCCAGACTTCTCCCCTTCAGTGATCCATAAAGTGATTTTTTTTCCTTTTCTTTTTCTCCTGCTTCTTTGAAACCTACTTGATCTATATCTCATTACTCTGTGGCCTTACAGATGGCCACCAAGTTATTTTTTGATACATGCATTCAGACTAAAATAGTAATAGATTTTTATGTGACACTTTCTATGGGGTATTTTTATTTTTAAAGGCAGCAGAGTACTAATGAAAAGGAATGAAAGTAGTATAAGAGACATATTTGGCTGGGGTGAAAGAAGGTGGTGGCAATTAAGAGAGTCCTTTTCTTATAAGGAGACTGTGAGGACTCTGGTCCAAACATCAAACTGGTCTTTGTTAAAGTTCTAGACATTGTTTGATACATGAAAAAAAAAATTAAACCATCGCTATATTTAAAAAATATATATATTATCTACCAAAATTACTTGTCACTGCTATGGTTTGGATATGGTTTGAGTGTGTACCCCAAAGTTTTATGTTGGGTGAGCTTAGACTCTAGTCTCCAGTGTTGAGAGTGATGGGGCTGTTAAGAGACGGGGCCAAATGGGAGGTCAATGAGGGGTGTGTCCTTAGATGGAATTGTAGAACTCTCATATCCCTCTGGCTTTCTGTTTGGAGATCTTTTTCTCTCTTACACCCTCCTGTCCTTCAGCTATAGAGTCCTCACCAGGACCTGTATCAGGCTATTTGGGCTTTCAGACTCTAAAATTGTGACTGAAATAAACCTCTTTTCTTTATAAAATCATCCAGTCTCAATGAAGTTATTTAAGGCACACTTAGGGGGAAAAAACACAGAAATTTCATTTCTGTTGCCAGTACCCACCTGGGCAATTATAACTTGAAAATGAAAAATTATCTTTTTGATCTTTTATGGTGTGAGAATGGAACTTAGATCCTTGCATACGTTAGGCAAATGTTCTACCACTGAGCTACACACTCAGCCCACAAAGTCATTTTTTATATGGTCTTATTCTTTCTTTGTTATTTATGTCAAATATATACTGAGTTTTTCTGATCTAAATCCAGATTTTTTTGGTTCTTCTTGCTTGAATCCAACTTTTCTATTCCCATTGCAATTATTTTCATTGTATCGAGATGGAATGTTTCAATAGCCTCACAATTTCTTATTTCCTCTGATTCATGCACATTGTAATCAATATTGTCCTTTTGAAACCATAATTTTGGTCATCTCATTCATCTTTGCAAAAGCATTCATGTCTCCCACTGTCTATAGAATAAAATATAATCTTCTTTCCTTGGCATTCATGTTCTTAAATAACATAGTTTCATCTTTTCCTATTATTTATTGGCTAAAAAGATTGAGTTGCTGCTCCCACTGACCAGCCTCCACACCATTACTACTCTTCCTTTGTGTCCCCTTATGCATTTACCTTACTGGAGTGATATCCTTCTCTCAGTCTCTAAGGTGCAAAATTATTTACAGTTTTCAAGGGCCAGGAGAATTGAGAACTTTCTGTAAGACACAGTGTTATGGTTTAGATATTAGGTGTCCTCCCAAAGCTAATGTGTAAAGCAATGCAAGACACATCTAAACTTAGAGATGAAATGATTGTATTACAGAGAGCCTTAAACTGATGAGTATAGTAATTCATTAATAGAGATTAACTGAGTGGTAACTGTAGGCATGTAGGGAACTGACTGGAGGAGGTTAGTCATTGAGTGTGTGCCTTTGGGGTGTTTATTTTATCCTTGGCAAGCGGAGGAAACTCTGCTTCCCAACTGGTAATTTCTAAGCTGCTTTCTCTGTTACCACTTCCACCATGATATTCTGCCTCATCCAGGCCCCAAGGAATGGAGTCAGCCATTTATGGACTGAGACCTCTGAACCCATGAATCCCAAATGAACTTTTCCTTTTCTAAAATTTTTTGTGCTTGGTCTTTTGGTCACAGGGGCAAAAAGCTGACTGAAAACACTCACAAGATAAACATGAACTTTTCTTTTTTCTCATAATTATCCTAATACTATATATTTCTTAACTTTTTTTTGCCTTTTAATGCTTTTAAGAAAAAATTATATACAATTAAGTGCATAGTTCTTTATAATATAGTTTAATGTAATTTATAATTTTATAAATTATAATATAGTTATGTTTATAACTTATAATATAGTTAATGTATAATATAGTTTAATGTTCTAACAAAAGCATGCACATATGTATAAATAAAGATTATACCCATTATCTCATAAAATTCCCAAGTGTCTTTATGCAGCCAATTTTTACTATGATTCTCTGACAAATGCAACTATTGGTCTGTTATTTTTTTAACCACAGTTTATTTCTCCCTTTTCTAGAATTTTACGTAAAGGGAATAATTTGGTATTATAGTGTCTTTTTAAAAATAGTATATTCTTTCACTTAAACTACATTTGAGATACAACAATGTTTTTTTCACAGATATCAATAGTTAATTCTTTTTGATGCTCAATTGTTATTATGATTTGGATAAGGAATGTTCCCCAAAAGCTCATGTATGGAACACTTGGTCCCCAATACAGGGTATACCCTTGGGGACTTTAACTTGTCTCTGGGCTATTCTTCTCTTCTCTTTCTGTTTTCTGTCTGCCATGAGCTAAGTAACTTTACTCCACCAGGTTCTCCTTCCATGATATTCTGCCTCAGGGCCAGAGCAATGGAAACAGCTGATTGAACTGAAATCTCTGAAACCATAGCCAAATAATACTTTCTTCCTCCAAGTTGTTTGTATCAAGTGTTTTAGTCACAATGAAGAAAAGCTGATGAACCCAGTTTCATTCCATTGAATGAATACACAATGATTTGTTCAGTTATTATTAAACATTTTGCTCATTGCCGGCTTTTTGCTATTATGACACAAGTTGCCATGAACATTCTTTTTGTAGAGAGACATTTTCATTTCTCATGAATAAAAAGGGTATTGAACTTGGTGGGTAATATTACATGTGCATGTCTAATTTTATAAGGAATTGCCAAATCATAAGACAAAATGGGGGCTGGGGATGTGGCTCAAGTGGTAGCGTGCTCGCCTGGCATGCGTGAGGCCCAGGTTCAATCCTCAGCACCACATACAAACAAAGATGTTGTGTACACCAAGAACTGAAAAATAAATGTTGAAATTTTTTCTCTCTCCCTCTCTCTCTCTCTTTAAACAAAACAAAACAATACTGTTTCGAGCCATAGCCAAAGGGGCCCCAGCAAACTTCCAGCTGCCAGCAAACTTCCAGCTGCCAACTGATTGGCTCCTCTGCAGTGATGCTCATTGGGCTGTTTCCCCACCCTTTCAGACCACGGAGCTGCTCATTGGGTTACTTTTTTTTGGCTCCGCCCACACGACCCAGCCAATCAGCCTCAAGAGCAGGAAGAGTGTGGGAGGTTGAGAGGCTTGTGGGAAGCCGATGGTGGCAGTTGGGCTCTGAGGGTTTTTTCTGAGGAGCTGTGTGGTTTGGTGTGTGTGTTCTAAAAATAAAGTTTGTTTCTCTTGACAAGTGGCTCCTGAATTGTGCCCAGCCAGACTGCGGCACAAAACAAAAAGACAAAATGGTTTAAACATGTTATACTCCAACCAGCAATGTATGAGGGTTTAGCTGCCTTCTCATCAACTTCAGTAGCCTTTTTAAGTAGTCTTTTAAATTAGCCATCTGATTGGATTGTAATGTAAGTCCTCACAGTTAAAATTACCCTGAAAATGGTAGATGTTGGATCATTATTCATACACTTATTGGTAATTCATAATTGTTCAGTGAAGTATCTACCATTTTGGTGTGATTTAAAAATTTTTATTGTTTGCCTTTTAAAATATTTTATTTTTAATTAACACAGTAATTTGGCATATTTATGAGGAACATACATATGTATACACATGTATAATTAATAATTTTACCTAAACATATGTACAATGTAAAAAGTATCAGAGCATGCTAATTGACATATCTGTTAAAAATTTCTCATCTCTTTCTTAAGAGCACTCAAACTTCTACTAGAGAGGTATTTTGAAATATTCAATTAATCATTATCAACCCTAATTACTCTAATGTCTACAGAATAGTAAAAGTAATTTCTCTGGTTCAACTGCTTCCTTAATGGTAACTATCCTTCTCCCTCATTTTATTTGCCTGTTCATTATTGAGTTATAGTTTTTTTTTTAATAAATTCAGACATAAATCCTTTGTCAGATATATTTACTGTTTTCTTTCATTTTGAATCTTGGCAATGCCTGTTATAAATAGTGATTTTTTTTATAAGTATAAGTTTTAGTCTTGACTATGAATAATTTATCAAACCTAAATTCAGAAATCTCATCATTTAAAATGATGTACAGATAAAAATAAGGACTTATAAGTGACTTTCTCCAAATATTCTCTTTCTAATCAAATCTTTGAGCTAAAGTGACATGTTATCTGCTTCCAGGCATTCAATGGATAGTTATGACATAGACAGAACAAAACCACTATAGATGTCATATTTGAGAGATAACAAGAGGCCCATAGGAATCACTGATACATGACAGTTTTGAAATACTGGCATCTCTTTGGTTCAACTGTCCTTTGATGTTCTCTCTGGATTCTTCATTCATTTTTTTGTTACCAGCTGGTGTTTGCACCTAAGTACTTTCTTCAGTCTACTTTTTACAAGTAGTAGTTTAGGGTCTCTTTTTATTTTATATTGGCTCCCCCCTCCAAAACAAAAATGTGGTGATACTTTCCCACTACCGTTCTCCTGCAAGTTTTTTGGATTCCTGTGCATCTTTTATTTCTTGACTTTTTAAAATATAAAAACCCTACCCATCAATCTCAGTACCATTGTTTTTTTTTTAACATAAAGCTTCCTATAAAGCAAATGTGGTGGTGCAATGTCCTGAAGATAATTAGATTCTCTAATGAGAATTGCAAAATATATTTGAGACATGCTCATCAGAACCTTATAGGGACTTTCTTTTGTTTTTGAGGTACTGATAGGTAACAAACAGATGTAAGCTGTGGAAACATGGGGTTAAAGAGAGAATTCCATACACAGGACATACCATGATAACTCCTACATTTTTTTCTTTTAAAAAGCAACTTACTTGCAGCACTGCCTGGCTTAAGTCAATAAGATATATTATATTTCTCAGCATACAAACCTATTATGTACAGGAGAAATGAAAGGTTGAAAAATGCTCCTCCCGTTTTAATAAGAAGAACACAAGTCACCCTAAAGCAGGAGACTTTTGTGACTCTCGCACACCCCAGATTCTAAAACTCAGGGGGGTAAGGATAAGTCCCCCTAATTATAAATCTGTGAGATCAAATTCTAAATAGAACTAGTCATTGTGGTCCAAAGTGTCCCAGAGTACCCTTGGTCCTTTACCATGCTCAGTGGGGTCTTGGAAGTCTGGGGCAATCATGCTGTCAATCAAAAGTCAAGAATGGGAGAGGGGAGGGAGGATAGGAGGGAAAGTGGCAGGGAAATACAGGAAAAAACAAACTAAAATAGATTTCCATGAATGTATGAGTTTGTTGATAGGAACTCAGCTACTATGTATAACTACAAAACTAAAAAAGAAAAGTCAAGTCAAGAGGGTAGTACTCTCTGGAAATTTCCCTAGGATCTTCAATAAAACTGGAGGGCAGAAGTGGTGTACCATCTTTCTCCTCTGTGAGAGGACACACTCTCTGCCTTGAGAGTGCCCTCTTTTCCCTTATCCTGACCTTTCCAATAAATGCATGCTACTCTGAGCAACATGTCAGAAATATTTCCAGTGTGATTGTAAGAATTGGTGAGAGAGGACTGCTCTGGCTAACTCAGCTCTGCAGCAGGCCCTTGCTCTGCAACATTACCAACTTAACTTTTTTTGAAGTCTTAACAAGTTTATACTGACACCTTTTTATTCATCTTCAAGCAATGTTTTCTTAACAGATCTGGATTGGATCATTGCTCTGTACTTCTCTTTTAATTTGAGAATCGTAGAGAGGCTGAAATGAAGTCTTGACTTCCTCATTCTAATTTATTTTTTTCCTCTTTCTTCTTTCACATTTTCCATAGGCAATTAGGAAGAAGCCAGTTACCACTATCTGGATTCTGGGAATCTCCTGAACTAGCTCTTTTAGTATGTTTTCTACTTCCTGTGTGACAACAGGTGACAGTGCTGCTTATTTTTCTGTTGCCACATAATATGAACCCATTCAGTTCCCTACTGTTTCTGATAACCTTCACCTTGCTTTCCCATATGCACAAATAACAATCTTCTCAGGGGCCATCAGGCTTCCACTAATAATCTGTTTAAGACTATCTGATTTTTGCTTGTCACCTGGTCCTGAAGCCACCACCAAGATTTTAGATTATTTTTTTATAGCAGCACCCTGATTTCAGGTACCAGAATCTTTAATAATTATATAATGCTGCATCAAAAAGTCACCCAAATTTAGAGGTTTAAATCAAGGATAATCATCTGTTATCTCTCTCAATTTCTGTGTGTGAGTAATTCTGAAGCAGTTCAGCTCAGTGTCTTTTATTCAAGGTCTTGCATGAAATTGCAGTTAATTGCTGTGGTCAGGGTTTATCTGAAAAACTGCTGTAACTCAAAATGTCTGTGGGTTGAGACAGGGATACGTGGTAACAGCTGGGCTTTTTCTATTGTCTAGTCTTCCACACAGGAGCATCAGGGTATCTAGGGTAGCCAGGTTTCATACATCTTACCTAAAACCTCCTTAGGTACATTTCCTGAAAGAGAGCAGAAAGAATGTATATTGTCATTTGTGACCTAGAAACAAACGTAGTTTTGCATTTTTTCTACCATATTTTATTATTCAGTTATAACAAGCTTCAAGTGGAAGGAATATGTAGATACTAAACTAGAAGAAAAATACTTGGAATAGCATATATAATGAAGGTTTCTTTCAAAATATAATGTATTATATGTACTAAAATACTTTGATTGATGTGAATGTTAAACTAACTTTATTTCTGGGTTAAATCATGCTTATTTATGATGCATTTTCATGTAGAATCATTTTCATGTAGAAAGGAAAATGGAATTGATTTGCTAATAGTTCATAAGTATTTTTATGATGAGAAATATTGATTTGTTGTATTTTCATCAACATTATTACTTTTTGGAATTAGGGCTATACAATTTTCATAAATTATTTGATAGATACTTTTACTCTGTTTTTATGAAATAGCTTATATAAGTTAGATATTATTTCCTTAAATGTCTGATACACTTCAACAAGGAAGCCATCTGGGCTTGGAATTTCTCTTGTCAGTGGTTTTCAATTAAAATTTTGTTTTATTTAGCAGACATTAAGTTATTGGTATGTTTTATTTCCTTCTTATATCAGTTTTGATCATTTGTTTCTTTGAGAGACAGGTCCATTTCAACTGAGATTTTGCAACAAAATTTGTTTGTAATATTCTCTTGTTATTCTCTTACTCTTAATAGGTGTTATTAATAATAACATTCCCTTTTCAATGATTAAAATTGCTGATTAGTATCTTACTTTTTCCTTTTATCAGACTACAGGATTATGATTTTATTGATTAATGTTTTCTATAGTATTGTTTTCTACTGTTTATTATTTCATCCCTTGTAATTACTTTAAAACACTTTTTTCCTAACTTAATAGATGAAAGCCTAGATAATTTCAGATCTTTTCTCTTGCCTAAAATAAGCATTTGAAGTTATGCTTTTGTTTATAAACATCATTTTAGCTGAATCTGACACATTTTGATAGATTGCATTTTAATTTTCATTCAGTTTAAATAAATTTCTAGTTCCCTCATGATCTTTCCTTTGTTTCCTGGGATACTTAAAAGAGATGATTTTTAATTTCACATATTTGGGGGGAATTCTAGATATCTTTCTGGTTTTGATTTCTACTTTAATTTCACTGAGTCATAAAATATACTCTGTATTAGTCCAGTAATATTAAATCAAGGAGACTGATAGTATTTCTCATCATATGTTACACCTTGTTGAATATTCTAATTGCTTGAGGAGAAATTGTTTTCTGCTGGAGGCCAATGAAGTGTTTTATAAATGTCAATTAGGTAAAGTATGATGAGAATGTCAATGAAATCATCGATGTCCCTTTTTTTGCTTACTGATTCTATTAACAATTAAACTAGAAGATTCAGTATTTCCAACTATCTGCAGATTTGACTATATCTTTCAATTATCTCCATTTTGCATTATGTTTTGCTTTTCTACTATAAGGTGCACTTCTATGCCTTCTTGAAAAAATGACCTTTTATCATTATGAAATGTCTTTTGTCTTCACACTTCAGCATGAATACTCAACCCACTTCACCTTTCTTAATGGTTGTGGTTTGCATGGTTTATCTTTATCTATCATTGTACTCTTATTGTAATGGTGTTCCTACATTTAAAATGATCCTCTTAACTAAAATCATATAGTGGTGTCTTGTGTTCAGACTAACAATTTCTAATTGATATTGGAGTGTTTCATCTATTTACATTTAAAATAATTACCACTTAATTGGGTTTATGTCCTGTCATTTTCCCTCCATTTGGCCTATCTAGTCTTTTCAAAAATTTTCCTTATTTGTTCACTTTTGTTTTTGTATTAGTAAGTGCTCTTTTTCTTTTGCATGTTATCAAGATTTCTTTTTGACTATTATCTCACTAGCTATATATATTTTTTGCAGTTTCAGGGACTGCTGTGGTTTGCAAAATGCAATTAATTTATCACAGTATATCTTCAAAAGATCAGTATTGCATATCACTTCACTCAAATGAATAGTATGTACCACTTCACATACAATGGGAGAAATTGGTAGCAACATATTTTTATTATTCCCTCATTGTTTTTACTATTACTGTTACATAACTTATTTCTTTATGTTATATCCTCCACAATACATTGCTCTTATTTTGTTTTAAATGTTAAATGTTTTAAAATTATGTTTTTTAAAAATGTCTTTTATGTTTAGCCACATACTTCCAACTTCCATTGCTTTCATTTCTATGTATAATTCAGTTTCTATCTGGTGTTATTTTCCTTCATCCTGAAGAACCTTATTTGATATTCCTTTTAGTGAAGGTTTGTGGTGATGAATTTGTGTAGCTTTTGTTTATTTTAAAATGTCATTGTTTCAACTTCATTCTTTAAGAATTTTTGCTGGTTATGAAATTCTAGCTTGAAATATTATCTTATTATTTCTATATTTTAAGATATCATTCCAATGTCTTCTGGATTAATTGTTTCTGAAGATAAATATTTCTTTTTACATATTTTCCTTCTATTTGTGATGTGATTATTTGTTTTTGCTGCTTTTTAGGATTTTTAATCATTTTTCAGCAATATGACTACATGTTGTATGTATGTTTAATCTACTTAGAATTTATTGAATTTTTTGACTCATAAGTTGATACTCATTGGCTAATTTTGAAAATTTGGGAATATTATTTCTTTAAATGATTTCTATCTGGTACTCTAGTTATATACATGAGAAAACACTTGATACTTGCCACTACTTTGAATACCATTAAGAATGTGTTCATTTAAGTTTGGCATTTTAATTCCATGTTCTTCTAATTGGGTATTTCTTTCTGGCAGATCTTCTGATTTTCAGATTTTTTTCCCTACAGTGTCTGATTTACTACAAATTAAATTGTGTGATGATCGAATTTCAGGCATTTTATTTTTTAAGCTCTAGAATTTCCACTTAAATCTTTTATACAACTTACTTTTCTCTACTGAAATTCCCTCTCTCTTTATTATGCTCATCATTTCCTTTGCCTTTGATAATAACAACATCTCTGGTTCTGTATTTAATGACTTTTTGAAAAAAAAGTTTCCACAATTATGGTTCACATTATTGTCTTTTGTTTATGTGAAACATCATTCTGTCAAAAGTCAAGGTTTGGTATTTTAATAGTATTGATTTTGTTCTGGCAGGCAGTTAATTTACTAAGAGTTTCATTTTTGAATGATTTCTGAAGCTTTGTAAGGGTGGATGTAAAGTAAGTTTTCTAGGTCTTACATCTAAACTGAGGCCTGAAGTTTGTGCTACTTGTTATTTCTCCAAGAACTTAAACCCTCTGTCGATTTCCATGGCTACTTTGCACTACCATTATTTCTTACATTTCTTCCTTTCTTGTAAATTGCAGGCTCCTTGGAAACCTTGAACTTTGATTTCCATCTACTTTTCTCATTGAAATCACTGCCTCTGCTCCATTTCTAGATGTGCCTTCAGGCAAAAGGTTAGAGCAATTATGGAGCTTCCTTTATGTGTTTTTAGTCAGTAGTCAGGCACTATCTGAGTTTCATGTTCCTAGTTGTTTATTCTGGAAAGGTTATTCTGAGACCCATTATTTAGTACATCCAGAAGTAGAAGTTGTTATTGGTAAGATTTTCCTTTGCTTTATGGTTAATCTTATGTATTTCTTATTTCTCTTAGGAGACTAGAATACTATGCAATTTTGATAATTTTGATAAGTTTGATAATTTTGTTAATTGGTTTAATTAAATAGTTAATAAGTCTTTTGAATGAATGACTGAATTAAATAAAACACTAAATAAGATTTAAGAATAATATTGGAGGCCACAAAATTAATCTCATTTGCTAATTTTCTTTTGCTTACCAATCCTTACATATTCTGTAAAAATCATGAGAATACTGAACTCCTAATACTCCCTGCTCCCCCTGCAGATTTACACCTTGCATTATCATAAGAAAGCATGTGAGAAAGTAATACAGAGGGGGAGAACAATTACTAACAACCATGATATGGAAGGCAGCAAAAGTGTATATTAGGAATCAATTGGAACGTTCTTTTTTTCTTTTGAGTTGCTTTTCAGGTTGTCATTCTCTACACTTGCTGAACTCCATCTTAGGTTGTTTACCTTGATCATACAGGCAAAGATGCTTGTCAGAGTTCAGTGGTCCAGAAAACTCTGATGCAGAAAGGTCAGCACCTGTTACAGCACAAGAAAACATGCATGTTCCTTGTGCTTATTGCTCAATCAGAAGTCAAATGCACATAGGCACACTTTCCTTTAAATTAGAAATGCCCTCCATTTTCTCCTTTTTGAAGCTCTTGAGGTTATCTTAAATAGAAAGCATAAAAAAAGCTGGTAGCTTATTATTACATAATTTCTAGAAAATTACAAACTGCCAGTAAGGAATTATTCTAGTGACTTTTAAATTGTTCCACTCTGTTATTTAGATATTTGTTCTCTTCTATGATTCATGAATGTGAACATTTTGCTAATTCTCATACCTGTATGACTTATAATATCCCTTTTCTACATGAATTTGCAGATCATGCTCACTCCTCATGTTTCCTAACTTCCCTGAACCCTCAATTATGCTTTTTAGTCCATTTTTGTTGACTTTCCTGAAATTCCACACAGGAATTAAATTTTTGTGCTTGACCTTCTTCTGAATCCAAAAGCTACCAGTTCCACTGCAAGCTGTACTCAATATCCACAAGAAGAAAAATTTCCTATACATGTGTATGCATCAATCACAAAGCAAATGAAAACAAACCACATATTGATTTCTCTTTTACCCTTCCAGGTAATAGCTTTGCTTTGTACAATGGAAATTCAAGTTGTCCTGACTCTCATTTCTTCCTGTCTACTCTCACACTTTATCCCTTTTCTAATTCCTAAAGATTCTCTGCCAAGTGTCCTAGATGTCCATTCTTCCCATAGATTTTTCACTTCCTTCTGAGTTCAGGCTGATTCATTGTTCTCTATTTGTAGTCGACGGGCTGTGGTGTCTCTCCACATCATTAATTTTATACATGGCTTCCATTTTTTTTTCAGATTAATATTTTTAATTTGGGTACCAATGATATAATTTTCTGCTTACAAGTTTAAAATAAAAGTTCAGTGTGTTTCCATCACCAATTACAAACCTTTAAGTCCAACATTCAGTGATTTACAGAATTCTTCCTTAAAATGACCCTTTCCTTCATTGTTTATGGTTTCATATGTTTTCTGTTATACCTCAATAATTTTTCAACTTTTCTACCCCTGAACCATGGTTATGATTTTCTACCAGTAGTGTTTTCCTTTCCTTTAAAAAGTGTTTTTTCCCCCTGTGTTTAATGGCAAATACAGAATGGTAGACTCTCACTATTCTTTGAAATTCTATATTCCATGACTAGTGTTTCTAAAGTGCTAGTTGGCAGCCACTGCACCGATTCACGCACCCTCCAGTAACGAAAAGTATTCAGTAATAGCCTTTTCCTGCAACTTTTTTTCCTGATAATCCTTTCTCCTCTGAACTTTCTTCTTTCTGACTAGAGTTCCTGCGCTTTTATCAACACATGCCCTAACTATTCTTGGTTCCACTGGGGTGTCTCTTTTTCTTATCAATTTACTTCTTATCCCTTCCATATTTTCATCATAAAGACAATACAATACACTGAGACAAAACAAGACACAAACATACTGTATCAATCTTCTCCATTTTCTCAAAATGACCATTTTTCCTCTCGCCCTATCTGTCTAGGAACTAGCAGATTTGCTCCTGTCCTATCTAGGGATGGGCAGCTTTTTTTCCGTCACTTACCCCTGAGTGTCCTGGGGCTCCCCATATCGGGCCACCATCTGCCGCAGCCCGGCTGGCTGGGCAAACTAACCAGGGGCGGGGTGACAAGCAACTTGTGTAGATTGATACAGCAGGAATGGGAGCAGTTTATTGTAGGACAGGAGGGGTATACATACATTACACACAGCTTATCTTTTTTTTTTAATTTATTTTTTTTATTCGTTGTTCACAACATTACATAGCTCTTTTTTTTTTTTAAGGGAGAGTGAGAGAGGAGAGAGAGAGAGAGAGAGAGAATTTTTAATATTTATTTTTTAGTTTTCGGCAGACACAACATCTTTGTTTGTATGTGGTGCTGAGGATCAAACCCGGGCCGCACGCATGCCAGGCGAGCGCACTACCGCATGAGCCACATCCCCAGCCCAACATTACATAGCTCTTGACATATCATATTTCATACATTAGATTGAAGTGGGTTATGAACTCCCAATTTTACCCCAAATGCAGATTGCAGAATCATGTAGGTTACACATCCACAATTTTACATAATGCCCAATTAGTAACTGTTGTATTCTGCTACCTTTCCTATCCCCTACTATCCCCCCTCCCCTCCCCTCGCATCTTCTCTCTCTACCCCATCTACTGTAATTCATTTCTCTCCTTGTTTATTTTCCCATTCCCCTCACAACCTCTTATATGTAATTTAGTATAGCAATGAGGGTCATCTTAATGAACATAAACTAGATACATCAGTCAACCAATAAGGAATCTCCACACTTAATGGCTCCCTGGCGTTACTTCACAAACCACTCCCTCTGGCAAAATGCCAGGCGCCATCTTGACTTGTTTACAGACTCTAACAACTCAGTAATAAAAGATAATAAAATCATGGCATTTGCAGGTAAATGGATGGAGTTGGAGAATATAATGAAGTGAAGTTAGCCAATCACCAAAAAACAAATGCCAAATGTTTTCTCTATATAAGAAGGCTGATTCATAGTGGGGTTGGGAGGTTGAAGCATGTGGAGATAGACAAACTCTAGATAGGGCAAAACGGAGGGAGGAGAAAAGAGGGGGCAAGGGGTGTAAAAAAGAAGGTGGAATGTGATGGATATCATTTCCCTAAGTACATGTATGAAGACACAAATGGTGTGAATGTACTTTGTATACAACCAGAGAGATGAAAAAATGGGCTCTTTGTGTATAACTTTGAATTGTAATGCATTCTGCTGTCATATATAATAAATTAGAATAAAAAATAAAATTAAAATAAGAATAAGGTTTCTTATTCCTGACTTTGGAAAATTTTGAAATCTTTTTTTTTTTTTTTTTATTGGTCGTTCATAACATTACATAGTTCTTAATACATCATATTACATGGTTTGATTCACGTGGATTATGAACTCCCCCTTTTACCCAGTATACAAATTGCTGTATCACATCAGTTTCCCTTCCATTGATTGACATATTGCCTTTCTAGTGTCTGATGTATTCTGATGTCTGTCCTATTCTCTACTATCCCCCCTCCCCTCCCCTCCCCTCCCCTCCCCAACCCTTTTCTCTCTCTACCCCTTCTACTGTAAATCATTTCTTCCATTTGTATTATCTTGTCTTACCCCTCCTTTCCTCTTGTATGACATTTTGTATATCCCTGAGGATCGCCTTCCATTTCCATGCAATTTCCCTTCTCACTCCCTTTCCCTCCCACCTCTCATCCCTGTTTAATGTAAATCTTCTTCTCAAGCTCTTCGTCCCTACCCTGTCCTTGTTTACTCCCCTTATATCAAAGGAGTCATTTGGTATTTGTTTTTTAAAGATTGACTAGCTTCACTTAGCATAATCTGCTCTAATGCCATCCATTTCCCTCCAAATTCTATGATTTTGTCATTTTTTAATGCAGAATAATACTCCATAGTATATAAATGCCACATTTTTTTTATCCATTCATCTATTGAAGGGCATCTAGGCTGGTTCCACAGTCTTGCTATCGTGAATTGAGCTGCTATGAACATCGATGTAGCAGTGTCCCTGTAGCATGCTCTTGTTAGGGCTTTAGGGAATAGACCGAGAAGGGGAATAGCTGGGTCGAATGGTGGTTCCATTCCCAGCTTTCCGAGAAATCTCCATACTGCTTTCCAAATTGGCTGCACCAATTTGCAGTCCCACCAGCAATGAACAAGAGTGCCCTTTTCCCCACATCCTCTCCAGCACTTATTGTTGTTTGACTTCCTAATGGCTGCCAGTCTTACTGGAGTGAGATGGTATCTTAGGGTAGTTTTGATTTGCATTTCTCTGACTGCTAGCGATGGTGAGCATTTTTTCATGTACTTGTTGACTGATTGTATGTCCTCCTCTGAGAAGTGTCTGTTCAGGTCCTTGGCCCATTTATTGATTGGGTTATTTGTTATCTTATTGTCTAATTTTTTGAGTTCTTTGTATATTCTGGTTATTAGGGCTCTATCTGAAGTGTGTGGAGTAAAGATTTGTTCCCAGGATGTAGGCTCCCTGTTTATCTCTCTTATTGTTTCTTTTGCTGAGAAAAAACTTTTTAGTTTGAGTAAGTCCCATTTGTTGATTCTATTTGTTAACTCTAGCGCTATGGGTGTCCTATTGAGGAATTTGGAGCCCGATCCCACAGCGTGTAGATCATAACCAACTTTTTCTTCTATCAGATGCCATGTCTCTGATTTAATATCAAGCTCCTTGATCCATTTTGAGTTAACTTTTGTGCACGGCGAGAGATAGGGATTCAGATTCATTTTGGTGCAAATGGATTTCCAGTTTTCCCAGCACCATTTGTTGAAGATGCTATCCTTCCTCCATTGCATGCTTTTAGCCCCTTTATCAAAAATAAGATAGTTGTAGTTTTGTGGATTGGTTACTGTGTCCTCTATTCTGTACCATTGGTCCACCCGCCTGTTTTGGTACCAGTACCATGCTGTTTTTGTTACTATTGCTCTGTAGTATAGTTTGAAGTCTGGTATCGCTATACCACCTGATTCACACTTCCTGCTTAGTATTGTTTTTGCTATTCTGGGTCTTTTATTATTCCATATGAATTTCATGATTCTTTTATCGATTTCTATAAGATATGCTGTTGGGATTTTGATTGGCATTGCATTGAACTTATATAGGACTTTTGGTAATATCTCCATTTTGATGATGTTAGTTCTGCCTATCCATGAGCAGGGTATATTTTTCCATCTTCTAAGGTCTTCTTCTATGTCTTTCTTTAGGGTTCTGTAATTTTCATTGTATAAATCTTTCACCTCTTTTGTTAGGTTGATTCCCAAGTATTTTATTTTTTGGGGGGATATTGTGAATGGAGTAGTTGTCCTCATTTCCGTTTCAGAGGATTTGTCGCTCATATACAGGAATGCCTTTGATTTATGCGTGTTGATCTTATATCCTGCCACTTTGCTGAATTCATTTATTAGCTCTAATAGCTTCTTTGTGGACCCTTTTGGGTCTGCTAGGTATAGAATCATATCATCTGCAAATAGTGATAATTTAAGTTCTTCTTTTCCTATTTTTATGCCTTTAATTTCTTTCGTCTGCCTAATTGCTCTGGCCAGTGTTTCGAGGACTATGTTGAACAGAAGTGGCGAGAGAGGGCATCCCTGTCTTGTACCAGATCTTAGAGGGAATGCTTTCAATTTTTCTCCATTCAGAATGATGCTGGCCTGTGGCTTATCATAGATTGCTTTTACAATGTTGAGGTATGATCCAGTTATCCCTAATATTTCTAGAGTTTTGAACATAAAGGGATGCTGTACTTTGTCGAAAGCTTTTTCTGCATCTATCGAGATGATCATATGGTTCTTGTTTTTAAGTCTATTGATGTGGTGGATAACATTTATTGATTTCCGTATATTGAACCAACCTTGCATACCAGGGATGAATCCTACTTGATCATGGTGTATAATTTTTTTGATATGTATTTGAATCCGATTCGCCAGAATTTTTTAAGTACTGGAGAGGATGCAGGGAAAAGGGCACTCTTGTTCATTGCTGGTGGGACTGCAAATTGGTGCAGCCAATTTGGAAAGCAGTATGGAGATTTCTCGGAAAGCTGGGAATGGAACCACCATTCGACCCAGCTATTCCCCTTCTCGGTCTATTCCCTAAAGCCCTAACAAGAGCATGCTACAGGGACACTGCTACATCGATGTTCATAGCAGCTCAATTCACGATAGCAAGACTGTGGAACCAGCCTAGATGCCCTTCAATAGATGAATGGATAAAAAAAAATGTCTCCAGAATTTTATTGAGGATTTTTGCATCAAGGTTCATTAGAGATATTGGTCTGTAGTTTTCTTTCTTTGAAGTGTCTTTGTCTGGTTTCGGAATCAGGGTGATGTTGGCCTCGTAGAATGAATTTGGAAGTTCTCCCTCTTTTTCTATTTCCTGAAATAGCTTGAAAAGTATTGGTGTTAGTTCCTCTTTAAAGGTTTTGTAAAACTCTGCTGTATACCCATCCGGTCCTGGGCTTTTCTTAGTTGGTAGTCTTTTGATGGTTTCTTCTATTTCCTCTATTGTTATTGGTCTGTTTAGGTTGTCTATATCCTCCTGGCTCAATCTGGGCAGATCATAAGACTCAAGGAATTTATCTATGCCTTCACTATCTTCTATTTTATTGGAGTATAAGGATTCAAAGTACTTTCTTATTATCTTCTGTATTTCTGAAGTGTCTGTTGTGATATTGCCTTTTTCATCCCGTATGCTAGTAATTTGGGTTCTCTCTCTTCTTCTCTTCGTTAGCATGGCTAAGGGTCTGTCAATTTTATTTATTTTTTCAAAGAACCAGCTTTTAGTTTTGTCAATTTTTTCAATTGTTTCTTTTGTTTCAATTTCATTAATTTCAGCTCTGATTTTAATTATTTCTTGCCTTCTACTTCTTTTGCTGTTGTTTTGCTCTTCTTTTTCTAGGATTTTGAGATGAAGTATGAGATCATTTATTTGTTGGTTTTTTCTTTTTTTGAGGAATGAACTCCAAGCAATGAATTTTCCTCTTAGAACTGCTTTCAATGTGTCCCATAGATTCCGATATGTTGTGTCTGTGTTTTCATTTAACTCTAGGAATTTTTTAATTTCCTCCTTGATGTCTTCTAAAACCCATTGATCACTCAGCAACCTATTGTTCATTCTCCAGGTGATGCTTGATTTTTCCTTTCTTCTTTTATCATTGATTTTCAGTTTCATTCCATTATGATCAGACAAGATGCATGGTATTATCTCTACCTCTTTGTATTGTCTAAGAGTTGCCCTGTGACATAGTATATGGTCTATTTTTGAGAAGGTTCCATGTGCTGCTGAGAAAAAAGTGTAGCAACTTGATGTTGGGTGGTATAGTCTATATATGTCAATTAAGTCTAGGTTGTTAATTGTGTTATAGAGTTCTATAGTTTCCTTATTTAACTTTTGTTTGGAAGATCTGTCCAGTGGTGAGAGAGGTGTGTTGAAGTCTCCCATGATTATTGTATGGTGGTCTATTAGACTCTTGAACTTGAGAAGAGTTTGCTTGATGAACACGGCTGCACCATTATTTGGGGCATATATATTTATGATTGTTATGTCTTGTTGGTGTATGGTTCCCTTGAGCAGTATGAAGTGTCCTTCTTTATCCCTTTTGATTAGCTTTGGCTTGAAATCTATTTTATTAGATATGAGTATGGACACTCCTGCTTGTTTCCGTGGTCCATATGAGTGATATGATTTTTCCCAACCTTTCACCTTCAGTCTATGTACATCTTTTCCTATCAAATGCGTCTCCTGTAGACAGCATATTGTTGGGTCTTGTTTTGTGATCCATTCTACTAGCCTGTGTCTCTTAATTGGTGAGTTTAAGCCATTAACATTTAGGGTTATTATTGAGATATGGTTTGTTCTTCTATCCATATTTGTTTATTGATGTTACTATACCTGATTTGTTATCCTCTTTGACTACTTTCCCCCCTGTACTGTCCTACCTCCCATTGTTGGTTATCAATGTTATTTTCCATTTCCTCTTCCTGTAATGTTTTGCCAAGGATTTTTTGAAGAGATGGTTTTCTAGCTGCAAATTCTTTTAACTTTTGTTTATCGTGGAAGGTTTTCATTTCATCTTCTAACCTGAAGCTTAATTTCGCCGGATACAGGATTCTTGGTTGGAATCCATTTTCTTTAAGCGTTTGAAATATGTTATTCCAGGATCTTCTAGCTTTTAGAGTCTGTGTTGAGAGATCAGCTGTTATCCTGATTGGTTTACCCCTAAATGTAATCTGCTTCCTTTCCCTTGTAGCTTTTAAAATTCTCTCCTTATTCTGTATGTTGGACATCTTCATTATAATGTGTCTAGGTGTGGATCTCTTATGATTTTGCACATTCGGCGTCCTGTAGGCTTCTAGGATTTGGGATTCTGTCTCATTCTTCAAGTCTGGGAAGTTTTCTTGTATTATTTCACTGAATAGATTGCTTAATCCTTTGGTTTGGAGCTCTGTGCCTTCCTGTATCCCAATGACTCTTAAGTTTGGTCTTTTGATATTATCCCATAGTTCTTGAATGTTCTGCTCATGGTTTCTTAGTAGACTTGCTGAGCTATCTATGTTCTTTTCAAGTTGAAATACTCTGTCTTCATTGTCTGATGTTCTATCTTCTAAGTGATCCACTCTGCTGGTAGTATTCTCAATTGAGTTTTTAAGTTGGTTTATTGTTTCCTGCATTTCTAGTATTTCTATTTGTTTGTTTTTTATTACCTCTATCTCCCTGTGAAATTGATCTTTTACTTCCTGGATTTGTTTGTCGATGTGATCTTTCATTGTCTGATTTTGCTGTCTCATGTCTTCCTTGAGACTCCAGATCATCTGAAGCATGTATGTCCTGAGCTCTCTATCTGACATTCCATCTGTTGCAGCTATTACCTCTTCTAAAGTTGAGTTGACCTGCATTGCCTGTGGTCCTTTCTTTCCTTGTCGTTTCATACCGCTGGCGTTTCTTTCTGCTTGGTGAAATTGTTGTGTCTTTGATATTTTCCCTCTATTTATTTATATTGCTCTTGTATAGTTGGAAAATCACTCTTGCAGGGCAGGTAGTGGTTGTGATCCTCCTCCAATTAGTGTGAACCATCTACCATGCTGGCAGGCCCTAGGTCTGCTTTGCTGGTCGGTCAAAGGTCCACCTACTCAGCAGGCGCCAGGGGCACCTGTGTCACTCCGTAGGTTGCTGGGCCTAACCTCCCGATGGGTTGCAGGTTCGCCTTGTTTGCAGGCTCTGGGGGAGGGGCCGGTTCCGCCCCTCAGCAGGCTTTGGGCCCGCTCTGCTGTTGTTCACAGTCCCCCGCCTACCTGCAGACACTGGGGGAGGGGACGGGCCTAGCCCTCAGCCGTCCGCCGGACCTGTCCTAGTGGGTCCGGGCCGCGATCCCTGCAGGCGCGTGTATCTGCTGTCACTTGGCTGGTTGCTGGGCCTGACCCGCCCGCCCGTGGCTTGCAGGTTCGCCTCGCTTGCAGGCACTGGGGGAGGGGCCGGTTCCGCCCCTCAGCAGGCTTTGGGCCCGCTCTGCTGTTGTTCACAGTCCCCCGCCTACCTGCAGACACTGGGGGAGGGGACGGGCCTTGCCCTCAGCTGTCCACCGGACCTGTCCTAGTGGGTCCGGTCTGCGTTCCCCGCAGGCGCGTGTATCTGCTGTCTCTTGGCTAGTTGCTGGGCCTCCACACACTACTTTTGTAAGGGAAAAACTCTTGGTATTTAAGATGTGTTTAGAAAGTTTGTATCTGGTTTGGAAGAGGAGGATGAGGAAGAAGATTACTCAGAAAGTTATCAACTATCCAAGAGTGAAGTTTAAGTATGGGTATAGTTCTGAATCCAAAAAGTCTTCAATAGTGATAACTTTGAGAGTCTTCAAAGTGATAACTATGGAGGAACAGGATCCAGAATTCAGTTGACATTTTAAAAAATATCAATTACTAAGATATGTTATCAGTATAACATCATATATTGACTTTGATGACAGCTCAAAAGGGAATTGGCCAATAAACAATTCTCAAGAGAGTTTAATTGACTATATATAAGGAGATATTAATAAATGTCAGGAATCCACAAGGTTTTTTTTGGTATACATGTTGTTTCTGAGGATACAGTTATTTAATAAATATATAATTTGCCTGACCTTTAGAACTCTCCATGCAAGCTCATGTAAGACATAATTGGGTTTTATATTTTTTTCTGTTACTCCCACAATCACAGCATACATTCAGTAATATTAAATGATGTCTATGAACTGGGGAAAACTTAAATAAGGGTTCAAGTATAAAAGTATTGATAAATTGTTCATCATAATCATAAAAGTAAGAGTCAAATACATGAAACTGAATCTTCAAAAACCGAGTATACCCCGGAAAGAGAGAAAAGGATTGAAGCCATAACTTTGGAGGAACAGGATCAGAGAACAAAATTGACATTTAAAAGAAATATCTATCAATCATCATCGAGGAAAGAGGAAGAAAAATAAGGAAAGAAAAATTGCTGTCAAGAAAATATCTAAAAGGAGAACACATAAAGCAACAAATGCCACAAAAAGATACTTGCCATTAAGGGACCATTGAAGACTCTTAATTCTATCTGAAAGTAACAGCAAATCACAGTTTTGGGTAGTATAGCTGGGTATTCAGATCACATTAGTTCAATTATACTAATTCTAAGCTGGTCTCACTTAGAATTTTCTCCTTCCAGACAAGTTAGTGTGGCTAAATATAGGGCTTAACTAATGTTCAGAATCATTTGCTATTTTGATACCATAACTAGAATGGAGACCAAAACTAATAGTTGAACGAGAATTCCACCAAGGGCCTTGCAGCATGAAAACACTGACCTATCATTTTCTGGAAAACTAAAGATACCACAAGGCTTAGGATGAATTTCATTCTCTTTCCCTTATCATAGTTCCAGGTTACTTAAAAGTAACTTCATAATAAATAAAAACATCTGAACATTTAAAAAATAAATTATAAAGGTTGTGCAATGTTAAGGCATAACAGTACCAATAGTAGTGGTAATTGTAATTGTAGTGTGGCATTATATAGGTAGTATAGTGTTAGGTTAGAGAAATGTATTGGTAACATAGACAATGTCAGTATTACTAAAGATCCATTATAGCTTGGAGCATTCTTCTTGTCAACTCCTAGTCATAAATTATGGCATTTGCCAGTAAGTGGATGGAACTGAAGAATATCATGTTAAGTAAAATAAGCCAATCTCAAAAAACCAAATGCTGGATGTTCTCTCTGACTTGTGGATACTAACTCACAACCAGGGAGGGTGGGGAGGTGAAGAATAGAATAGAAACAAAATAGAATAAAAGAATTAAAATTATTCAACTAATTTTTCCTATGTAAGTTTGTAGGTTAAAATAGAGATTACCAAATTTTTCTGTAATTGCTTTTCCTAAATCCATTGGATTAGACAAAAGGAAATGAAAAGAAAGGAGTGAGAAAGCGAATAAGAAATACAATAGTATTAATTGGTCATAACTTTCCTAGCCTTGTATTTGTATACGTGATCAAGGTAATTCCACATCAGGTACAATCACAAGAATAGGAACCTAAGGAGAATAAATTGTACTCTACATATGTATATTCTGCCAAAATACATCTACTGGCATGTATAACTACAAATAAAATTTTTAAAAAACACACAAAAACTCATATAAACTACCTAACACAGGGTGAAAATTTAGCATGATTTCATTTTATATATTCTATTTACCTTTAAATAGAATAAGTAGGAATACTAACTGAATTATGTTCTTGACTACTACTGAATAATTATATATATATATGCAAATATATGTGTTAATAAGTAAAAATATATTTAATAAAATATATATTTAATGCATGAAGTATATTATAATTAAACTATATACTTGAATAAGTAAACACATAATATATATATATATATATATATATATATATATATATATATATATATATATATTGTGTGTGTGTGTGTTTAACTTCCTTACTGACAGTCGAGGCTGGGATGGGGTGTTGAAAGCAAGCATCAGAAAGCCTGCTTCTTAAAAAACTTATTTTTTGAAAGGTCAAGATTTATACCAATTAACAGAATTTTCTTTGAAGATGATAGAATCTCCTAGTCTTAACCTGCCTTTACCCACACATTAATATTATGAGTTTGATAGCTTCATTGAATTCAAGTTTAGATTGCCTGGGAAAAGGAAGCAGGAAGAAGACAGAGAATGGGAAGATTGAAAAAAGAAAATTATAAATAACCATGAGTGAAGGCCAGACAAAGACCTAGTCTCTCCCTTTAATCTTAGGAGCATCTAGAAAAGTGTTTTTGAATGGTCTTAAATCCAGGATTTTGGGGGTTATCTGTAACAATCTCAAATGCATAAGATTTTGTCAAATTTTCCCTTGGTTCCTAGGGGAGCTGGGATTAGTCTACTCATCCCCAATCATATTCTCACCAGGCCAGTAGGATTTTGTATAATTTGACATTTTATACTCTGTTTTATAAAAATAATACTTTAAAAAGAATTTATAAATATTCTGAATTTAGGGGAACCGTTTCTCTAATTAAGAAAAACAGAAGGGGAAAAAAAAAAGGTAAATAGAAATATAACCTGGCAGTTGAAGGTGATAATGGCAGGCCAGGGGAAACATCTGGAAAACGTATGATGCATAATTCCAGGTCCATGCTTTCTGGGGACTGGACTTGACTCTTGCCACTGAGATTTACAATCTGAGGTGATACAAGCTCAACATCTGCTTGTGTATTCTCAAATGGTACATGCAGCTAAGAACACTACTTATGACTCTGATTACCTTAGAAACTTTGTAGGATGTTCCTTCCAATATATAGATATTCTTCATTCTTAAATGGATGTGAGGAAGTTCTATATGAACCATCTCCAGGTCTATTTAAGAATTTCACTGTTAGGTCCCCAGTATCATTTACTGAAAGATGAAATATAATAGATAGACCCACTAGAAACCTTCATTAATATCAAAGTTTCTGTGGTTATTAAAAATATTTAGGATGATCCCAACTGAACTCATTCTCTAGCAAGTTATTAAAATATTTTGATAACATAATATTATATCCCAGAATCAAATTTGTATATTGTGTGAGATGCTTGTTTTGAGTTTTCATTTTTCCTATTACACATATTAAAATTCAAAAATACAATTAGAAAAATACTTCACTAGCCAATCCATACTTGGCCAGAAAAGTTCCTGTATGTTTACTCTAATTTTCTGATTTAATGCATGTAATTAAAAAGCTAGTGATCATTAGCCTTCATTTTCTTAGCATAAAATAAACCACAATGTAAGACTATTGACATGTTGTTAAACTTATTGGCCCACCTACTCTTTTTATGTGGCTTTTAGTAGTAGCTAAATGTGATTGGTTTAAGTTAAAAAGTCACTTAGGACAGAGAGATAAAGTCATTATAGTGTAGCTGCCTATTCCTTCCAGCTGTTAAAGAGTGATCAGTAACTTGACTCACCTGTAAATTCTTTTGACAGATTCATTTTGCTTATCTGGCCTTACCAGATGCCAGAGGTACTCAATGATTATTTTTATAACTCACAATAGTTAATTAACTGAAACCTTCTATTGTATACTTATGTTAGAAATCTTAATTCTATGGTCCCATGACTCAGAAATGGGCCAACTGCTCTAGAAGATTCTATAGTAAAAAAAAATTCAATTTAAAATGTTGGGTGAATATTTCATTTTTATTCTTGAGAAGTCTCATGGCACAAATTCTGAATAAGAGATGTGTGCCTTGAACTGAGTACTTTATGTCAAATAGCAACCACTTTTAAGTTATTTTATCTCTTTTTATGTAACCTATCATAACCCCTTATTTTACTTGATGTGGTGTTCTAATTTATAATATATCAAAAATTAATTCCTAAACATCAGTGCTTCAATAAATAAAAATTTTGTATTAATTTTGTCATAGTTTATTCCATGCTGTTAAAATATCATGGACGGGGTCATTTATAATGAACAGAAATTCATTGGCTTATGGATCTTGCAGCATCTGTTCAGAGCCTTTTTGTGGCATCACCTTATGATGAAAAGTGGAAGGAAAAAAGAGAGAGAAATACTGAGGGGCAGGGGAAGCACAAGAGATCAGGCAAAAGGGGACCAAATTCATCCTTTTATAAGGAACCACTCGTGATATAACAAATTCATTCAGTAGTAGCAGCATTAATCCATTTATGGACAAATTAATCCATTTATAGCCTAACCACCTTTTAAATATTCTACCACTTAATACTGAGTTACATTTTCAACATATGGTTTTTGGAGAACACATTCAAACCATGATATCTACTATGATCTCATGTATTTAACTGATGGAATTTTATATTGTGAAGAAAGGAATCCGAAAAAAATAAATAAATAAAAACATTGCAGCCAGCATCACACTTAATGGAAAAATATTGAATTAAAAATAAAGTTGTTTGCTCTTATTATTTCCATTTACATCATATTGAAAGTCTTAGCAAGTGCAATAAGGAAAAACATAATAAATGCATCTGGATGAAATAATTGAAACTATTTGCAAATGACACAATTATGTAGAACATTTTATAATAATGGTGACTAAGCTAAGAAACTAATATGAGTTTACAAGGTCACAAGATATAAAGTCAAAATACAAATCTGAATCATATTTACATCTAGCAACGAAAAATGGAAAATTGAAATTTTCAAAGTATCAAAAATAATGAAGTCTCAGATACTACATATATGTTTGTTTATATATATATATATATATCTATATATATATATATAAACATATATATGAAGAAAGAGATACCACATTAATTGCTAGAAAACCTCAAATTTGCTGAGATGTCAATTGGTTCTGAATTAATTTTAAGATTCACACAATTCCATTAAAAACGCCAGAATGGTTTATTGTACAAATCAACAAAATCAGCAACATTTATCTAAAATTCATGTAGAAAGATGAACAGTTTAATTTCATGACTTTATCAAAAGCTACAAAAAATTCAAGACAACAAAAAATTGATCACAACACAGCAAAGAACAGCAAACTGTACCCCCAAAACCAAAGTAAGCCCACAGCCTGTTTTTGTAAATATAATTTACTACAACACAGCAATATTTTTTCATTTGTGTGTTATCTATGCCTATTTTCACATGCTAAAATGATAGAATTGATCAGTTTAAGAGATTGCGTGTCCCACAAAGCCTAAAATATTTACTTTCTGTTCTGTTTACAAAAAGCTTCCTAATTCCTGGAATAGAATGTCCAGAAAGAGACTCACATATCTTCTATGATCAGTTTTTTTTAAAATATTTTTTAAGTTGTCAATGAACCTTTATTTTAGTTATTTATTTTCATGTGGTGCTGAGAATCAAACCCAGTGCCTCACACATTCTAGGCAAGCACTGTACCAATGAGCTACAATCACACTGATCAGCTGATTTTTGAAGAAGGTAAAAGACTATTAAATGGCACAGACTATTATTTGTTTTTTAAAAAAAGCTATTAACAAATAGTGCTATAACAATTTAGAACATTCATACGTAAAACATACACTTTTCACTTTGATCAATAAATTGCATTAATATTTTTTTAAAAAAACACTTAAAATGCATAATAGATGTAAATGGAAAAAATGAACTTATAAAACAGTTGACCCAAAAGAAAAAAGATGACAATGCTAAATAGTAGCAATAGCAGCAAGTATTTAGAGATACACATTTCTGGTAAAAATGAAAAATAGTACAGAAAATTGATTGGCAGTGCTCATAGAGATAGCTAGTTACCCAATAATCTCCAGGGGCCCAGTGTAGTCTTTTTTTTTATGCTTCAAAATACAAAATACTCAAGAGTGGGTAATTCATGAAGAACAGAGCTATTTTTTCATAGTTCTGGAGGCTGAGAAATCCAAGATCAAGGCGCCAGAAGGATTATTGTCCCGTGAGGATTTGGTCTCTGCTTCCAAGATGGCATCCTCCAGAAGGAAAGAATGCTCTGTCTTCACAGGGCAAAGGGCAGGAGGGCAAAAGCTATGAACTTGACAAGCCCTTTTATAAGGACACCTAATCTCCTCCACAAGGGAGAAGGCCATATGGCCTAATCACATGTTAAAGGCCTTACCTCTTAATTCTCTCATATTGGCAACACCTGAATTTTGAAGGAATACATTCAAATCATAGAACTGAGCAATCTTACTCCTTATTCCAAGTGCAACAAAATTTACGTTAACACAAAACCTCTATGCAAATATGTATACTTTTTTCTTTCATAATGTCCCAAACTGAAAAACAACCAATTACCTTTCAACAAGTGAATGGATAAATTCTGTGGAGTTTATAAAATGGATTACTATTCATTAATGAAAATGAGTGAATGATTGGAAAAAAAAACAATTTTGCATGGATAAATCTTAAAAGCATTACTGGAAGTGAAGAATTCAGACTCAAATGACCACATGCTATGAAATTCCATTCTGAAAAATACAAAAGCATAAGGATAAAAAAAAAGGTTAAAGTGGTGGCCTGGGGCTGAAGGTGGGAGGAAGGTTTGACTTTTATGAAACTTGGTGAATGTTTTTGATGAGATAACTATTTTATATCTTTATTTTGTTGGTGGTTACATGAATAGACAGATTTATCAAACTCATATAACTATGCCCGAAAGAGGAAAATTTTTTTTCTGTGTATAGTTTAATTTAATAAAATATACAAAATATTTTCAAGTCATATAGGATGTGAATTACCTAGAATATTAATGGATAATGGCTTAACCATAGAGTCAGAATTCTTGTGTGCAGTATCAGCTCTATCAGTTCAGAGTAAGTAAACCAAATTAACTCACTGCATTAGAATTATCTTGCCACTAAGTAGAGATAATAATTATATATCATAAGATAGGAGAAACAATTAAATGAGATAATGCATGAAAACAACCAGAGGTAGTGTATGACAAGTAATATATGTTCAGCCAATGTTTGTAGCATGTTGTAATAGCAGAATGCCAGCATATGCTTAACACAGATTCTTACCCACTGTGATTGTCTCTTGTCTGATTTTACTTCATCCATATTTATTTTAAATATCTACCATTTGTCATGTACCACAGGGATTCAAATGCAAAGTTCTTGCTGTTTATGATGTTGTTGAAAGATGAGTTAGGCACATGAAATATTTAATTAACCAAGACCTCATCTGTTCTGCAGCATATGCTGGAATGACATTACATAAAGAAATTAGGTTGAGTCTGCTGCTAGAAAATCACCAAGGCCTCCTTTCTGCTGTGGCATCTGTCCTCAAGGGTACAGCAGCCTAGTTGTAGACAGAAACATGAACACAGAATCAAAAATCATCAATATAAAAAAAGTTTAAAGGGCAATAAGTAAAAATTAAATGCTGAAATAGTTAGAGGGAACAGACAGATAAAGGAAAAGACATCTTTTTACAAAAGATTATGGGGCGTGTATGTGTGTGTGTGTGTGTGTGTGAGAGAGAGAGAGAGAGAGAGAGAGAGAGAGAGAGAGAGAGAGAGAGAGTGAGAGAGAGAAATGTTCTACATAAGCTAAATTGAAACAGGGGAAAGAAAATTAAAATCAAAGATTGCTTAAGTCATTGGAGGAATTCCTCTAGATCAGTAGGATCTTAATTGACCTAAAAACAATAGAAATATGTGGATAGCTTAGAAAAATGGAGACAAAAATTTGTGAACTTTTTACATTAGAAATGAATTTATTAATCCCCAAGAACACTAGGAAATATAGTAGGTTGCTATGTCTATGGGATCATGTGGGTAGAAACTATTTTCCCCGGATGCTTCATTTTCATTGTTTTGAAAATAGAAAGGCTCAAAAGAAATTTGAGAAGACATTCTACCCCTCCTCTCTCCACCAGGAGTCTAGAAGCATCTGTCTCAAAATAGTGCCAGGGTCCCTGTGTTGATTACCACTGAGTTTTGTCCAATAGTTTCTCACATATTTTCTTGCAAGCAATTCAATATTTCTTCCCACTGATTCACACAGCTCCCTCTGGCTCACAGAGTAGTGAGCAGACTCAAATGACTTTCACACTGTCTGACATTCAGGTCACCTCCCACACTGTCTCAGAGGAGCCTTGTCCAGTGGGCAGAAAACAGATTGGAATCTGGATCATTCTAAATAGTGTCTCTACCCACAGGTTAGAGAATTCTAATACTAAACACGCTTGGCTGTGTGTGTTTGGGGGGGAGGGTATAGGGAGACAGTGCTGAGACAGGATTTTCTGTGTATATTTATTTAATAAGACATCATGGTGAATCTTTACAGGGGAACAACTATTAATTTCTACTGAGAATAAAAATAGAATTTGGCTTGTTGCAACTAAGAAATGTGTCTGCAATTACACAAACATTTGTTCTCTCAGAGGAACAGGTTGTTTTTATTGTTCCTATGATGATGATTTCATATTTTCAGTTTCACTCCCTATCCCCACTAAGCTCCACTAAAGAAAGTGAGTTAATCATTTCACCTCTCTGAGCATCTTGAATAAAACAGAAGAATTGGATTATACTGTGTTTATGTCTCTTCTTCACTCCAGATTTCCTGGGTCTGAAGACCCTAGGGCAAGGAATTTACCCAGAGTACCTTTAAAGAACCTAGCTCTTGGTCATTACTTTGCAAATGCTAGGTGCTTTTTTCAAAAGCAACTTCTCAAATTCCTGTGTAGTCTGCAAAGAGTTAATGGGAGGTACAGGAAAACATTAACAAGGGGCATAATTAACTCCAAAAAAAGGGGGGGGGGAAGTATTATAACAGGAAAAGGACACTACATGCCCTCCCCTCAACACCAACTTGGTTTGGAGAGAGAGGAAATGAAAAAAAATAGGTCATTGTGCAAAAGTTAGAAGAAAAATGAATATAAAGCAGAAAAGCAGGCTCCCAAATCCCCAATGATTGAAAAGAACAGGGAGATTCACATCTCTTCTCTGGCCCTTGTCATCTGAACCCTGGGCGTGTCATTGCAAGTCCAAACTAGTCCCCCCTGCTGGGAAACCTCAAGTCAGGTATTCAGGATTACACAAAAGTACCAGATGTTGCAATCTTGGCCTATTGTTTATGCACATAATTAGATACATATACTTCTATTTTGAACACTGCTGATATATTTTCAACTAAATGGCCCTACAAACACATTGTGTGTATAGGAAAATAAAAACTCAAAATTTCCACAGATTCTAGCAACATGCTATTATGCATTAACTTCCTTGGAGTTGCCTTTTATTCAAAAGCACCATAGCTCTAAGGGCAGTTAGGTTCACCAAGGCATGATTGAAGCCATAAGAACAAAGTCATTTCTTGTACACAGGGCCAAATGACTGGTCTGAAGTTTTGAGAAAACTCACCTTTAATCTGATTCCTGGTATAAAAGCAATCAAATAGGATTTAAGTCTTTTGCAAAAACAAAAGTAACTCTTGTTCTAAAAGATCCCTTATTGTTCAGAAGAAAAAAAAAAACAAAAAAGAATAAAAAAATTACAGTTATTTTTGAAAACACAATTAAAACAATGAAATTCAGAATGTAATTCCACTGCAAAAAAAGCAACAACCAATCTTAAGATCTGCCACATTGTTAATCTAACCTAAATATTAATTATTATATAAAACAGCATTATAGACAGAGGATATTGTCAGGAGATTGGACACACAAAGAAAATTGTCTCTGAAGAGGGCTCTGGGCTCTGAAGGGGTTTATGTTGTTCCTAAGTTAATAAAAGGTGTGAATTGTGGGAAGATGAATTAAATTGAATATACCTTAAAAAATTAAAAAAAAAATTTAAAATCAAGCTGATTGCTCATCTTCAAACTTCTAGACTGTCACTGTTTTGTCCTGGTGTGTGTGTGTGTGTGTGTGTGTGTGTGTGTGTGTGTGTGTTTTAAAGTTTTTAGGTTCAAGGAAACAATGATTTTAAACCAAGAATATATTTTCATTCTCCATCTTAGAAAAGAAATCCAAAGAAAGCAGGAGAATAAACAAACCTAATATGTTAAAGTCAAGTTCTTTTCAGAATCTCTCATGGAAATAAATCATTACTACATCAGCCAAGAGAGGCCAGAAAAGGGAGGAAGAAGAGAAAAAAAAGATTGTTAGGAAGAGAAGTACTTACAAGAACCTCAGGCTCCTGCACCAGCATTAGGATTATAAATTCTGGGTTTTCATGGTAAATATGGGAGCTGCATCAAGAAGAAATGCAGGGCATTTATTTCATTTTGGTGTTGACATGTGCTGTGTTGCTTCTTGGTCCCATTCCCTTTACAGCAAGTGAGAATCAGCAACGTGCTGTGAATGAAAACACAGAGCCAACAGCCAGGGTAGCATCCCCCAAGCCTGCGCAGGACACGTGCCAGGTGAAGCCTTTCACCGCCTAAAGATATTAACACAAATGGCAAACTCAGTCTCCAGGCTGCAGTTCTAATCCAAAATAGCTATGATTCTTCAATCGTTATGGGAGTAAACATTCACTGCTTTCCAAGCAATGGTTATATTCTTGTGACTTCTTTTTTTTCTCCTTTTAAAAACGTGGTACTCATACCAGAGTTTTCTCACCAGTATTGTATTGCCCTGTTGCAGCCAAATTTTATGGTTGCAGAAAGCATTAGCAAACCAGGCCAAAAACCACTCTGACTTTGATTTAATATGAAATTGAACATTGCATTTCCAACTATTTCCATCATTACAGTAATTATTCGTCTTATTTCTATTTTCATGCTGACTGCAAAATTTACATATGTTTTTCAGAGAAGCAATGGTGCTTGATAAATAAACATAGAAAAGATATAAATAAAGTTGTCCAAAATACACTTTCACATGGCACTATGATAATAACTTTTTTATAAGACTCAGTGTTATTTTATTCACTAAATTTGCTCTGATGTTTAATATAAATTGGATTTCTCTCACTCCTAAAGGAGTTAAACCATCTTTTTCTCTCTTCCAGGATGATCTCTGTTGTATATGACATGTTAATATGTTAATATATTAATCTTATAGCATGAATTAGATAAATATCATCAACAAAATTGCTGCTATATTAGTTTTACTTAAGTGGATATGTCAAGGTAATTGTCAGATATCTGTATCCTGTTATTATTAAAATGAACTCTATATATAAACATCCCTTGATTTCAAAATATATACGTTTACTATGATCACTGATTAAAAAAACACTTATCCACATATTAGTTACTGTGATCTTATATATTATGCGATGATAATTTAAATAGTGTTATAAAAATGTATCCTATTTGGACTGGGGTTGTAGCTCAGTGGTACAGTACTTGCCTAGCATGAGTGAGGCACTGGGTTTGAACATCAGTACCACATAAAAACAAATAAATAAAGGTTAAATTCTGGAAAAAAATATCCTAGTTTATGGGCTTATATTAGTCTGATTTTTTTGTGTTTTATGTTTTCTCTTTCTGGTAATCTCTAGTTCTATTATTAATTATTATTATTATTATTATTATTATTATTATTTTCCACATATCAATGTGATATATGTCCTTTAACAAAAAATGAGACTTTAGGTGCATGAAGTGGCTGAATATTCTCTTTCCAAACAAAATCAGCTTATCTATTTCTGCAGTTTGCATCTTGATTGTCCCCCCAAAGCACAGGTGTTAAAGGCTTTATCCCTGGGTGGTGCTATTGTAAGGTGCTGGAACCTTTGAGAGGGCCTTGTGAGAGGTCTTCAGGTCGTTGGGAGTGTGCCCTGAAGAGTAATTAACAGACCCTGGCTACCTCCTCATGCCTTTTCATTTATTGGCCATAAGATTAGTGTTTTCCTCCACCCTGCTGTCTCACTATGATTTGCTGCCTCACCACAGGCACAAAGCTATGGAGCCAATTGATGATGGATTGAAACTTCCAAAATTGTGAGCCAAAATAAACCTTTTCCCTTTATAAGTTGATTTTCTTAGTCATTTTGTTATAGCAAGGGGGAAATGATTAATAAATCCTTGAAACTCCCATAGGAGCAGAAAAGTAAAATACAAAGACAAAGACCAATAGAGAGCCACAAATGACATTCCACAGTTACTTCAAAAGCAACTGAAGGCATTACATTCATAATAATTAAAAAATTAATTAATTAAAAAAAATTTTAAAAAGAAACTGAAGGAGTTGTTATGCCATGACCAACTGTGTCCACACAATATTGGAGTATCAGACTCCATTCTGTTTTGGAGATAAAATTATTGCTCAGTCAGACTATCCTTCATGATCACCTGATTCCGGGTTTCAGAATTGCACAATTTTTCAGCAGTTATTAGAAATAAACTTTATGACTCTGTGTGGCAAGCAGCCATAAGCATTGAGGCACATAAGTGGACTGGACTGACATTGCCTCTCTGTTTGGGCTGGCAACCTAGATGTCCTGTGATCCCCACACAACACTTGAGATGGCTGTGACTTTCCAAGATGTCAGTCCATCTGCTGACAGCAAGACATCACAAAGCTAGACTCAACCCCCTGAAACCTGACTGGAAGGTTTTTCTTCTTAAATCTAGCTTGCGTATTTTTGTGAAACTAATCTTCCTTAACTAAGTTTAATTTGCTTTTGCTTTTGAACAAACCCAAATTCTTTAGACTGTCATTATTTTCTTCTTGACATCCCTCCATTCCCTAAAAAGAATATTTTTCAGTGTGTCCCAAACGGATTATGTTTTTTCACTACCATATATACTGCTTATATTTTCTTACTACTTTCAAATGGCATTCACTCAATACTACATTTTCAAGCCTCATTTCACATGTCAACTTATTTTTTGAAGCCCTTTTCCCCCTCCCAATAACTTCAGGCTGTACTTCCAGAATGAAGAATCTACTACAAATTTTAATACGTAAATTGCATTTCTTGAGATTTTTATCTCTGTATTTCCCTCCTTCCTTCCCTCTTTTTCTTTTTTCTTCCCCCGAGTGCTTCCTGAATGGCTCCTTCCTTCTTTGCTTCTTTTATTCTTTTTAAAAAATTTTTGTTAACCTTACCCACCTAAATTGATTTCACACTTCTTGCAAAATCATGCCTTTTATTTATATATTTCCTCATATTGTAAAATTATGAGTTATATAAAACAAATTTCGTTTCATATGTTTTATGAAATTTACAATCATTAATATATAAATTGTTTTCTTAAACTATTCCTTCAATAAAAAGACAACAATTAAGAATATTTTATTATTAGAATATATATTAGGTGCTATATTAATAATATGAAATGCCAGGCAGACAGTGAGCATCCAATAAATATCTCTTCAATAGATAAGTGAGTGAATGAATAAATTAATCTATTTGGTTTTACTTCATGACTTTCTTTTTTATATTTTACCATAAATTTATTTTATGCATTTTTTGCTGTGTATAGAAAGGGAAACAGTGCAAAACTTTTTTAACAAGGTATGTGAAACTTTTGAAATATGGATAGTCATGAAACTATAGGGTCTTAATGAAAACCGTATATTCATTTATGTGCATGTTTGTGTGTTCTTATATAATTTTATCCTGTCTTATTTTGATCTGCTTTTAATAAATAAATTGCTAAATGTTTGAGTGCATAGGTATAGATGTGTGCATGTGTGCATATTCACTTTGTCATTTGGTGCCATTATTTGAAATATGCATCTAAAGAAATATGTGAGACAACACTATAAATATTTTTATTAGCATTTGTCTTTGTTTTCTATTGGAGAGAATGGATTCCATCAAGTTTCAAATCAGGAAAGAGTTCAGTTCAATATTAAGATTTCAAAATTTCCGATGACCGAAGATGGCGGCTGGGAATGAGTGAGCCGCTCTGTGCTCCGCGCCACCGCTGCCGCAGCGTATGTTGCTGCTTCTTAAAAGAAGAAGTAAAGATCATCAAAGGACATCTGTCGACAAGGATTCAGCACCGTGTCAAGAAAAGGGCCTAGATGGAGTGAATCCGCCACGACTTCAGCACAAGCAGTAAGGCTGCAGCCCCCGAGCTGCCGGGCTCCCTGGGCCCCTTCTCACTCCCCTCTCCGCCTCTCCGCTTCACTTCTCCCCCGCCATCTCTCCTCCCACGCTCACACCCTAAATCTAGATCTCAATCTCTTCCCCCACCCCACCCGCTCTCTCGCGTGCCCAGCGTGCCCAGTACCCAGCCCGCGCGGGCCCCGAGGCGCTGCCTCCCCTCCCCCAGCCCGCACCCCCTCCACGGGGGTCCCGAAGGCCACAGCTTTGCCGCCACCGCCGCCGCCGCTGTAGCCACCGCCGCTGCCGCCACCGCTTTCCGCGGAGCACCTTAGAACAGACTCTTAACCGAGTAAAATGGAACAGCTGATAAGATGAGTGACAATTTAAAATCTAAATGATCCAACATGGCCGCGGACGCGGAGAGATCAAGTCTCTAACCCCTTCAGCTGCACGGGCATAGGGAGAAGGAAACTGTCAAAATACTGTTCGCTCAGGACCACTAGGCACGGTTGAGCTGAAGTGGACCCCGGGCGAACGGTCTAGCCTTCTCAGAACACACCGAGCCCGAATTGGCTGCATTCTAGCTCAGGTTCGCCTGCTTCATGGACTCAACACTAATGATCCCACTGAAATAACTAGTCGGCCCGCCTGAACTCAAAGAGGTAAAAGCCAACTGAGCACCACAGCCAGACCCAGGGAATCAGGAGTGACGCAGGACTAGCGGCGCAGGACTCCCAGCTATTGCTATCACCAGTGCTGACAACAGGTCCCTTGCACCAGCTATCAGGGGAGTTGCTGCTACCTGAGGGCAAACAAATTCGCTGGGGGCCCTCAGCCCCAAGCCCTACAAACTTAGGGTCTGAGGGAGGCAAACAGAAAGGGTGTGCCCAGGCACCCATGAAAACAGGGCTCCCAGGAGCAGCAGACCTGGCGTGTAGTCAGTATTGTGGTGAGTGTCACAGGTGAGCGGGGCCTGGCTTGAGGAACCACAAGAGAAGGCCCTAGGCACTCAGGATTAGAGACCCACACAGTCTGGGAAGAAGAGCTGAGGCACAGTGATTGGTTCCCACCTATCAAGAAGAAAAGCCTGGCCCAGTGGGCATAGCTCCACCAACTGGATGAGAAGTTAATCGAGCTATATGACTGCATTTATTATTATTATTATTTTTTTTAATGATTATTATTAGTATTTTTTTTATTTTATTTTCACTTTTTGTTGTTGATGTAGTTGTTGTTCTTTAACGTTCCTATTAATGGTTTCAATTTTTTTAAATTCTTTTTATTTTATTAGTATTACTATTATTTTTTAAACTTTAATTTCCATTTTTTTACTATCATTATAAAATTTTTTCTTTTTTTCTTTTTTTTTTGTTGGTTTTAAATTTTTATTTTTTTTCGTTTCTTCTTTCTTTCTTTTCACTTTTTTTTTCTTTTGTCTTCTCACTTCTTTCAATTTTCCTATTCCACCTTCCTTGAATACTACCTGCCTACACTCATTCTCTTTAGTGACTTCTTCCCTCCCCTTCTAATATCTCTCCTCCCCAGTATCACACTAATTGGAGGAGGATCACAGCCACTACCTGCCCTGAAAGGGTGACTTTTCAACTATACAAGAGCAATATAATTAAATAGAGGGGGAAAATATCAAAGACACAACAATTTCACCAAGCAGAAAGAAACACCAGCAGTATGAAACGACAAGGAAAGAAAGGACCACAGGCAATGCAGGTCAACTCAACTTTAGAAGAGGTAATAGCTGCAACAGATGGAATGTCAGATAGAGAGCTCAGGACATACATGCTTCAGATGATCTGGAGTCTCAAGGAAGACATGAGACAGCAAAATCAGACAATGAAAGATCATATTGACAAACAAATCCAAGAAATAAAAGATCAATTTCACAGGGAGATAGAGGTAATAAAAAACAAACAAATAGAAATACTAGAGATGCAGGAATCAATAAACCAACTTAAAAACTCAATTGAGAATACTACCAGCAGAGTGGATCACTTAGAAGATAGAACATCAGACAATGAAGACAGAATATTTCAACTTGAAAAGAACATAGATAGCTCAGCAAGTCTACTAAGAAACCATGAGCAGAACATTCAAGAACTATGGGATAATATCAAAAGACCAAACTTAAGAGTCATTGGGATACAGGAAGGCACAGAGCTCCAAACCAAAGGATTAAGCAATCTATTCAGTGAAATAATACAAGAAAACTTCCCAGACTTGAAGAATGAGACAGAATCCCAAATCCTAGAAGCCTACAGGACGCCGAATGTGCAAAATCATAAGAGATCCACACCTAGACACATTATAATGAAGATGTCCAACATACAGAATAAGGAGAGAATTTTAAAAGCTACAAGGGAAAGGAAGCAGATTACATTTAGGGGTAAACCAATCAGGATAACAGCTGATCTCTCAACACAGACTCTAAAAGCTAGAAGATCCTGGAATAACATATTTCAAACGCTTAAAGAAAATGGATTCCAACCAAGAATCGTGTATCCGGCGAAATTAAGCTTCAGATTAGAAGATGAAATGAAAACCTTCCACGATAAACAAAAGTTAAAAGAATTCGCAGCTAGAAAACCATCTCTTCAAAAAATCCTTGGCAAAACATTACAGGAAGAGGAAATGGAAAATAACATTGATAACCAACAATGGGAGGTAGGACAGTACAGGGGGGAAAGTAGTCAAAGAGGATAACAAATCAGGTATAGTAACATCAATAAACAAATATGGATAGAAGAACAAACCATATCTCAATAATAACCCTAAATGTTAATGGCTTAAACTCACCAATTAAGAGACACAGGCTAGTAGAATGGATCACAAAACAAGACCCAACAATATGCTGTCTACAGGAGACGCATTTGATAGGAAAAGATGTACATAGACTGAAGGTGAAAGGTTGGGAAAAATCATATCACTCATATGGACCACGGAAACAAGCAGGAGTGTCCATACTCATATCTAATAAAATAGATTTCAAGCCAAAGCTAATCAAAAGGGATAAAGAAGGACACTTCATACTGCTCAAGGGAACCATACACCAACAAGACATAACAATCATAAATATATATGCCCCAAATAATGGTGCAGCCGTGTTCATCAAGCAAACTCTTCTCAAGTTCAAGAGTCTAATAGACCACCATACAATAATCATGGGAGACTTCAACACACCTCTCTCACCACTGGACAGATCTTCCAAACAAAAGTTAAATAAGGAAACTATAGAACTCTATAACACAATTAACAACCTAGACTTAATTGACATATATAGACTATACCACCCAACATCAAGTTGCTACACTTTTTTCTCAGCAGCACATGGAACCTTCTCAAAAATAGACCATATACTATGTCACAGGGCAACTCTTAGACAATACAAAGAGGTAGAGATAATACCATGCATCTTGTCTGATCATAATGGAATGAAACTGAAAATCAATGATAAAAGAAGAAAGGAAAAATCAAGCATCACCTGGAGAATGAACAATAGGTTGCTGAGTGATCAATGGGTTTTAGAAGACATCAAGGAGGAAATTAAAAAATTCCTAGAGTTAAATGAAAACACAGACACAACATATCGGAATCTATGGGACACATTGAAAGCAGTTCTAAGAGGAAAATTCATTGCTTGGAGTTCATTCCTCAAAAAAAGAAAAAACCAACAAATAAATGATCTCATACTTCATCTCAAAATCCTAGAAAAAGAAGAGCAAAACAACAGCAAAAGAAGTAGAAGGCAAGAAATAATTAAAATCAGAGCTGAAATTAATGAAATTGAAACAAAAGAAACAATTGAAAAAATTGACAAAACTAAAAGCTGGTTCTTTGAAAAAATAAATAAAATTGACAGACCCTTAGCCATGCTAACGAAGAGAAGAAGAGAGAGAACCCAAATTACTAGCATACGGGATGAAAAAGGCAATATCACAACAGACACTTCAGAAATACAGAAGATAATAAGAAAGTACTTTGAATCCTTATACTCCAATAAAATAGAAGATAGTGAAGGCATAGATAAATTCCTTGAGTCTTATGATCTGCCCAGATTGAGCCAGGAGGATATAGACAACCTAAACAGACCAATAACAATAGAGGAAATAGAAGAAACCATCAAAAGACTACCAACTAAGAAAAGCCCAGGACCGGATGGGTATACAGCAGAGTTTTACAAAACCTTTAAAGAGGAACTAACACCAATACTTTTCAAGCTATTTCAGGAAATAGAAAAAGAGGGAGAACTTCCAAATTCATTCTACGAGGCCAACATCACCCTGATTCCGAAACCAGACAAAGACACTTCAAAGAAAGAAAACTACAGACCAATATCTCTAATGAACCTTGATGCAAAAATCCTCAATAAAATTCTGGAGACATTTTTTTTTATCCATTCATCTATTGAAGGGCATCTAGGCTGGTTCCACAGTCTTGCTATCGTGAATTGAGCTGCTATGAACATCGATGTAGCAGTGTCCCTGTAGCATGCTCTTGTTAGGGCTTTAGGGAATAGACCGAGAAGGGGAATAGCTGGGTCGAATGGTGGTTCCATTCCCAGCTTTCCGAGAAATCTCCATACTGCTTTCCAAATTGGCTGCACCAATTTGCAGTCCCACCAGCAATGAACAAGAGTGCCCTTTTCCCTGCATCCTCTCCAGTACTTAAAAAATTCTGGCGAATCGGATTCAAATACATATCAAAAAAATTATACACCATGATCAAGTAGGATTCATCCCTGGTATGCAAGGTTGGTTCAATATACGGAAATCAATAAATGTTATCCACCACATCAATAGACTTAAAAACAAGAACCATATGATCATCTCGATAGATGCAGAAAAAGCTTTCGACAAAGTACAGCATCCCTTTATGTTCAAAACTCTAGAAATATTAGGGATAACTGGATCATACCTCAACATTGTAAAAGCAATCTATGATAAGCCACAGGCCAGCATCATTCTGAATGGAGAAAAATTGAAAGCATTCCCTCTAAGATCTGGTACAAGACAGGGATGCCCTCTCTCGCCACTTCTGTTCAACATAGTCCTCGAAACACTGGCCAGAGCAATTAGGCAGACAAAAGAAATTAAAGGCATAAAAATAGGAAAAGAAGAACTTAAATTATCACTATTTGCAGATGATATGATTCTATACCTAGCAGACCCAAAAGGGTCCACAAAGAAGCTATTAGAGCTAATAAATGAATTCAGCAAAGTGGCAGGATATAAGATCAACACGCATAAATCAAAGGCATTCCTGTATATGAGCGACAAATCCTCTGAAACGGAAATGAGGACAACTACTCCATTCACAATATCCCCCCAAAAAATAAAATACTTGGGAATCAACCTAACAAAAGAGGTGAAAGATTTATACAATGAAAATTACAGAACCCTAAAGAAAGACATAGAAGAAGACCTTAGAAGATGGAAAAATATACCCTGCTCATGGATAGGCAGAACTAACATCATCAAAATGGAGATATTACCAAAAGTCCTATATAAGTTCAATGCAATGCCAATCAAAATCCCAACAGCATATCTTATAGAAATCGATAAAAGAATCATGAAATTCATATGGAATAATAAAAGACCCAGAATAGCAAAAACAATACTAAGCAGGAAGTGTGAATCAGGTGGTATAGCGATACCAGACTTCAAACTATACTACAGAGCAATAGTAACAAAAACAGCATGGTACTGGTACCAAAACAGGCGGGTGGACCAATGGTACAGAATAGAGGACACAGTAACCAATCCACAAAACTACAACTATCTTATTTTTGATAAAGGGGCTAAAAGCATGCAATGGAGGAAGGATAGCATCTTCAACAAATGGTGCTGGGAAAACTGGAAATCCATTTGCACCAAAATGAATCTGAATCCCTATCTCTCGCCGTGCACAAAAGTTAACTCAAAATGGATCAAGGAGCTTGATATTAAATCAGAGACATGGCATCTGATAGAAGAAAAAGTTGGTTATGATCTACACGCTGTGGGATCGGGCTCCAAATTCCTCAATAGGACACCCATAGCGCTAGAGTTAACAAATAGAATCAACAAATGGGACTTACTCAAACTAAAAAGTTTTTTCTCAGCAAAAGAAACAATAAGAGAGATAAACAGGGAGCCTACATCCTGGGAACAAATCTTTACTCCACACACTTCAGATAGAGCCCTAATAACCAGAATATACAAAGAACTCAAAAAATTAGACAATAAGATAACAAATAACCCAATCAATAAATGGGCCAAGGACCTGAACAGACACTTCTCAGAGGAGGACATACAATCAGTCAACAAGTACATGAAAAAATGCTCACCATCGCTAGCAGTCAGAGAAATGCAAATCAAAACTACCCTAAGATACCATCTCACTCCAGTAAGACTGGCAGCCATTAGGAAGTCAAACAACAATAAGTGCTGGAGAGGATGTGGGGAAAAGGGCACTCTTGTTCATTGCTGGTGGGACTGCAAATTGGTGCAGCCAATTTGGAAAGCAGTATGGAGATTTCTCGGAAAGCTGGGAATGGAACCACCATTCGACCCAGCTATTCCCCTTCTCGGTCTATTCCCTAAAGCCCTAACAAGAGCATGCTACAGGGACACTGCTACATCGATGTTCATAGCAGCTCAATTCACGATAGCAAGACTGTGGAACCAGCCTAGATGCCCTTCAATAGATGAATGGATAAAAAAAATGTGGCATTTATATACTATGGAGTATTATTCTGCATTAAAAAATGACAAAATCATAGAATTTGGAGGGAAATGGATGGCATTAGAGCAGATTATGCTAAGTGAAGCTAGTCAATCTTTAAAAAACAAATACCAAATGACTCCTTTGATATAAGGGGAGTAAACAAGGACAGGGTAGGGACGAAGAGCTTGAGAAGAAGATTTACATTAAACAGGGATGAGAGGTGGGAGGGAAAGGGAGTGAGAAGGGAAATTGCATGGAAATGGAAGGCGATCCTCAGGGTTATACAAAATGTCATATAAGAGGAAAGGAGGGGCAAGACAAGATAATACAAATGGAAGAAATGATTTACAGTAGAAGGGGTAGAGAAAGAAAAGGGGAGGGGAGGGGAGGGGAGGGGAGGGGAGGGGGGATAGTAGAGAATAGGACAGACAGCAGAATACATCAGACACTAGAAAGGCAATATGTCAAGCAATGGAAGGGAAACTGATATGATACAGCAATTTGTATATGGGGTAAAAGGGGGAGTTCATAATCCACGTGAATCAAACTGTGTAATATGATGTATTAAGAACTATGTAATGTTATGAACGACCAATAAAAAAAAAAAGTAGTGTGTGTTTCCATATTGTGATATAATTTTCTCACATCAAAATCTCCTTACTCACTATTTGGGTTTATTGAAGTCCTATATTTTCAAGACCTGGATCAGTACTTGACCTCTCCAGAAAGCTTTATCAGCTGAATTGCAGATCAGAGTGATTTTTTTCTGGTATCAAATGATGAGTAAGATATTGATCTCTTTGCTTTAAGCATCTCATATAAATCTGTCTTTTGTGTCAACTTCCCTTTAAGTTCCTTGATGCTACACTGTGCCTTTTCATTACCTATAAAATAGGTATATATCCAATTATGGGTCTCTTTACCCCTCTCTATTTCATATTTTTAATTTAAAAATAGATCCTTTATGTAAAAAGTAAAATTAGTATCCATGTGATTTTCTTGTTACATTGATTCGTAAAGAATTTTTAAAAATAGTCTCTTTGTGTAATTTATTAATTTATCATAAATTCTGGTTTAGTCAGCTTTGTATCTCTGTGACAAATAGACCTGACAAGAACAATTTAGAAGACAGAAAGTTGATTTTAGCACACAGTTTCAGAGATTCAGTCCTTGGTCAACTGACTACATAGTTCTGGGCCTGAAGTAAGACAACATGGTAGAAGGATGTGATGGAAGAAAGCAGTTCAGGACATCACAGAAAGCAAAGAGAGAGCTCTGCTAATCAGGGATAAAATATAACCCCCAGAGGCACTCCCTTAGTGACCTACTTCCTCCAGCCATACTCTACCTGCCCAGTTAATCCATTTCAGTGGATTAATCCACTGATGAGCTTATTCTTCTAATAATGTAATCATTTCACCTCTCAAAATTCTTACATAGTCTCACACCTGAGCTTTTGGAGAACACCTCATTTCTAAACCATAACAAATTCATATTCACATTACCAAGTTGCCCCGCTTCACTCTGATCTCAGATGTCAAAAAAGCAGCTTAAATTCACACAGACAATAAACCATTTTCAACATTAAGGAATCTCAGATTAGACTGACAATTAGATTCATTTGTGAAAACACATATTCCCATTGTGTTATGAAAACAGAAAACAACACATCTGCTGAAACTGACTCTTACATTTTAACTGATGCATGTGCAGGGAGTGAAAAACTAACCTTTGCTGACAAGGTTCATGTACCAATTTGTGGCCAGAGTCGATGTCCCATGATATCCTTGTATTGTAATCTATGGCACATGCATCACACATATAATGCCAGTTATTGGTCAGTGATCATTTCTGAGAAAAATAGCACAATGCCAAAGAAGAGTTTGCCACTTCTCAAAATGTATTAGCATAAAACACATTAAAAATAGATCAATGGATTACAGAGACTCAAACTAATCTTTGGCTTATAAATTTCCTTTCTTTTCTTTTTTTCCCTAAAGGGTCATTTGAGATGGGAATCATGTTTTTTTTTTTTTCAACAAACACATGTCATTATTACACAGAAAAACAATTATTGCTGCTGTTCTTACAGAGACCAATATAAACAACATTGTAAATAAATTAATTCATGGCCATGCTTTTATATCTAAATTTAAACAATAGAAAAATATTAATAAGGAAAACATGGGCCTTTCTCTTTTTTGTAATATGTGGTTTTTCAAATGTAAAAACAAATGTTGACACATATTATTTAGAAAGTATAGACCTCTCAGTTAAGATTCAAAAGAAATGAGTTTGATTCATGGCAGGTTTATAAATAGTTATCAAAGCAGACCATTTTTTAAAAATCATGGGCTTTCTGCTTTTTTTGTTTTTGGTACCAGGGATTGAATCTAGGGGCACTTAACAACTACACATATTTCCAGCCCTTTTTATATTTTATTTTTAGACACCATCTCACTAAGTTGCTTAGGGCCTCTATAAATTGCTGAGGCTGGCTTTGAACTTGCAATCCTCCTGCTTCAGCCTCCCAAGCTACTTGGATTACAAGCATGTGCCACAGTGCCTGGCTTGAAAGCTTCTTATTAAATAATTGGAAAGGTTATCTGCAACACAAAATGCCTGTACGGCACAGCTGATTAGGGTCCTCAACACAATAAAGCTGAAAAAAATTAATGGGAAATTTAAAAAGAAATGTTGAAAAGTAAGACAATTGGTTGGCTTTGGTAAGTGACTATTGCAATTGGTATTAGAACTTTATTCCCTATCAGTGGGAAAATTTGGAAAACCCTTGAGGGAACCATAGAATGTAATGGACTCTGGAACCAAGTTATCTATTAAATAACTTGTCTCTAACCCCTTGCTACTTACATGGCTGGGGGCAAGCTAGTTAACCATTTTGTACCTTAATTCCCTCATCTGTAAAATAGGGATAACAATCACACTACTTACATGCATTTGTTATGAGAAATAATTAAATTCTCATGAAACACTTTAAAATGTGCCTTAAATACAATGAATATCCAAATGTTGATAGGAACTCTTGCTGTAATGTGATCATTCAATTTTAACCTCTTTAAACCAATGCATCTCAGGGATAAATTTATCAGTAGATTTGAAAATAGACATTTATGTCTCAAACCAAATCCCTTAAATGTAACACCGGATAAAATATCAAAACAAGCAGTTGACCTGGATTGAGAAAGTGTTTTGTCATAGTCCTCTTCTTAGCTATTGGTTTGTTCTGGTCTATCCAGGCGAGTTACAAAAGCATTGTGCCTTCTGTTCAACAAGGTCAGACAAATTTCTATGATGAAAATTATAAGGTATGTGAGCCATATTTTTTGATACCTATTATTTTGCCTGAAATTAAATATTTAATATTTGTTTCAGCACTACTTTTAAAATATGAGTGTATTGAGTCAATATTTTTAAATATCAGCCAATTTTTTAGACCCTTTTTGAATGGTAGCATGATGTTATTGCTTGCTTGCTGCCCTGGTTGCAATTACTGCTGATCATTAGATTCTGTAAACCAGACCTTCAGAGAAACTGTGCAGTAGGTAAAGCCTTTTGCTACTTCTTATTTCATCTACATACAAAAATGCTTTGTGTTTCAACATGCTTTTTTCCTGCTCAAAGCCCTACCAGGGTTTTGTTTTGTTCTGTTTATAAAAATGGTTTTATATGGTTCATTTAGTAAATGAAATCTAATTCTAGGACCACTGGGATTGCAGTTTGTTTATTATTTAAAGCCAAAGTGCTATGAAATTCCACTGTATGTTGACAACTATGACTTACAAAGCATAAAGCCAATAAGATTGTCATTAGTTAGATGCCCCATGCCCAAATCCTAAAATTAGCAGTACCTATGTTATTAAAATAAGTCTTTGAAAGACAACAACATGGAGCTATTGAAATTATTGTGTATATACATGGTTTGCAGGAATTTGAAAGTGTGAAATCCCTGAAAGCTTTGGTAAGTTATAGCTGGAAGACTTGGCAACATTTTACATTTTTAGGAATTAGATTTTGAGTTTTGTGGGGTGGGGGTGAAAACAGTAAGATCTGTATTGTTCCCATATCTTCTTAAGAAGGGGCTGTCTGTAATCTCCAGCGAATTTTCAACAACCATAGTTTGGGAGGAATTAATGTTCTGAAGAGCTGTTATGAGATCCATGGAATTTTTTTCTTTTATTTTTCCTTTTAACTGTAGTCTTTAAGAAATGTATCTTAAAATGAATGTAAAATACATCAAAGACAACAAGTTGAAATACAGGCTTACCTTCAGAGTGCCTGTGACATTTAAGAAGGTAATTATCAATTCATTATGGTAGCATCAAGGATAAGCAGAACAGGTTAAGTTTGGGTGAGGCAAAGAATGGAATGAATTTGAGAAATGTATATTATGCAGCTTAATTAATGAATAAGCAATTATGATCATTTAAAAATAAAATTGAAGTACAAAATAACGTTGAGATTTAAAATGAACAAATTCTGATTAGCATAAAACAAAAACAACTGGACACAAATACCTTACTTTGAGACAATCCCCGGTGGTTTTAGTATAACATGGCTTGGCACAAGGAACAACGTCAATGATTTCCTTTCTGTTTGATCACTTTGATTTTCTTCGTTCAAGGGCACAACATGTATTTTGAATGCATGGCTATAAGATGCACCCTTTATTCATATGGTCACTCTTTTTCTTTCTGTTGTCCTAGCTCATTACCCACCTGGTAATGCTTCTCTGGAGCTAGCATTGCTGCTTGCTTTACCCTATGGTACATAGTTAGAAGGATATCTGGGAAAATATCAAGGTTGACCAAATCAGAGAAAAGGGAGAGAGAGGGGAAGAGTAAGTATATTTGTTTTTTTTTTATCTGTAATCTGGTTTTATTCAAATTGTATAACTCTTTGGCTTTTTGCTTTTGAACCAAATAGCATTATGTTTCTTTTATTTATTTATTTATTTATTTATTTATTTATTTATTTATTTATTTGGTACTGGGGATTGAACTCAGCTGCACTCAATCACTAAGCCACATCCCCAGCCCTATTTTGTATTTAATTTAGAGATAGGGTCTCACTGAGTTGCTTAGCACCTCACTGTTGTTGAGGCTGGCTTTTAACTTGTGATCTTCCTGTCTCAGCCTCCCAGCCACTGGGATTACAGGTGTGCACCACTTTACCCAGCTATCATTATGCTTCTATAATAGGCCTAATTCATAGGTTAGTGCCACCCTGTACCAATGTTTATTTTTAAAATTTATGGATATGTTCGTACAGTTTTTCTGATGTCCATTTATCAGCCAGTTTATTAAAACCTGATTAAAATGTGACTCATATGCTTTTTCCTAATATTTATATACACTTTCAACCAATTTTTGATAAATTGATTAAAAATTGCTATTTAAGTAAAATCCAAATGAGCATTTATCCCCCAAAGACTGTCAAAAAGCAAGTCTCAGATTAAAACTATTTAAGTACTAAAGAAAATAACAAGCTTAAAAATTGCTTTGGGATCTTTGAAATGTGTAAAGATTATCCATGTGTAAGATAAAATGGATGGTAAATTTTTCAAAAAATTACCTTTTCACAAACTGTAAGTCATAAGGAAAATGCATGGGGAAGTAAAACGAACATGTATTTTAGAATTCAGCATCATTATTCATGTCCTGAAAGACGATTCTCAAGTCATTTTATGTTTATGCTATTTGTTTTTCTATGTACAAAATTTGAATGATATTTGTTTGTTTAAGATTTCTGTGACCATGAATGAGATAATGTAAGTAATAGAACCAGTAAATATTTATATATTTTCTTTATTTTTCATTTCAACATTAACGTCAAGAATATTTACTATATGTAGGGTACTGAAAATTTAGAGAGCTATAATGATAGTTCCTGAAGCAGTAACGTTCATTGGAGACACAAGACTGAGAATTTGCCTCATTTATCTTTTATTTTCCCTAGAATCTGACAAAGTAATTGGAGTAAAATGGATGCTCAGTAGTAAATGATCAAAAGATCAGATATTTAAAATGAACAAAATATATTCCTGAAAAAAAATCTTATATAATACACAAACAAAAATAAACATGATATTATAAACATGCCCAAAACAAATTCGTTGCAAATATAATTAATTGTACATTTTCTTTGCCCTTTGAAATTACATGTCCTCTGGGGATGACTTGGATTTCATAGTTGTTGAAGAAAATTCTCCTAATGTACATTTCTTCTTGATGAGCTTGTAGTTGTTCTCTCCATGCTAATAAAATAAACCACTACCACCACCACTAGGATATATAAAATCTTTATCAAACAAACAAAAAATCAATAAACAATCAAATAAGGTTAAGGGTTAATTAGGAAGCTAGGGGAAAATTAAGAAAAACCCTTCAGAGTAGGAAACCCTGAACGCCAATTGATAATTTCAGCTTTAGCAAGAAGGCATCCAGGGATTTTCACATTCAAGGAGTATCACTGAAACAAATGAACTAAAGTATTTTAAGCAGAAAGAGATTGAATACAAGGAAGACAACATTTTTGCAAGAGCTAAAGTTGTAGGAATTGGGGTTACCAGTGACTGCAATTTAGTTAGAAACCACTGGCATAGCTTTGATCCAAGGACCTAGAACTTGCTAGCATTGCCATTTCCATTGCCACAAACACCTCTATATCTCCCCACAAGATCCATGACCAGAAAGTTGATTGCCATAGCTGGCCTCCACAGCTCTCTTGAGTGTTCCTGTACCCTCCAGTATTATGGTGGCTATCAACTCAAAAACTAAAAGATAATATCCAGGGATAATGTGAATCTATGAAATTTACATCTTAGCCATATTTACAAAGAACTCTGAGAAATGGGCTTTTAGATCTTTAGCCTCCATAGATAACAGAAGACACCAAAAAAGGAGGCATGTGTGGATATTGATGGCCAAATGAACATATTGAGACCCAGAGTATGATAAGATTTGGAGAATAGGCTGAAGATTACCTGAGCGTAAAGTCTTTTGGGGATGCGGGGAGGAGAATGGGTTTAAAAAATGTGAAGAGATCGCCACAGAGAAAAACGGAAAAAGGGGTCAGATTCCCTAAAATGTTCTGCTTCCAGAATAAGTCTATTGTGCACTTTTACAAATCAGGATGTAAAATAGTCTAATCCTGTATGCCAAGGGGAAAAAAATAGAAGGGAAGATGCAAAACATATACTTTAAATATTTATCACTTAATTATACATACAAAAATGAAAGTAGCTTCTTGTGCTGAAATAGGAACAGAACAAATGGAATTCTAGTGGACTCAAATAATTTAAATGCTGACTAAGTACCTTGTATAGTACATAGGAGTGGTCTGGGGAATAAAGTTTATATTTAATTTCTGCTTTTAATCTATCCTAATTCAAGAAACTGGAAAATGCAAAACTCACTTTTCCTACTAAAAATGCTTAAAAAGCATTAGTTGATAGATGTCTACTTCAGTAGATAAAATATTCTTTTAGATTAATGCCAAACTCTTTTTTCCTCCCTCAAGTCTTCATTATCGTGTAGTAGATAGCTCACTACCCTCACTTGCTATGGGCAAAAATGACTCATAGCTCAGGTGCTCAGGAAGCTGCTCATCCTGTTGCTTTTACAAATGTGGAATATATGTATATGTGTATGTATATATATTTACTAATTAAGCCAACTCTTCATGCATGAATTTATTTGAAAACTTAATTAGGAGTGTTGATTTTTAAAGCAAATTATTTCTTCAGATCATGTAGTCCATAATAATATTTGTCCCAGTGGGCTGCAATTCTAAGAATTTTAATCATAATCTCCTTTTCAAAGTAATAATCTTTCTCAAGCCTCTTTTCATTAAGCAAACTATTTATATGAAATGCTTGGCAAGCAAGAACAAATCCCAAACTATACTTAGCAAATAATAACAACAAAATCTTTAAACTCATAGTTAATGCTTTTCAACACTTGAAAATCCGAATCTGAAGTTTATGTTTAGGTTGTATGTCTGTGTGCGAGCACATACACGTTTCCAAATGCAAAAGCATTAACTTGTTGTCCTTTGAAATAGGAAACATCACGTCAGAAAGAAAGTGGAAAACATTGGAAGAGGTATAAAAATACCTTCCATTTCTAATTTCCCTTCTCTTCACAGTTTCTTTATTATCTATGATATAATTGAAATAATGTTACTTACAAAAAGCTTAAACAGGGCCCTTTTCACGCAAGCTGAGTTGGTGAGAAGCCCTCTCTTTCCCTGTACCCTAAAAGGTCTTGGGTTGTAATACTGGAACTATGAGACTAAAGAACCCTGGAGCTCTGCATTGTTTCTTGAGTGAAGCACAGTCGCCAGGTAATCACTAGACCTACAATGGACCAACTCTGTGAAAGGATGTACATCTTAAGATGCATTCCAACTGACTTCCAGGTTTATGGAATTATAAAGAAGTAAGTAATTAATTGTTCTATTATTAGAGGGTCAAAAGGAAAATATCACCGAAGGAATGATCTTAGACAAGTCATGAAGCTACATGAGAAAGAATTTACCATAGGAAGAGAATGCAGGGGCTCCAGGCAGAAAGCGCCAAGTGAATAAAAAAACACGGAAGGAATAAAGGATCTGGCAAAGAGATCAGGGTTATGTAACTCACTATCCATTAGTTGCTGTCGCATCTTGTCTAGAGACCTGAATCATTACTTTCCAAAAGTTTAAGTATTATCTTTTCTTAAATTAGTGTCTTCTACTCAAAACATTTTTTAAAAAAATAACTGAGCTCTTAAATCCCTAGACTATTAAATAAGCATTTCCCTGACCTACGTATGGATCACAATTTAAAAGTTAGCTTTTATTTTTTCAAAAGTGCAGGGTGGCATGGACCTGTAGCTATTCAGGAGGTTGAGGTGAGAGTATCACTTGAGTCCATGAGTTTGAGACCAGCTTATGCAACATAGTGAGATTCCATCTTTTTTTAATAAGTTAATTAATACCATTAATATTACTGACTGCTTTGGTGGCACTATTTCCTTGGTGATTTTATTCTGGATTGCTGCCTCACTACCCCAAACCAAAAGGTTAAAAATGCCCATCATTTTTTTTTTTTCTCAGTGTGCTGTGTGTTGGGAATTCAGGCAGTTCAGTTCACTTGTTTCAGATGCAGCTGGGAGCATTACCTTGGACGGCTCAGCAATATTCAACCAGTAGGTGTGCTGTTGTGGAGGGACCACAGAGGCTCCAAGCACATGCTTGGTGTCTTGACAGAAGCATCTGGAAGCTTGAAATTTGCTGGGTCCCTGTCTAATTCTTGGAGCTTCACAATAGGGTCTCTCCAGTAGGGTGATGATACACATTTACAAAGCGGATCAGTGCTCTAAAACTCCAAAGTGGAAGGGCCAGTCGTCTAAAAGTCCAGATCCAGAACAGTAACAATGTCACTTCTGCCATATAGTGTTGATTAAAGCATCACAGGCTAGTGAGGAGCAGGTGGGGCAAAGAGCTAGATGCTGTCTCTTGATGAGAAAGCCAAAGGAAAGTCGTCAAAGTCTCTATGGCTATCTTCACTCGGCCCCAGCCTCAGACCAAAGGACCACACATGCAAATGTAAAAAGCGTAACCCCAAGTCAAACCTAGAAAGCCTGAAGCCTGATTTAATTCTAACAATAATAAAACACCAAAATAGACTAATCCTGCATTAAAACAGTGCTGAAATAAAAGATCTCCTCATTCCACTCAAGAACTTTAACTGTCATGAACAAATGCAACATGAAAATTTAATGTTTTGTTTTTAGAAATAACAAATGAATTCACTCTTTGCATCTGCTTGTCCTTCAATATTTATCTTACTATTCCTACTCCACTTTTAGAAGTAATTTACAAGAGTTCTGTGTATGATCATATATTTCCATAAAAGAAGAAAGTGTCATTATCCAACATGTCTAAATCTCTGAAGAATTCTAATGCCAAAGAAAGGATTAAAGTAGTAAGATACAAAAATGTCAAACTGTACCAATCTAAAGAAGCAAGGGAGGGGGAATTCTAGAAATATCTGTAACATCAGGGTCTCATATTAATTCATGAATTAATAAAAAGGACATTTCATCACATTTTTGTCATGTTTCTTCCTACTTCCTAACCCTGTGGCATGTTTTGATGAAACTCTGAGTTCTTAACATTGTATTAAAACATGAGGAGAAATCTGAATGTAGAAATAAAAAAACAGAATCTTTAATATTTATATTTGTATATATAACAAGATACACACAAAAGAATACATAATAATTCAATTCAGTATTATTTCCTATGCTTTACAATGAATGGTAATTTGTTCAGGAAAGCTTAATCTCTCATTTCCATGTATTCCACGGTACATGACTGAAAGATCATACTGGGGAGATGCCATTCTTTGAAAACATATTGCTTAAGTGTAATATAATTAAGATAGCTCTAGAACAATACAAGCAATATTTTACTGAGAAAAACATCATTCCTTTTATGGATAATAAATGCATTTATAATAAATGTTGAATATTTTAAAAGTCAGCCTGATTATTTTCATTGCCTTATTGAAAAATCGGAATCATTTAATGACTAATTAGACTAATCCTACTATATGAAATAGTGAAATGAATACATGGAATAATACATAAAAATATAGCCATATAAACAGGCACTGAGGTCATTATAAATAATTAATTCAAAATTTTGAATGCACTTTTAAAATGTTAATTTTCATATAGTACTTCAACATATATGAATATTATAGCTTCAAACTAAACTGGTTTGAAATGGAATCTACTTAATGATTCCAAAAATTTTATATTCATAGTAGTTATTGATGCAAAGCATTTACATAATAAACTATTTTTATTATTTACATAATAAACTAATTTTGTATATTGTTTATATTTTTACACTTATATATTTGCCTGTCTTAAATTTCCATTTTTAAAATATTTTATTCAATATCTCACTGGGCTAACTTAACACTTAAGTTCATTTGAATAACTCATAAGGTTTTGAGGTTCAAATGGCCAGTTAGATTTTTTTTTTTTTTTTGATAAAAGGGATTGAACCCAGGGGCATTTAACCACTGAGCCACCTCCACAGACCTTTTCATTTTGAGAGAGGTTCTTGCTAAGTTGCTTAGGCCCTTGCTAGATTTCTGAGTTTGGCTTTGAACTTGTGATCCACTTTCCTCAGCCTCCCAAGTCACTGGGATTACCTGTGTGGGCTCTCTCTCATCCAACAAAGAGGTCCAGGGAACAGGGTAGAGAAGAGTGTGGCTGCCAATTCGCTAATCAAGACCTCCAGAGACCAAGCAGGAAGCAGGTCTGATTTTATTGTGCAGTTACCATGTGTATATATATATATATATATATATATATATATATATATATATATATTCAGGCAGTAGCTAAGCAGATTACAGGCAGCCAACAATACAATTTTAGGTCAACTGTCCTTTCAGTGACCAATTAAGGAGCTGGCTCTGGAACAAGCACAGGGACTGCAATGCATGGCCTCACGCGCAGGGCTGTGCCTATGGGGTAAGTGGTTTGCCACTCAGATGCCCTTAATGTATGCCATGTATGCAATACATTATGCACTTATCCCCACATCTACAGCATGCTGGGCTAGAGGGTTACTTTTAAGGTGAAAATTTGATGGCTCCATAAGCATCTTTCATAGATTCACTTTTTATACAGCATTTTTATATTTGCCCTTTGTTTAATACAATTTTAAACATATAGAGCACATAAGATGACAAAACACTCTTTGTGATGCTTGTTAGTAAAACAGAATTCAACTGAAGCACATGTTTAGAAAGTCACAGAAGCTAAAAATCGTGGCGTTCTTGATCCAGAGTCTGCTTTCATCTATGATAACAAGATTTTATTTTCATCGAGTCTTATCATTTTAATTCATCACTCACTTGTATTTATAATTATCCTCACTTGACCTACTTATATTGAATTATTAGCTATTTCTTTTAACTTTCCAATTTGGAAAAAAAATTACCTTAGTTAATTTAAAGTTGACTGAGCTAATTCTTAAAAAATGACTCTTAAAAATTAATTTCATCTTAGAATGTAACATAGAGTATGTATAATGTCAGGTAAAATTCTGCTGCACATGTGTAATATAGTTTTGAACTTCTCACTTAGAAGGCTGTCAACCACCAGGACAGAAGACCTCAGAAAGTCTCTTATGGAAGCAACTTCACTTTTAGTAAAGATATAAGAACTTGAAGGGCAGAGGGGTCAAGGCAGATACAGCAGGTCACATCATTACACTGAGCATGGTCAACCTTTCAGAGCAGGTACATTCTCTTTCTCCTGCAGCCAAATATTATAGAAAATACAGAAAGAAAACTCAGATTCTAGTTCAGTGTCAGAATGATAAAGCACTTTTTTTCCCAATTATTAATTTTATCTGAGATTATTTTATCATCACAATATTATATTCACCTTGTGTTGCTTACTTGACATTTATGTAATCATTTATGTCAAGATGAAAATCGCATATCATCACTTTGAAAAAGTGCTATCTATTTCATTATCTAAGACATTTTTCTTTCATTGTAAAGTATTAGTAAACTTAAAATATATTACCCAATATAGATATAAACCACAAATAGCTAATATTTATGTAGGGGTTACTATATTCCAGGTGTTAAGACTTAAATTAACTCTTCTGCTTTGCAAAGATATATTTGAAGTGGAAATAATTATTACTTGGAATTTTATATATCACAAGGAGGTTAAGTAACTTGAAAAATATGATAGAGGTAGGAATATTTGGATGTAATATTAAAACCAGCATGTATAACTTTAAATACTGTACTACAAATTAAGAAAAGGTGAAAATTCCTTGTGCATAATACTTTAGTATTTATGGCAAAAGTTGTTTTATTTTATTTTTATTTTTTTACTTCTCATTAAATCGGAATGATATATGTGTAGTAATACTTCCAGGACATTGATAATTAACACTATATATAGTCATATTTAATTTGAATCTAATTCTGCTGAATTTATCTGATAGGAGACACTGTAAACACCTTTCTCTTATTAAATTCAAATTTCTGGGCTGGGGATGTGGCTCAGTGGTAAAGCACTTGCCTAGCATGTGTGAGATCCTGTTTTAGTCTGCTTTTTCACTGCTGTGACTAAAGGATTTGACCAGAACAACTGTAAGGAGAAAAAGTTTATTTGAGGGCTCATGGTTTCAGAAGTCTGAGTTCATAGAAGAGCTGCTCCATTCTTCGGGGCTAGAGGGAAGGCTTAATATCATGGCAGGAGAGTGTAGTAGAGGGAAGCAGGTCACACCACTGTGATCAAGAAGCAGAGAGAGAGACTCCATTTTCCAGAAACAAATATATACACTAAAGCCACGCCCTAATCCCCACCTCTTCCAGCCACATCCTACCACTTCAGTTACCACTCAGTTAATCCCTATACTGATTGGGTTAATACTCTTACAACCCAATCATTTCTTCTAGGAACCTTCTTGCATTGTCTCACATAATAGCTTTTGGGAGACAACTCAGTCTAAACCATAATAGGCCCTAAGTTCAATCCTCAGCACCTCCAAAAAAATAAAGAAAGAAAGAAAGAAATTCAAATTTCTTATCATTATAAATGAGAAATATTATAAAAGTTTTGTATAGAATATACATTACTTTAGAGTAACATAAAAATATATTTATTAATAATATGAGGACATCCTTGAAAGTTTGCCACATTGTATAACAAGTTAAAAATGACTGAGCTTTAGAATAATTTATCTTTAGGAATGGCTATGAGTATTTTAATTTCTGAAAAATAACTATTGAATAAGGATAAGACCAGGAGTGGTGGAGATCTGATGGATCCAGTCTCATCACAGACTCAGAAACAAGCAGTTATAATACCATGTTATCACTACTGAATATAGGTAGAACACATAGGCATGTGAGAGACAGGACTACTCTTTAAGTTTTTAATTTGTAACATTATTCGTATTATAAGGTATTCAAACAACTTGAGACATGTTATCATCCATAAACAGAAGAAAATAATTCAGATATATACAAATTAAAAACTAGAAATAAAAACAAATTAAAATCTAGAAATAAATAAAAATGGCAGGGAATAAAAATCATTTTTCAATAACAACATTGAAGATAAAGGGCCAAAACTCATTAATCAAAAGACATAAGTTTGAATATTTGATTCGAAAACAAGACCCAACATGCTGCCTCTAAGAGACTCACCTCATAGGCAAAGATGTCTACAGACTGAAGGTGAAATGATGGGGGAAAATATATCATTTGCATGGATCTTGTAAACAAGCAGGAATTTCTACCATCATATCAGATAAAGTGAACTTAATGCCAAAGTTAATCAGAAAGAACAAAGAAGGTCATTTCAGAGTGCTTAAGAAAATTATACAAAAACAAGAAATAAAAATTAGAAATATTTATGCCCCAAACAATGTAGTATGCACTAATATGAAGAATCAAATAGACCACAACACAATAATACTGTGTGAAATTAACATGCCTCTCTCATTACTGGATTGATCATCTAAGCAAAAACTAAATAAAAAATCTATAGAACTAAAAAATACAATTAATAATTTAGGCTTAAAGAACATACACAGAACATTTTATCTATCAATGACCAAATACACTTTCTTCATAGCAGCACATGGATCATTTTCTAAAATAGACCATATCTTAGGCAACAAAGCAACATTTAGCAAATACAAACGAGAGATTGAGAGAAATACCTTGCATTTTATCAGATCATAATGGAAAGAAATTAGAAATCAATGAGAAGATAAAAGGTAGAGCTACTCTAACACTTGCAGACTAAATAATATGCTATTGGATGATGAATGAATAGCAAAATAATTCAAGCGGGAAATAAAAATATAGAGAGGTACCTGAGAATAGTGATACAACATATCAGATCTCTGTGACACAATGAAGGCGGTTCTAAAAGGAAAGCTCATAGTGTTAAATTCATCCATTGAAACAACAGAAAGTCACCAAATAAATAATCTAACATTATGTCTTAAAGATCTAGATAAAGAAGAACAAATCAACACCAAAATCAGTAGAAGACTGAAAATAATTAAAATCAGAGCCAAAATCAATGACACTGAAACAAACAAAAAATTCAAAAATATCAACAAAAGCAAAACTTAGCTCTTTGAAAAAGTGAATTGAGAAACTCTTAGCCAAGCTAACAAAAATAAACAGAAAAAATCCTCAAATTGTTAAAATTTGCAATGAAAAAAGTAATAGCACCATGGACACTACTAACATATAGAAGACAATCAGAAAATATTTTGAAAATTTATACTGCAAAAAATTAAAAACTCTTGACGATATCCACAAATTTTTAGAGATATATGACCTACCCAAACTTAACCAAGAGGACATAGAAGATTTAAATAGATCAATTTCAAGTAATGACTTTGAAGATGCCATCAAAATCTTATTAACAGAGAAAAGCCCAAGACTGGATGGATTCTTAACCTAGTTCTACTAGACTTTCAAAGAAAAACTAACACCTATCATCTTCATATTGCTCCACAAAATAGAAAAGGACGGAAACCTTCCAAACTCATTCTATGAAGCTAGTGTTGGCCTGATATCAAAATCAGACAAACACATCAAAGAAAGAAAACTTCAGACTGATATCACTAATGAACCTCAATGCAAAAATACTTAATAAAATACTAGCAAAGCACGTAGAAAAACAACATTAAAAAACAGTACACCATGATCAAGTTGGTTTCATTCCAGGGGTGCAAGTTTGGTTCAACATACAGAAATCAATAAATGTAATTGATCACATCGGAAGACTTAAAGACAAGAAGTACATGATTATTTCAATAGATGGAGAAAAAGCATTTGACAAATGCATTTGACATAGCAGCCATTCATGTTTAAAACGTTAGAAAAAATAGGGATAGAAGGAAAATACCTCAACATTGTAAAATCTATATATGTTAAACCCAGAGCCAACATTATTCTAATTGGAGAAATACTGAAAGCATTTCCTCTGTTATAAGATAGGGATGTCTTCTTTCACACTTATATTAATATAATCCTTGAAACTGTATCCAGAGCAATTAGACAAAAGAAAAAAAATAAATGAATAAAATAAGAAAAGAAAAGCTCAAAATATCTGTGTGCCAACTACATGATTTTATATTTAGAATACTCCAGAAATGCCACAGTAAACCTCTAGAACTCATAAACAAATTCAGCAAAGAAGCAGGAATACAACATTAAAACCCATAAATCAATTGTGTTCCTATACACTAATGATGAATCAACTGAAAGAGAAATTAGGAAAACTATCCCATTCACAATAGCCTCAAAAAAATAAAATACTTGGGAATCAATATAAGAAAAGAGGCGAAAGACCTCTACAATCAAAACTACAGAACACTAAAGAAAGGAATTAGGTCTTAGAAGATGGAAAGTTTGCCCATGTTCTCAGATAGGCAGAATTAATATTGTCAAAATAGCCATACTACCAAAAACATTATATAAGTTTAATGCAATTCCAATTAAAATTTCAATGACTCATAAAATTCCAATTGCTCATAAAAATATAAAAAGCAGTAATTAAATTTATTTGAAAAAACCTGAGGCCCAGAATAGCCAAAATTGACAAAGGAACGAGATTAGAACCTTTATTCATCAAAATCTGTATTAAGAAAGTGAAAAGTCAAACCACCAATTTATTTTACAAAAAACTGACATTTGATTAATTTCCAATATCTATAAATAACTTCTAGTAACAAAAAGAAAAACAGATAACCCAATAAAAAAATTGGGCCAAAAAGTTGTGCAGGTACTAATCACAAAAGAGAAGACCTAAATAATATGTGCTCACATACTTATATAAATATAAATATATATATATATATATATATATATATATATATATACACACACACACACACACACACACACACACACACACATGCAGAACAAACAAAACACACCTATGCATGCATATGTGTGGCTTATATATATGTAATAAATTTATTAATAATCAGAAAATTTCAAATTAAATCCCTATAATTTACAATTAATAAAACCAGAATGTTGGACAGGAAGTAAAGGAACTATCATTTATTGTTTATGCAAATTTTCAAGGTGCCTTGTGAAGCCAGAATTAGACAGGCAGTCAGTATAGATAGGTAAATCAAGTCAGGTCAGACCAAGGAAGCCAATTTGAGTGAGTCTGGATAGTTGCAGACTGCCCCCCCCTCCCTCTGGCTCAATGTGTTGCTAAGGTAACCTGTCCCAGGAATAGCCCCTCCCTACAGGGATCTATAAAGTTGCTAATTAATGTGTCCTGGGCCCTCCATCCTGCCCTTCCTCCTTCAGCCTACCTGTTTCCACCTTTTGGCCAACCCACCCAGCATTCCTGGGCCTAGTCACAAACACAGGAAGAAGAAAGATAGGGGTTAGGGTTAGGGTGAAGACTTAGAAACAGGTAGGACACCTGTATTCTTGGGATACCGGGATACCAGCTATGACCCTTTCTCCCCTCTGGGAGAAGTCTATGTTACCCCTTTTTAAATAAAACCTGCTTTGTATGTTTGCCTCAGCGTGCTTCTCTAATGTTCAAACTTCAACATGTGAGGAAGCAGAACTCGTCACCGGTAACCAGTGGTATCACTTAGAAAGGTACTATAATTTAGTAAGTTTGAAGATATACTGTTTGAGTTAGCAATTGCACTCTTGGGAATATACCTGGGAGAATCTACATAACGTAAAATAGTGTTCACAGCAGCATCTTTCATAAAAACTCAAAGTTAAAACAATCTTGAGGGCTGGGATTGTGGCTCAGCAGTAGAGCGCTCACCTAGCATAGGGCTCTATTCTCAGTACCACATAAAAATAAAGGCATTGTGTTGTGTCCATCTACATCTAAAAAATAAATATAAAAAAAACAACAACAATCTTGTAGTCCCTCCAACATGGTGATAAAATATGTGCAGTAGTTATATGATGAAATGTGATACAGGAAAGAAAATAACTACTGCAGAATATCCACAACATTGATTTCTACCACAGACATAAAGTCAGAGGAAGTAATGCAGAGTATAATGTATATAGCACAATTCCATTCAAATAAAATTTCTATATATCTTCTCCAACATTTATTTTCTGATTAATAGTGATTATAATGGATGTGAAGTGATATTTCATTATTATTTTGGTTTTCATCTCCCAGTTTGATTTAAGCAGGGATAATTTCAATCACATTTATACCACCACTGCACCCACCCTGCATCTTTGTTTCTTTCCTCTTTCAGGCAAATACCATTGTTAATAGCCAAAAGACATAGAGTCTTTCAAGTGGAACTCCCCATGAGTCCCTGGCACCTTACAATAAAGTCACTGCATACCCATTTACACGTAAAAAAGTTTTCATTATTCATACAATTTTGCAATTCTTGTGACTACTCTGCTTAGATCCATCCTTTAAGGTATGACAAGTAAAATAAGAATCTTTCCTTACTTGAGTTGTTACATTAAACCCAGAATGAGTAAAAGATACTGGGAAACCTTTTAAGGATTCTAGGTTCTTTTGACCTTAGTTTTAAAATAAAAAATAATCAGGAAATGTTTTCTTGCTGGGCCACAGCCAATGATTCTTAGCCAGAAACAACTCTGTAGAGTTCCTTTTCAGCTGGACCCCTGAGGTTGGGCCTTCAGTGGAGGTCCCCGGGTGGTGAGGACATGGCAAGTCCAATGCCTCTCCTCTGGCTTGTGCACACTCAGAGGAGACCTGGAGGGAGCTGTCACCTTGAACTGGATCCAGTTTAGAAAAGGTGATTGAGCTCCAAGCTCTGGGAGAATTTCCTCTTCAAACCCAGCGGGTAGGGCCTCTGAGCTGTAACCTTCCTATCAGTTTATTTTGATACATAGACAGAAGTCAGCACATTTTTAAAAACACTTAAGCCCATTGTTTCCTTTTTTGGGGAAAAAAAATGTGCTAAGGAATTTTAAGCTTCTCTAGCAGCACCCTTACTCACAGCCAGATTAAATTTCTCTTTCCTCATAGATTCCCTGAGGCATCATTATAATGAAAAAGTAGGCATCAGAAAAACACTTACCCAGTTGTGTCTAGAGAAAAAGTCACTTTTTGGATGACCCATGTAAAACTCTCCACACATTTTATTCTAATTACAGCTTTGCAGTCATTCTCATCTCCAGTGAATACTAGTGAACTGCTGCCCCCTAAAGGTCACGACCTTGGGCACCAGAAAGTGTTTGTCATCACCAACAAGGACTAAAATAACACTGATGGCTGCTTTCAGGAAGTCTGGGAATGAGAGCTGGACAAGTGCTGCTTTCTTGTTCCCCTACATGGATTTACTGATGGGTTTTACTCACTTAATGTTCTCTACAGTTTATCTCTACTTTTCCTAACTCTCTCTCTGGCCTTCTTACTCCTTGGGTTTCTCATTCGTTCCAGATTCTTCTCTTTTTTTTTTTTTTTGTTCCTTCATCCTGTCTTCAGCCAACCCAGCAGATAAAGGGTCACAGAATGCTGAACATGACTTGTGGTAGGAAAATGCTGTTCTTTAGTGTGTTGACAGCTTTCTTCTGTAGATTTTATTCTTCAGAAGGGTAAGGATTTCCATACTGGTCAATGTTCCCTTTGAGCCAAGACCAGCGCTTGGCATGTATTAGGTTATTATTAAATTTTTAAGTAAATTACCTCTGGAAGAAATAAAATATCATTTGGTTTTCTTGTACTCTTGCCATATAGTTTTTTACTTGCCTTTCTTTCTTTCTTTCTACATTGTCTATTAAAACTTCCTACTCTGTTACTCTCTTTGTGTTGTGTTTTCATAAAATGCCCTTTATATTTCGGCGGATGATTTGTTTGGGAATTATCTTATTTTCACATTTAACAAGGGTCTTCCCATGGCATTGCATGTCCCAACAACTATATGATTTGTAAATTTATCTATATGGACCATCTCAGTTTTAAACTTGTCCTTTAGAATAGTTGATATAGATACAGCTAAAAGCAGAGAACAGTTTAACACAGTATTGTTTGGGATAGGACCAGCCTTCATGGGAAATCAATTTTGACACACGCAATCAGTTTTTGGAAGACATGAATGTGATTCATACTATGGTCACAAAGTTGCTCAACAGTGAAATATTTTTAGAACACTTCTTACTTTTTAAACTAACTTCCTTTTAGATTTAGATTTTGATTTTTCAGATTGACTCTGTGGTAGCAACAATAGTCCAGATGTTGTTCTTATTTCATAACATGCTGAACATAAAGCTAAAAGTGTGCCTCTCCTATATAGGCACATGTTATGTTGCCTTACACACAGGAAATATCTATCACATCCTCTAAGGGTTTATTTTATTTTTTTCTATAAACACTGATTTAATTTCTACTGACATACTAGGTTACATTGCTAAGTTTTGGAACCACACAAAAAAAACAATTTAAAAAAATCATCACAGACTATTGGTGAATTGACAACAATACTCATAAGAATGAATTTAAAGCAATTTTCATTGACCAAACTAGTAGTGGAATAAACTGTTTTGGACAATCAAAGGTTTTGTTGTTTGTTTACAATGCCTAGGGAAAACCCAAGCTGAAAGCTGAGATAATGGTAAGAAGACTTATTTTATTTGTTCTGTATGTCTTTTAAAGACCCATAAAATTGGTTCTTTAAATAAGTTCTAAATTGGCTTATTCTGAGAGTCTGAAATACTTGTTAGAACAAATTATTTATTCTCCTTTGAGTGAACAATAAAGCTCTAAACAGAATAATGTCAGCACCCTTCTGTTCTATATTTTCTCAGGTCCCTGGAGGACCCACTGCTATACAAAGTACTTCATCAACACATTAAAGATTCATTTAGCGAAGATATCAGGGCCTCCACTAAAACACAGTCTGGGCTCTCCAGAGTACTTACCTCCATTTGTGACTCATCCCACACTTTTCTAATAGTGAATTTTTAAATGGGAAATGGAGTCCAGGGAGAGCATCAGAACCTCAGTGAAGGAAGGAGTGGGTCTGGGTAACATGGTAGTCCTGTCTCCAAATTACTCAGCCACTCCTTCCAGTCATGCAACTCCTACCCAGGCCTCTGCTTCTTGGCTTAGCCAAAATAGAGGCATTGCTCACCATCCAAAAGGTCAAACTTAATGGAAAGTTGAGCAGGGATGAGGGGACATTGCCCACATGGATAAAGAGAAACAAATAAAAAAGTAACTTTATTTCTTTTGCCATGTTCCATGTTGTTTCATTTGTTACAGTGGTCCATTGTCTCCCTTTGTTTCCACCAAATCAGCGCGCCTCTGATTGGCCGAAAGGGGCCCAGCTTTGTTCTTGTTTCCTTGACTGAAAATAGTTTACAAACTCATCTGATTTTTTTTTTCAACTTTTGTGAACTGTTTGAGAAAATCAAGAAAATTAGCTTCCTCTCTTAATGAAGTAACATGTTACAATCCTTTAGTTTCCTATCAAGGTGACTGAATCCAATAATAGAAGAAATATTATTCATCTTTTAAAATAACTGGACTAAGGTTTGGTAGAGGTCAATTTTCTTCTGTGGAAAACTGTTAAAAAAATCCAAATTCACATCTCACTTCACCTAGAGTCAGGATGTCTCCTCCATAAAAACCCAGACTGTAAAGGATCCAAGTGAAAGTGGGCTTAAAACCAGGAAAAATGTTACAAATCTGCCAGTGAAGCCACTATGAACACGATTCATGAGTCACTAAGCCAAATAATAATAATAGAACTCTCAATAATAGAACTTTTTTTCCTTCACAGTACACACTTTTTTAAAGTTTCCAATGTGTTTTCAAATGTATTGTTTCAGGTAGGTAGAACAGATATGATATGAGGATATTAAATTGCAGACAGAGAAACTCAGCTGATTTGCAGAAAATCTAACAGCAGCACCAGGACTATTTTCCTTTCGGGCAATATCTGTGTGAGTTTTTTTTTTTTTTTTTTCTTTCCACTTAGACCACTTGGAGCCAGGAAACTGACATCTTATACCAAACAGCTATCCCTTTTGGTAACTATTCAAACTGGTTTTGGCTTTTGGTTCCAACATCTTCAACAAACATTTCTATCCTTTTCTACATGTAACAGTGTAATCACCAGCAAATAATTCCACATGAATTCTCAAATATAGATAAAAGTACTGATATTTTATATTTAATAGTTGAACTTTCCAATTATACTACGAGTGCATCAGTAGGAAGAATTGCCATGTCTGAATTCCTGAAGTCATATGATATACTTAGGCATTACGGTGACCCTGCATTGTTGGAATGTATGAATGGTTCATAAATTTAATTTTGAAAGAATTCGACAGAGGAAAATAGGTTGCTTTGTGAAGGCTTTTTCCCACTGTTAAAATATATAAAATAGCTTTTCCACCATTTATGTTGGTATTTGACTTCCAAGTCTTATTCTTTATTGTGATAATAATAAATTAGTAACATCATAATCTTGATTTCAGAGAAAACTTAAAAAGAAGGATAGGTCTTCCTTGCTTGATTGAGGCCAGTTAAAGAAATCAAATATTTACCTACATGAGGAAATTGACTTTACCAAAAAGCCATTACTTTCAAAGTTAAAATCCAGCATCTCCTTCCTCTAATTGTCAACCTCTAATCCTTTTCCCTGTAACTTGGTTTTTTGATAATAGAAAAAGAATGGTAACAATAAGGAACATTAAAAAATACAATTGCCAGTATTACTGTGCTTGTAGCTTGCTTTATAACAAATCATTCCAGAGATGAAAAATTATTCCCTCTATTCTTGATGCCTCAGCTCAAATTTATTTCCTCTGACCTGTTGGTACTGACCAAACATATTAGGCATGGTGGTCTGGCACTCTTGTCTGGAAAAGAACTTCTTATTGATTATGACTTTTCACCTCTTCCTGCAGGCATTTTTTTTTACCATTTGTGTTAGTCAGATTTTGGTGGCTGTGACCAGAAGTCATGATATGAACCACTAAAAGAAGGAAAAGTTTGTTTTGCCTCACTGTGTCAGAGGTTCAGTCCACGTAGAGTAGATTCTTGCTCTAGGTCCAAGGTGGAGCAGAACATCATGACAGATGGGTGTGGCATAGGAAAGTTGCTCAATTCCTGACAACCAAGAAGCAAACTTGAGTGCAAGGATTCAGGCATAATATAATACTAAAGGGCATACTTCCCGGTGATTATTTTCCTCAGTCATGCCCTGCCTCATTTCAGTTACCACCCATTAATCCATCTAAATTATCAACCCATCAAATGGGTTAATCCACTGTCTAGTTCACAACTCTCATAATCTAATTATTTTACCTCTTAATATTCCTGAATTGTTTCACACATGAGATTTAGGGGCTACATCATATTTAGACCTTAACATCAGACCTTTTTAAAAGGACTGCTCAAACTAAGGTATGGCTCTGTATGTAGGTGTGCACATGTGCATGTGGGTTTAGGCTTGCTGTGTTTTCTCTATCCTTAATATCTTAGATGAAAAGAAAGAGGTTTGCCTTGGGGTTGGCACTATTGGTGTCCAGATATTTGTGGAGAACTTACATAAAACTTCCCATAATATCAGGATGTCAAGACTACCAGAACCTTCTTTGTTATTGAGTACCTTTTGACACCATACCTACTAGGGCTATCATGCTTCCCATGAGAAATAGGAGAAATTGATAGGGGGATTTTTAAGTATCTAAGAAACAATGATGGAATTAATAGGCTAATGGAAAAAATTGCTTTGAATTTTCATATTTATTGCTTTCAATTGATATATTCCTGAATCCTAGTTGGTCCTGACTTCCTAATGGCAGGCTGGAGGAGCTTTCACGGACCAAATAATCCATCTTTCTTTCATATTCTCACTGCTGGAGCGGAGTCTTCATTCTTTAACTCAAATAAATAACTTCTTTTTTCCCCCCAATTGTTTAAAATTATAACCTGCCTTCTTTGCCTTCTATTCCAGCTCATTTATTTTTTACCACATGCTGGGAGAAAAGTAAAAATAAAAATATTCATTATTGTAAAAATGCACCAAAAGCAATAACAATTACAGTAGAATATGAAGGATCAAAAAAATGAGGTTAGAGAAAAAAAGGAGATATTTTAATTGCATGAACTACACATTGAGGGAAAACTTAAAGAGATGGTCAATGTAAGTGGTTAGAAAGATTAGAGAAGGCATGAAGATTTTGGCATCGCTCATACCTATCCTGTTCCATGTTAGGAGCCACAGGAGTCAGAAATTTGGATGACAACAAGAGAGTGAGCCCTGTGTTCCATACATTTTTCACTGTTTCCTTCAGCTTCATTGACTAATTAAAAGTGGCTTCATTTGAGAGATTTATTTTCATAATTTAATATTTGTATACTCTTTGAGACTTATTAAAGTGTCTTCATATTAAGAGACTTAATCTGATATTAAAATACTCTTTTTAGAATATAAGAAAGTTATTACCTGCTTTTTAAAAAGAAGTTTAAAGTTTAGAGAGTTTATGACATTGTTCTTGAATTTTAGAGTGTAAACCCTATGGCCAGCTATTTTTCCATACAGTCTCATAATTTTATTAAGTATTTGTGTAATCCTAAAACAAAACAAAACAAAACAAAAACAGAAACAACAACAAAAACCCCCTAGCTTTCTTGACTTGTTCTTTCTCCAAATCAAGATGATAAGATAGAAGTGGGTCTTTGGATAAGAAACAGAAGGTTGAGGTGCTTACTTCTAAAGTGTGTTAGTTGCTATCAGGGAAATAGCAACATTACAAAAGGGCTATCTTCAGGGAGAAAAATATTTAAAAATAGTATCTGACTGCATCTTGTTTCACAGTGGGTTAGTAGAAGAATGAAACTAATATTGAGTTTCAATTAGTTGTAATTTTAGGCTTTTAAACATAATTTCACTTACTACCTAGCATAATTTTGTGATTACATTGTTAGCTCCATTTTTAATAGATATACATGCTCAGATTCTATGATTTTAGTTACCATTCCAAAATTCATACAAACAGTAAATTCCAGAGCCTGAGTTTGAACTCAAATCTTTCAACTCATAAGTCAATAGATGAGCAAAAACCAGCCATAAGAAATGTATCAAAGGAAAGCAAATGGTCAGAGCATCTGGAGCTGCCAGTGATACATACAAATGATAGAAAGATCTGCTGCCTAATAAGGCCATCAAAGCCTTTAGACCCATGTTCTTCCTCTTGGGTCAGGTATTCCTCTAACAGCCATCAGCCTACTTTGGGCACATGTCAATTAGGAAAAACGTGTGACTGATAAATTTTATTTTTACTTTTCTATCCTTTAAGTGTATATGTTTTATTGCTTTTTGGTTTGTAGAAGTCTTAAAGTGTATTGTACTCTTCTCAATATTTGACCATGGAGAACATAGTTTAACCATGTCTTTGTTTCTCTGCCTATTTATTTTTTTTTTTACTTCCAGCTCATTTACTTTTTACCACATGCTGGGAGAAAAATAAAAATAAAAATATTCATTATTGTAAAGATGCACTGAAAGCAATAACAATTACAGTAGAATATGATGGAATCAAAAAATGAGTTTAGAGAAAAAAAAGGAGATATTTTAATTGCATGAACTACGAATTGAGGGAAAACAAAGAAATGATCAGTGTAAGTGGTTAGAAAGATTAGAGAAGGCATGAAGATTTTGGCATCCCTCACTTCCATGAAACCAATGAAGTATTTCATTAAGCTGTTTAATGGAAACAAGAAAACCTCTTGAATCTACTGAAATCTTTTTTTAGGAATGTTTTATTGCAACAACTTTAGAGACTGAAACATTTTCCAACAATTTCTTCTGTGAAATTCCAATAGCTTCTCACATAAATCATGAGCACTGTACCCACCCAGAAATAACAATAACAACAAAAAAGGGACCAAAAGTTCATATTACTAAGAGAAAAAGAAACAGAATCTGTTTTTCCATGAAAAATCTCTAGCCAATTTATGTCTCTGTGGAAAATATTTATCTGGAATAAACAATCTCTAATATTTCCCTAAACATATTTTATTATCTCCATTATAATGTAAAATATCTAATCTTGAAAGTGCCAATGATTAATTTCCTAAATATTTACTATATATAACATGCTCATGGAGTTACTTTACAACTAGAAAATATTAACAATAATCCATTATAGGACTTTTAGAAACTGCCAGGATTATATTGGTGGAGTCCACCACATTTGGTCTCCAGGACTGTGGTTCTTAATACCAGTCATCATTTTCAAATAATCAGCCACAAACAAGCTCTTGAAAATTACATTGCCCTGAATAAATTCAGGCTTCCAAAAATGTTGGTTTAGGGTTTCAGTCTAAAGTTGACCTTCATATTGAAAACAGTGTGTGCTCTGAAGTGTTCTGCACTTTCAATATGTCGGACCTACTCCCTACATCATGGACATCATCCTCTTACAGCTATGAGGAAGCTAAGTTAAGAAAGTTCCCTGAGCTGGGTGCTGTGGTACACGCCTGCAATCCCAAAGGCTCAGGAGGCTAAGGCAGAAGGGTTGTGTAAGTATAAAGCCAACCTCAGCAAATCAGTGAGGCCCTGTCTCAAAATAAAATATAAAAAGGGGACTAGGGATGTGGCTCAGTGGTTAAGTGCCTCTGGGTTCAATCCTTGGTACCATAACAAAACAAAATGAAAAGAGTTACCTGCGGTACAGATTTGAACCAATGTTATTCTGACCTCAGAGAGCAAGATTCTGAACATTTCAATACATAATCAGAAACACACACACACACACACACACACACACACACACAGAGTTTTAAAATTAAGCCAGATCAGGGAAACATGAAGACACTGATTTAGAATTTCATCATCAACTCCTAGCTCTATTACATTGACTCCACTTTGTGATTTATACAGTGTCTTTAGTCAGCTTTCTCCAGAAGTACAACCTAGGAGGTGCTTTTGGAAGCACATTAGGTTATGTAGGAAGTGATCTCGGGACAGGTAGTAGAGTTAGTAAGAAGATAGAGAAGGAAAATAAGCCTCTAGAGGGTGTGATAATGTGTAGGTTACTGCTGAAGACAAGTACCGTCACTATTATGCTGGGATCTCTATGAAGTGTAGAACAGTTGTTCTTCCCAGGGAGCCAAAACAGTGGAATATTTAAACACCAACCCCTGACTCTCATTGGTTGCACTCTGTTCTGCTCTCTAGAAAGCTAATTCTCTAACCTTTCTGTTCTGCATATTCTTGACCTGTTATGGTTTAGATATGAAGTGCCCCCCAAAGGCTCATGTGTGAGAAAATGCAAGAATTTTCAGAGGTGGAATGATTGGGTTATGAAAGCCTTAGCCTAAATAGTGGATTAATACATGATATGGACAATTGGGTTGTAACTGTAGGCAGGGAGAGTATGGCTGAAGGAGGTAGATCACTGGAACACATCTTTGGGGCTTATATTTAGTTCTTGGTGAGCTTAGTACCTAGTTTTCTCTGCTTCCAGATTGCCATATCCTGAGCTGTTTTTCTCCTCCACATCTTTCTGCCATGAAGTTCTGCATCACCTCAGGCCCAGGGCAATGGAGTCAGCCATCTATGAACTCAGACCTCTGAAACTGTGAGCACCAAATAAACTTTTGCTCCTTTTAAATTGTTATTGCCAAGTATTTTTGTCACAGTTGTGAAAAATCTGACCATGACCCTAGTAGTCTTCGAGGGTCAAATAAACATTTTAGACAATCATGGTGGCTTGCCACTAAAATTCACTGAATTGATGAGTACTGAGGAGATGTGAGGGGCCAATGACACTATCTACTACACGTAATGCATTTAACTTACTATATAGTGTCTAATCATGGCAGAGAGAAAAATGACATTTCTCAAGTGGATTTCTGGTTAACAAGAGTTCACAGAACTATGGGGAACTTTTTTTTTCTTTTTTTTTTTTCTCCATGATGTTGTTTCCCTCTCTCCCAAATTACATCACATTAAGTGTAAGAGCTCTGTGTGCTTTCTTATTATAACCATATAATAATGCTGTAATAGATACTTGATAACGATATATATTTGCTGATTTAAATTCAATTTATCAAGCAAATATTTGCTAAATATCTATAGCGTGCATTGTAAAGACTATGCTATGGAGTGCACACAGTATTTCTTTGTGTTTTTTTAAGCAAATAATATATAGAGATATTTAAATTGAAAAAAAAAATAACAGACACATTCAAGCTGAAATACAACTAGTGTTTATAGATACAAGTAAAGAAGCAAATATGCCAATTTGACTACAAATGTACAGAGGGCTTTAGAAATGATATCATGGAGAAAATATTTTCTGAAAAGACTGGTAGATTGCATGTGGATGGAAAGAAGCAGGAGCCATCATTTTGGCTAGGAAGGAAAATACTGGTCTTTGGAACATTGTGTGATATGTTCTTAAAACAGACGACATGGTATCTACTAACTGTTGGATTATATAGAATAGCTACTGAAGAGTCATTTAAAAGTTTTGAGTTCAGTGGTACTATGATAAAACTAGTATTTTAAGAAGATATTTTGGCAACAGTAATCAAGTTAGCATAGAAGAGTAAAATGTAAGTTTGGAAGTCCTTGTAAATGGCTATGATATTTCAAGCAGTAATTAGGGAAGAGCTAGATAAGGAATATTTTCCCTTTTATTATATGATGTGAGAAGTACTTGTTTCTGCTAAGAAATGGTACTAAGTAATGGTACTGAGACATTTTGAGTTCAGAGTAATAATGGCCATCCAGACAACAAGGAGGTTAGTTGGTGACAGGTAGAAAGGAAATATGAGCTGTGAATATTGATTTAGATGTCAAACAAATGTGAATGAACTGTGAAGATGAAAAATGTGATAAGTTTCTATGAGGAAGAATATAAAAAGGAGTAAGCTTGAAACAGAGAATCCGAATCTTCATCTTAGAAACTCCTCAATTCACAATTTCAACTGTATAAATTGCACAGTTTAAAAAATTTCAAGAGAAAAAATAGGAAAAAATAAGAAGGAAGAGAGTCTTAAACATAGTGCTCTAGTTGTGCACTGAACTCACTTTCAAGAGCTATCAGATGACTCTCAGTAATAACACCCCAAAATGGTTTCACTTCCTATGGTTTTTAAATCATTATTAAATATTTGAAATTTAAAGAAAGCAAGTTTGAAGACTGAACATTCTATTTTGTGATTCTGTTCACATTTTAAAAACATTAGGTTGTATTTTGGGTAATGTGTCCACCCATTCTCCTCTGCCACATACACACAATACACTGTGTTTATATTTGAATCTGTTAGGTTCCATCTAGTCACATTTCTCCTTAGTTGGGAAATGAAAAACCTTCAAACTGTGACTTTGAGTCCATGGCAGTTATGTCGGCTCCAGGCTTGTTCTGCACTGCAGTAGGATTGAGTTAAAATTGTCTTTTGTTTACTTAACCACCTAACTGAACTAGGAGACAGCTTGTAATAGAATGCTGACTATCACTTTTTATAGCATTCTAAAAGGCCTTTTTTAAAAGGGAGGGATTTAGTTGATTTAATTTTTTTTCAGATTCCAAAGATGATTAAAGACTGTGTGGAAGAGCAGCTCCCACCTCCCAATTAAATTAGTGATGTTATTAAGAAATGCGTTTCATTTAGGGAAAAACAAAAATTGTAAACCAGGTCAATGTGTTTAGAATTCTGTTGAACTTGGAATGATGTTTCTATTATAATTCTGTGTCAATTCTCTTTTAAGGATAAATGAACAATAATAGAAATATAACTTTTTTTCTTAGAGACATGGTGGAGTTTGTAGTAAACAATATCCTTGGTTTTCTTTTGTACTAACTGGTGAATTTATTGACAGGGGCTTATAAATAAAACTGTTTAGATTGAAGAACATTATAATCTGAAATCAAGTGATTCCTGAAGAGTTTAGTGAATGCACACTACATGTTGACTAAATGATATTTGAATTATTGAAAAGTAGAAGAAGAATAAAAAGAATAAATACTCTGAAATTACTGAAGTGAAATATATCTGGATACATAAATTCCTTATGGGCAATTAAACCCATTATCTTATTTCCCTTCAAAGCTGCTTCTGCATTCATCCAAGTGCTAACTTCCATACTTATTTTTCTTCTTATGCCTCTTCTTCATATGTAATTCACTCTCTGCTGGATGTATCAAACCTATCCTTGTTCTTGCCTCCCCTTCGATTTAGAATTTAGACTTTACCTCTTAGTTGCTAATTAGAATAACTCAAGAAGGTAAATCTTGGCTGAACACTAATAAATAAATGTATGTTTAAACTGTAAGACTGGAGAGAATTCTCTTGAGGCAGAATTTGACTCTCCATTGAAGTGTATTAAAAGTGAGGTAAACCATTCCTTTTTAATTCAACCTGCTTAAAGTATATTTGTAGTCTCTTGCTTTTAAAGCCAGCTCAGAAGATACCTCTTGTATGGATTACCAGGGTCAATTGAGTCCAAAGTGATACTTCTCTGTGATTCCTAACACTTTGTTTGCACCACTGTTGTGGGACAAATTACATTTGCCTCTATTACTCATTTTAATATAGTTCTGAGGAAAGGACCTATTCCTTTTGAAAATGTATTTCTGAATAATATTGGCCAAATTATATTGTTGTATTATGTGCCTGTACAAATATGTAACATAGTTTTACCGTTATGTAAAACTATGATGCACAAATAAAAATATGAAAAATTTTCTAAAAAAGTGTATTTCTTTCAGTGTATAATATTATTTTAAAAAATATATTAAGTATTCTGTATTTTATTGAAATGAAACTGGAGCAATATCTCCATATCTCCATCCTTTATGCATGCAATGTGATGGGCTATGTGTCTAAAGTCCTGTCTCTCTGTAGAACACTAGGATTCTATGGTTATGAGTCTGCATAGTCATTAATGTAGCGTATAAGAGCATTTTTTACAGGACCACTGACACTTCTTACACAAAGAGTAGGTTCATTCTGCCGTGCTAGGGGACATCTATGAATTCACTGGCTAACCTCATCCATTCTCTTATTTTCTTCATTCCCTCAGCCCCTTTGTCCCTCCAGCTAGGTATAGAATTTCCATTTCAGGCTATACTTTTATCTCTCCTCTGAAGTCATTGTTTCCTGGAGGATATCACAGTCAAGAGCCCTATTTGCTTGGCCTTCTCTTGTCCTGCCCCATTGTTCTTTCTCATTCATTTCCTTTGGAAACCCCTCAATACAGTGACCAGACAGAATCTACTGCATGATGAGAATTTCTCTTCTCTGCTGTGTTTTTACCTGATACTTGCTATTATGAAAGTAGGATGCTTTTTAATATTCTCATAAAGAGCTAGGAAACTCATGCTTGCCAACTTAAGAGGGGCCTTTAAAACCTAAAGGAGTTCAACATCTGCTTTTCATTGGGTACACATTTTCCAAGGGCGAGGCATTTTGCTAGGCTCCATGGGAAATGAGGATAAAACCTGACACCTGGATCTTATCCTCAAGAAACTTGTAATTTAATTGGGGAAAACTTGACATAAACAAAGGTAACATTTAAACAACAATAGCAAGCTAGTATACTTTTGATAAACTGCTAAATCCGCTAAAAAGAAACAGATAAAAGAGACGTTGAAAAGCTAACTTTTCAGCTTGTGTAGCAAAATATAAGTTTAATTTTGTCATCTATCTACTAGTGCCTTGATGAAAGGCATCCATTTTGGCTAACTGCTCTTTCAGTATCATTCCCTGGGCAGCAAAATATACAGGTCTTGAATACAAGTATTGTACTTTTTTAGAATGTTTTTAAAATAATTTGTGTTATAATTTTGTTCATAATCTAGATCACTTTTAAATAAAAATCTTTAAATTTTTTAAAATTTGTTTTAATTAGTTATATATGAAAGTAGAATGAACTTTGATACATCATATATATTAGAGTATAATTTCTCATTTTTCTGGTTGTGCGTGATATAGAATCACACTTGTCATATAGTTATATATGTACACAGGATAATAAAAATTTCATGTTCCTTTAGTATATACAAGACTCATTTTTAGTGTTGTTTGGTTCTGTCCAAACAGAACAGACAGTGGCCTGGAGCTGACTCATACTGGTTCAAGAGAACAGACTGTTAATATTCAGGAATTTTGCCACCCATTTTCAAACTGTTAGTAGCTCTAAATTGGCCACAATGGGAGAGTTCGCATGATGGAAATTGGCAGACAATACGAATGAGGATTTTATTTTTCTCCCCTGATACAGCCGGTTTACTAGCACACCGTGGGATGAGGATGTCCTAGAAGAGAAACTAAATGTATACTTGGCCCCAAACTTGATAAAGCTGGAGCAGAGGACTGGGTTTAAACTCAAAGAGCGATGGTACCAAATGCTGCCCCAGGACAACCAGGTGAGCCAACTCATCAGTCACACAAGCAATTTTTGTCCTGCAAAAATCTTAAAAACACCTGTTTTTTCCATTTCTTGGCACTGTATATTTTGAAGCACACTTTGTCCTTTAATGTTCTTCCTCCACATTCCAACCTTTTTCCCCAGAAATACACACAAACACATTGACACACTTGAATGCATACTATCTTTAAATATTGCATCCCAATTCAGAACACATTAGGAAGCACTGGAGCTCACTGATAGTAGCTAAAGCCTACCTCATCTTTAAGTAGAGGTTTACTTAGTTACTGAAAACCATACTAGTCCTCCCTTACTGGTTGCTCTGTATTCCTTAAACTGACTTCAACAGTAAGAAAGGGAGATGGGTGAGGACATGAGGTTAAACAAATCACTAGACAGATTATCAAAGAATATTCACCTTGTTCTGTGTTCTAGGCTAACATATATAGACCTTTTAATATAAGGCTTCATGCCATGGGTCAGAGAAGTGAGATTTATAAAAATAATTATTCTTTACACCAATATGCTTAATTAGATGAAAGTGAATTTAGAGCAGAATCAAGATCTAGAACTTCTGTGATTTTAACGTTTCTTTTAAAAACCTGACCAAAATGAAACTTTAAATCCAACAGCTGAAGCACCACTGAAGCATCTCTAGGAATTAAACTAAGAAGCAATGCTTGAAGTTATCTCCTGCCTAGATAATTTCCCTATTGTGATTTTTGTGTGCTGCTTGGAAGGATACTATACCCAGCTATTTATCAGAATAATTTAACAATAGATAAGCTAGTTTTAAGTTATTTTGGCAGCAGTGAACTTAAAGCAATGGATCTCTGATGACAGAATTTCAGGCACTGCTCTGAAATGGAGAGGAAACATTTATTGACTTCCGGGGATTTTCTGTTACCATAAAATTACACAGATGGATAGATGGTCATGTAATCCTGCTATATCCATTCTATATAAGTCAAAATAAATGACTCTGGTGCAGAACAAAGTCACAAAGTCACCAATAAGTAAGAACTTTTTGAAGAAAATCAAGAGATGATAAATTTGAAAGGATAAAATCTTTACCTTCATCAGGATAATCAACAAAATTCCCCAGACTAAGCAAAGTAATTATTGATGGCTTAAAATTCTGTATTAAATTAGTCACACATCATTCAAGAAAAGATAACTGTAGAGAAACTTTCTGACGCCAAAGAAATAAGAATATGTTCTATTGAGTAGTACTTATAAAAACACACCAACATTGAATATTCTGGTTTAGTGTAGTTCTTTTTTCTTTTCAACCAGTATCACAAATATTGGCACAACAATGTGTTCCTAGCTTATAAGTGAGTTTCCTTCTGAAAGCCCATTTAAAAATAACATGTTGAACTTTTCATCAACTTTCCAATAGAGACAGAATTAAATTGATAGTAAGGTATTCAGATTGACTCATTAAAAAATAATTAACTCATAAAATGTCCAAGGGAAAGAGCAAAAAAAAAATAGCACTTTGAGAAACTATCAACATGAGTTCTCTTGATTTAGCTGTGCTTCTTTGGGAATCTAGTGAGTTCAAGTCCTTTTAAATATAAGAGGACAAAGAAGTGAACAAGGCTAAGCTTTGCTGAGAACAACAAATTTCTCAGAATGCCAAAAATCAATGACCTGTTATCATGCAGTTGATATGTGTTTGAAGGCATAGAAGTATGTTCATGCCATAGTTTTCAAAGTCAAAATATCAAATACTTCTTATTGCCCTTATCTTTAACTACCAGTAAAAATGTGAATTTCAAGAATAATTCCTCTTCTGCATTCTTACTCTAGCTTTGCCTTCCCTGTAAGTTTGAAGAAAACACAAAGGAAAAAAGTCAAGAAATTCTTTATGTTTTTTTGTGCCTAGCATAACTATCTTCTTTCCAAATTCCTATTTCCAGTGTTTTTCCTTTTATGCATAGATTGTTTTGAGTGCTAGTTTAGAGATGTTATCTCTATCCCTGGTATAACTCTCAGGCCAAGTTCTATCTAGCTTCACCATCTATAAAGTCATCCATATGAACCATCTTCACTAATACTCCATTGGAACAATCCATTCCCCAACCTTCAATACAACCTGGAATTTCTCTCCCACAGTAACTTATATTTTCATTCTCAGTATGGCTACATTGTTTACAGCTCATTTGCTTTCTTATTTCTAAAACCCCACTTATAGTTGCTCCAAAACTGGCAAAATACAAAACAGAAAAATTAAATACAGTTTCCATAACTTTACAATTTATTCCACACTGTCAGATTCAGTCATTTTTGTTCTCTCTTTTTAACCTAGCTCCCAGGATATATTGTTTCCTCTCTGTTGATTTGATATTGTGAATTCTTCTGTCAAACATCTCTTGCAAAATCTATGCTGGTATTAATCTAAGATTCTCCCTTCTGCTACTTCACCAAGGCAGCTAAATACTAATCTAGAAAAATCAAATAGTTATGGAGACTGATGATCCTAAATTTGGGGCCCTTGTTTTCCTTATTGCAGTTCTAAATTTTAACTCCTATAAACTACATTTTTCATACTGAGACCATCAAACAGGAACTTTCTCAATTACCTGGCCTAGTACCAACAAAAAGAGAACTTATTCATGAAAGAAAGGGCCTAGGGTACTTCATGCTTTTAGGAGTCTGCTAAAATATTTTATCTCATTATCTTTTTCGATCAGAAGGAATAAAAGAAAAATTTTAAGTAGAACAACATATTTTTAGTGTGTAGTTAGTATATTCATTTTTGTACCAGATATGATATTTGAAATTTTATGGAGCTCATAAAGGCAAAATTGCCATGGCTTATGAAAGTCACGACACAGCTACACATGTACTCCCATTTACTAGCTATGGTGGTTCCTCTGTCTCAGTGACCTGATGATCCACTTCTCAACCATGTCTCAACTTTGTACTAGGATATAAGTCCTGCTCTGCTTTGTCCCTTTGAGGACCTTATTCTATCAGACTCCTTTCAGAGTCCTGGGATTCCAGTGTTCCTGCTTTTTTAGTACATATCCTTCAGAAAATACATTTGATTCTTCTCATACATGGTAGGTATGCTCTATAAAGACACCACAAACACTGATTTAGTGAATACTCACAGGAAAATGCAGGGTTAGTTTCCTCTGAAGATCTGGTCATATAATGATAAATTTTCAATTCAAATTGGTTAAATCTTACCAAACATGCACATTTTCTCCATAGGTACAGTACAGCCTTTCTTGTGTCTAGGGACACTAGCCAGCCTTTCAACAGTTCATTGGGGGCCATATTAATCAGTGAAATCAACACCAAAAAGCATAAAAACTTGAAAACAGAAATCATACAATGCCAGTTCTCTGTCACATACTAGGTTGTATTCTTTTTGATATACTGAAAATCTATACAAATGTCTATTTACTGATGTGACATTTACCCATCTCTTACTCTAGAATATTAGATTCACAAAAGGAGGAAAAATGTTTCAAGCATAAAATTATGATTTTCAAATTAGAAAACTCTAAACTGTAATCATTTTTCTAGTATTAAAAGCTGGAGGGCTAGGGTTATGGCTCAGTGGTAGAGCGCTTGCCTACACTGTGTGAGGCTCTGGGTTTGATTCTTAGCATCACATATAAATAAGTAAAATAAAGGTCCATTGACAACTAAAAAATATTAAAAGAAACAAATTAAAAAGCTAGACAACAAAAAATGATTCCATAGCTTATTACATTATTACTAAAAATATGGCCAAATAATATCACCAAACCCATTTAAAAATAACTGGAAGGAAAAATTCACTGAAATTCATAGATACTGCTTACAAGTATTTGTTCATTCAAAGGATTGTTGAGTTTCATATTCTATTACTTGGATTATGGCATGTCATTTTTTTGTGTTTCAAAAAACAGTTATATAACTAGTACTTTAGAAAGATAATGTATTTTTAGTGTTTCAGTGAATGAATAATGTACATTTTCTAAAATTGCCCATGTAGTTTTACTGGGATTGGAAATCTTTTAAATGAAACAACATTTTCCCTTTCAAATAGAACACTTACATTGGTATTATGGCTTTTTTTTTTTTTTTTGCAATTGAACACATAGCACCAAAATTTTACAAAACTTTTAAGATGCTGATAGTGTTTTAATTACAAAAGAATGATTTAAAAAACTGAGTCCTGGTGGATTAAAAAAGGCTTTGCAGAACATCTTAATAAAACACTTTGCAAAAATTCCTTTTATGCTTTTAATTGTAAAACTTTCCTCAAATATTATCAACTATTTAGTGCTCTAAAATGCCCTGTGCTTACTGATTGAAACAACAATCAAAATATAGCTTTGCAGTGTTTACACCTATAAAACCATTCTTTTTCCTAATCTGAAATCTACATATTAAGTAATTTGAATTTATTAAAGAAGAATCTGCAGAGGTATATTTCTCTCTTTCCTTAATAATTACATTTTCAGAATGTGTATTATAGAGTACCTTACAGAATGCTAAAAGCTTCATTGTCATTTTTTAACAATGTAACAATTTGTATAATGCCTTTTAAGTGATTTCCTCCTAGTGGAATTGTTGCAGGTTAACCTAAAAAATACCCAAATTATGGTTTCAGTGTTTTAAAATACAGGGTGCATACTGTGCTCTGTGTTACAGAAAGCAATCATCATGCAATGTATTATAATCCGTTAGTCTCCTTGAAAACGTGCTATCTACGTCCTCAAAGAGTTTATACACATTTTCTTAATAAAAACATGTCATTAGGAAAGAACTTCTTTCTTAAGGCCTATCATCATGTCTGCAAAGCTCCAAGAAGAGAATGAAAATTTCAGGTAGCATAAAATAATTCACTCAGTGCACATTTATAGCAGATACCTACAAGTATTTGCAAATATGAGCTCAGCTATAATTCACACTGTGTGCGTTTGTAGAATACCAGTAGCCTAAATGGTGACAATATGTGGGTGACAAAGACATTTCAATGTTATCAACAAATACTAATTTTGAATACACATAAGTGTGATTCACGGCCAATAGCAAAGACCAAAGTATTTTAATTCTCCTTTCAGTCATTTTGGGCTTTGCAGAACCATCCATTTATTGAAGTAAAGGGAAGATATATACCACTTTTTAAAAATTTTCAAACTTAAATAAATGAATATTATATATTATCAATATACAAGGGCCTTCAGCTCAGAAAACTTTATAGTTTTAGGCTTAAGGAAAAATTCAAATAATAGGAACTATGTTGCTCTTCCCTTTCCCAACCCATGGATTTTTATGGTTATTTACTGGGAGAGCTTGTATGGTTGGAATTCTGCATTTCACCACTTTTGTGAATTTGTTCTTGTATTTTGATTTTTTTTGCAACTCTTAATTGTGATTTTTATTTGCCATTTGCTTTAATCCCTGTTTAACCCATGAAAAAGCCCTTGAGAAAACCTCCTTTAATGCAAATCCTAGAATTTAAACAACTTTATAAGATATTTGTTTCAGGAACTCATTTCAAGGGTGAAGAGGCAGTCTCTCTTTTGCTTATTGACATGATTTGCAATGCTTTGGGTTTAATTAAGTGACAGAATAAATTGACCACAACGATCGGGAAATGTTTTGATCCAGATTATTGGAATGGAAATTCTACTTTGCTTTCTCAGTAAGTTAGAAGCCAGAATCTTTCACCATTAGATCTGACAACAGAAATTTACTCCACATCCCCTGATATAGCTTGTAAGGAGCAACAGGCCAGGGTGTATGTGACCAGAGGTTATAACATTCTGATTCATTATGCTGTAGTCATGAATCTGCTCCGTTAGAGACAAGCTCCATCCATCCATTTAGCTGTCATTCTGACCATGAATGTAATGCTATTATGGTAAGGGCCAAGTCCACTGCTCATGCCAGATGTTGTTAGGAATTCAATCCATCCTATGTTGAACACTGGCTCCTTCAAACAACAAGATGTTGAGTGAATTACATATTGAGTGGTGAGTTTTCTTGGCATTTAATTATCCGGCTCAAAGAAACATACTTCCTTAATTGTTTCTGAGGTTACTTCCTAGCATGGAAGTAAAAGAGATTTTGTGAAGACATAGTATGATATTAGCAGCTGTAAAAACATTTCAAATAATTGTAATGTCTCTTTTTGTGATTTTTTTGGCTTATTTCTAATGCCTTTATGTCACTGAAAGTTAATCATCTTTTAAATGTGATATCACTGTCAGATAAAATTTTAGGAAAAAAATCAGTCATAACATATGACAAACCTATTTTAATTTTTGTATATTATCTTACAAACCTTATTTATATAGTATTTTACAATAATACTTGGAAAGATAGAAAACCTTTCCTTCTCTTCCTTTTCCTTCCTCCCTCCTTCTTTCTTTCATTTGGTGTTACTGAGGATTGAACCCAAAGTGGCTCTTTCACTGAGCTATATTCCAGCCCTTTAACATTTTTTATTTTTTAATTTTTGACACTGCATCTTGCTAAGTTGCCGAGGCTATGCTAGAACTTGTGATCCTTCTGCCCCAGCCTCCTAATTCTCTGAGATTAAAGGCACCATTCCTGGCTAGCAAATATTTCTAAAACAGAAAATTTGTTTAAAGAAATGAAAAATCTGCTTACCTTTATTTGTTTATTACACTTTGTATACCTGTATCAAATTATCCCACATGTATGCCATAAACCTGCACAAATAATGTTTCTCAATAAAAGGAAGATAAAATTTGTATTTCTTTTAAAAAGTGCACATAACCCAATTTATTATTAAGATAACTAATTTTGGTTATTTTACCAGAGCCTCTCAGATAATAATTAATAAAGACCTTAGTTCATTTAATATGACATCATCCAATATAATGTAATTTTATAAAATACCAGTTTTGATTGGGCTGACAAAATTATATTACCAATGTCAAATTTATATCCTTGATAGAAAATAAAAAAAAAAAATATTTGTGTAATTTTTAAAGATTTCAGGGTCTTAAAAACAAATTTTGTTTTCACATTGCCTTTCTCAGTAATTTCATGAATGTTTCTAACCCCAGAGAACTTTTTGTGTAAACTTCCTACTCTGCATCATATATTTGATATTGAGGTTACCCATAAAAATGGGAAAAATTAATTACACAGTATTTTTACCAAGTAATTTACAAATTCCTAGCAGTAGATTGCTCTAATACCCAGGAATCTCATGACCTTTGAAGACAAACAATTGGGTAGATTCTTAACTCACCAAAAACTATAGGAAAGAATGATGGTATGCTCCTAACTTCATAATACATAGGCATGTCACACATTCTATTCAGAGACTATGGAGAATATTATAAAACTTGGTTTTGGTAGATGACTTCTACATTTATTTTTAAATAATTTATTAATTATGTTACTCAGTAAAATATTATCTAACCCAATTCAAATTTAAAGTGTTTATGAAATCCTTCATGAATTAAGTCTTTCATGAAATACAATAACTTGCTAGAATTAAGGTTACTTCTCAAATGATGTTCAACATCATTCATTATTAGAAAATTGCAGTTGAAAACATGCAAAAACACTGCATACTATTTAAATTATTAATAATCAAATCAAACCAAATCCAACCAAGGCAATATAAGGAAACATAAACAAACAAACAAAAAAACATGATGATGCCAGTTTCTGATTAGTATGCAAAGCAACAGCAACTCCCATTATTGCTAATGAAAATGCAAAATGTTACCATTAATTTGGAGGAGCATATAGAAGTTTCTTTTAGTGCTAAACAAACTCTTGCCACACATTTTAGTGTGGCAAGATATTTACCTAAATTAATTGAAAATGTATATCCATATAATAATCTATACACAAATATTTATTACAATTTTACTCATAGTCACCAAAAGGAAAAGCAACCAAGATGTTTTTCAACAGGTGAACAGATTGACAAATTGTGACTATAGAATGGGAAAAAATATTTCCAAGTGTAATACCAATAGCAAATACAATCTCACTGAAAGCAATATGGGAGTATTATGCTGACCATGCAATTCTGGAAATGATCGAATTCTGTAAACTAACAAAAAGAATGCTAAGTAATCACTGTAGTCTGGTTTATGAAGTTATTTCCCATAGAGTTGTGGATTAATAATTCTGACACTGTTATGTGTGCTGTGATGGTTAGTTTTGTGTGTCAAATTGACCAGGTTAACAGATACCTAAATATCTGAAAAAACAATTTCTGGGTGTGTCTGTAGGAACGTTTCTAGAAAAGATTCACATTTGAATCAGTAGACTGAGGAAAGAAGATCCACCCTCACGAGTTTGAGGTTCCATTTATTGTGTCAAATGTACCATTTGAATGTAAACAGAGTGTGGAGTATATAAGAAATCTCTTTGCACAATTCTTTAAAATATTATAAAATAAAACCAATCTAAAATTTAAAATTTCCCTCATAAAATAATCCAGGTACGCTTAATAAATTTAACAATTTATTATTAAATTTCTGGTATGTGAAAATGTGATAATGAAAATTAAAAAGAATATAGTCTCAATTTTGGAGGCATAGTAAAACAGAAAGAATAAAGTTTATTTAAAAGTTATGAAATTACATATAATTTTGTTCAAGTTGCTGACAGGTACTCCTAAATATCTCAAAGCATTTTGGGGATCCATAAACCTAGAACATATTCTAAATTTATGAAAAACTATGCTGGTAAATTCCCATTTCACTCTCTGAACTGTGAGCAAAAATATAAGGCAACTCAAATGTAATAAATCTCCACAAGTGCCTTTTATAAAATAAATAACAGGTGATAACATGGTTTTATGGATTTTAAGCCTAAAGACAGTTAAGTACACTTTGATCATAATTAAAACTACTTTTAATAAAGCAACATTATATTAATCTATTAATCAGAGTCTATGAATAAATTTAAGAAAGCAGACCTAACCTAAATTGCTGAATTGAATGAAAATTCTAGAATGTTTATGTCCTTTGGATAACCCCTGTACCCAGGAAAATTCTATTGGAATTATTTTAACACTTTTGAAAGACTTATTAATGAAGGAATATCCAAAACAACTAAGGAATAAACAATCTCTTCTGCTCTTGGAATAAACATTTAAATTACTACTAGTAATGAAAGAGATATTGCTAGTAGAGGGAAAATTTCTGATTTTATGTACATCAAAAATGTGATTCCATGTCAAGAGACTTGGAAAGACTATTTTGTGATTTTACAAGTATATATGTTTTCCTTTGCTCTCTATCATTATTTTATTCTATTCTGTATGTAACATCCCTAAGGATACAAGTCTCTAGCAGGTAGTTGTCATCTGGGTTGACAGTCCTGTATATTAGTAATGAGACTTTCAGCATTTTATATCTTGGTGACATTCTTGTCAATTTGGAGAGTTATTACTATTCTCAACCTCTGACTTATTGTAAACTATTGTTAGTAGTCACTTTATGGCTCAGTGTCAATAATAACTTCATCTGATCTAGCTCTTGATAGAAACTTCAGAACAACAACAACAAATGCAAGAATAAATCAAGTCATGTGAAATCCCCCCACCCATTTTAGTCATATTTTTGTGGGATGATGGATCTGTCTGGATAGAACCCTGCATAGGTCTACCTTCTGAGATGGTTATTTTATGAAAGATTCGTAACTGGAAATCTTCTTTACATTCACACTGTGCTGGGGTTAATACCAGAGAGCCACTGCCACCATTTTTATTTCAGTCCAGCTACTGTAAAAATATTGTTTTTTCTTGGTTGTACCAACATTATTGGCTTGTCTTCCCACTGAGGATATTTTAGGGAAAAAAAAGAGATTTTAAATTAGATTTTAGGAAAAAGAGAAGAGGGTTTGAGCACAGTGACACACACCTGTAATCCCAGTGGGTTGGGAGGCTGAGGCAATTGTTAGGAGTTCAAAACCAGCCTCAGCAATTTAGGGAGACCCTAAGCAACTCAGCAAGACCCTGTCTTTAAATAAAACATAAAAAAGGGCTGTGGATGTGGCTCAGTGGTTAAGTGCCCCTGGATTCAATCTCCAGTTTTAAAAAAATAAAATTATGAGGTCGATGTTTTGTTTTGCAGGTGAGAAAACATTAATTTGGACATCTCATTCAAGATGGCAGACTTTTATGTACATTTTTCCTAAGTCATAACAAATATAGACCGATTTCATTGAATATTTTTCTGTTCAGAGATGTCATTGATGTTATAATCATTAGTAACAAATGATTTTGAATACTTACAACATACCAGGTATTATTTCTGACACTGGAAACTCAGAGAACAAAACAAGCAAAAATTCCTGACTTTATGAACTTTACATTCTATAAATCCCAAAGAGCAAAATCATCATGAAACAATATGAAAAAAAATACCAAATCTTCACTTTTATGTTTCATATTTAGGAAAATTTATAAGGAAAAAGCCAAGGATGACTTTCTTATTTCTGGCTTGAATTATTGGGTAGATGGTGATATTACATTAGAAAAGGAAGCAAGTAAAAGGGCTCATTCTTTTTCTAGTTTTCTTGACTTGGCTCCTCAACTCCACTTTTACCACACTTTGTGAAATTAGGTGAAATACTTTTATTTCTGTTTCAACAATTAGACCTTCAATGAGACAAATTAAATTACTATATGAGTCTGACATTTTTTCTTCAAGTTCAGTTCATTTTTATAGAAGGTCAATGTTTTATTTAAACATTGTTTTTTTTTAAATGCTGTTATTTCTTACAATGGCTCTATTTATTTTGTAATTGAAAAAATACATGTGAAATGAATTGATTTCCAACTCCCATCTCCTAAATTCACTATGTAGTTGATCTCATTCTGACCCTAAAGTGATGTTTGCAGCTGCATCTCCACTGTATTTCAATTCTCAAACCAAATATAAATTTCTAGAGTTATAGCCTGGATAACCTGCCAGAAATCAGGAAAAAAAAGAAAAAGAAAAAAAGAAAAAGAAAAAAATAAATAAATAAAGAGAAGTTGAGGAGAGGAAACTAGTCCTATGAGATTATTGATTCCAGATGTTCCAATTACTCCTTTTGGGAACTTTATTGACTTAAGTTATACAAATCCTCCACTATAAATTCTTACTGAGTCAAGTTTGGCAAAGATTGTATTCTGTTTCTCCCCAAACACCTTTATAAACCCTGAGTAGAGTTCACACCTAATAGAGGAGGAAGCAAAAATGTCACGGTCACATTAAATCTTATGGAGTTTTAAAAAGATATAGTTAACTGATTTAATCCTTCTCCTCTGAGAGTTGAGGTATGTGAATAGAGCATAGAATTCTAAGGCAGTTTATTTATTTATTTTTATTTTTCACAAATCTATAAGCCATTCTGTAAATCAAATTTGATTGGAGTGATGACTCCTAATTATGTCTCCTACTTTAGAATGTTTAGCCTTTACTTCAAAATTGCAGTGTCTTCAATAGCTTTTTAGACTAAATTTTATTACAAACTTTGAGAAAACAATTCACACATTTTAAATAATCATCATTTATTTTCAATCAAATGAATCTGTTACATTAACCCTCTGAGTGTCCCATGGGGCAATGATGTCTTAGTTATCTTTTGACTGTTTCCATCTGAGAAATCTTGTTAAATAGATTTTATTTCAAATATTTTCATAATGTAACACTACTAATAATTTTTGAGACAAGATATTTATTATTTCTTAATGTAATTAGCATAGAAGTATAACAAATAGGTTTTATGATATAAAATCACCATCTAAGAAGAATATGGTGTATATGATGAAAGTTATAATACATGTTTAAGTCCAAGAGTGTTAAAGACCTAATATATGGGTTCATAAAAATCCAGAAAAGAGACTAAAAATATATTTGAAAAAGCTAAATTTCTTATCTCAAATGGCAAACCTTCTCTGGCTTATCAGAGCTTAAGGTCAAGAGAGGGCAAATTAGGTGATCTGCTCTAAGAATGATTAGAATCAACCTGCCAATAAAGAAAGATACTCTGCCTACTTCTAGAGTGATATTCATGAAGGATAAAGTTGGAATCTCCAGTGAATATTCATGATGCTGCAATGCTGGATGTTAAGTGATAATTCAGAGAACTACAATAGTTTGGGAATAATATTTTCAACTGGAAACAATTCATTTGATTTGAGAGGCAATGGTCTTATTTGTCTCAGGAATTAAAAAATTTAATTTACACACTTGAGGTTGGGGAAGGGCAATAAAAAAGAGCAAAAAAATATTATTGTTCCTTCATCATTTTATCTGTTGAGTCAAGCATGAAAACAATGAGCATCCAAGGGCCCAGGACCAGAGACATCAGCCCAGTTGGAAAAATGGTCAACTATCTAGAAGATTCTAGTAGATGTTACAATGTACAGAGGGAATGTGGTAGGGTTGCTATGTAGCTTTGAATCTTTATAAGGATAGCCATTGAGATATGACTAAGTCTATGGAACAAAGGTATTTAGAAGACCTCCTTGAAGATGGCATTGACTTTTGCTTTAATCTGGAGATTTCAGAGTCACTTTGAAGCCCATCAGCGACATAATTGACTAGAGTATAGAAGGAATGATGATGGAGTTTTATAAATGTTGTAATAGGAGTCCTTAATTCCCTCACCTGGGTAGAAACTCACATTATCAGAATTTAACCTAACCTCGCTTTTGCCTTGAAACTAACTAAAAAAAAAAGTTAAGAGATACAAATTGGAGATTAATTTTCCCAGTATGTTATGATCTTAAAACTTAAAACTGTGTCAATATCCAGCCACAAAATATAGTATGGCCTACTTGTTACAATGATCAGTACTAATTACAGCAGGAAATGCAATAAACTAATATATTTTCCAAATCCTTGCTATCTCTTTTGCCTATAAACACAGTAAATATTAGTGTCATGGAGTACAATACAGAATCAGAAATAAGTTCCTGTCTCTAAAAAGATTACAATCCAGCAGGAGCTTCCATAAATGAACATAAGTTACTGTAATAAAAAATTAGAAAGTGTTAAGGTGTCCTGGAAGAAGTAACATTTGCTCTGAATTATGAATAATGACTAGCATTATGATGCACAGAGAATTAAAAAGGGCATATAAGATACAGGGGACAGAGTAAGCAAATGATTAGAGCACTAAAAGCATTTTCCAGTATGACATGTGAGGAGCTTGGAAGTCACCACATTATCCTAAAAAACAAAACAAAAAAAGGAAAAAGCTGGCAAACTGGAAAAACACACCAGTTCTAGGTAGAGAAGTGAGGTCAAAGAACAAAACACTGCCCTCCAAACTGAAGAGACACACAGGCAAATACACAGAATTACTTACGGAAGCAGAAACTGTTACAATAGATAGCAAAATCTGAACTATAAAACTATAAAACAGGAATTGCTAGAGGCTTAGAGTGAACAAGTCTAGTGAGCATATTTTTATGAGTTTTTTCTAGGGGGCTCCGCCAGTTTCTCATAGTGCACTTATAAGTGAAAAGTCTCCTCCTTTAAGCATAGACAAGAATAAGGAACAATAATTGAATTAGCCGAAGCACTCTTGACAAGGCCTTCCCTCAGGAGAAACAAGTTCAGCAAAGCTTAATCTAGAAGGAAAATTCTCAACTTCAATCCACGCTAGCCTGCCATGCTAAAGAAAGAAAATATCTAACGGTAGCTCCCTCTAGCCATCCTGACCCACAAGGTGGGGCCAAGGAAGGGGTGGGGGCACACACAGAAGCACTTGTGAAGTTCACAGTTTAGTGGTGCAGGAATATTATAAAACTAAGACTGCACAATGCTTCTGTTCCCATATGCATCATCACCTCATTACTACAGGTCAATTTACTCCATATTCTTTTATTCAGTACATCATACCCAGCTATCAAAAAGAAAACAAGAAAACATACTAAATTGGAAAAAACACATTTTAAGAGACAGCAAGCATCAGACTCATACTCAGATATGGCAGGGATGTTGAAATTATCACCCTGGGAATTTAAAGCAACTAATGGGCAATGTAAGCAGAGAGGTGGAAATTCTAAGAAAGAATGACAAAGACATCTATCTATCAGAAGTACCATTAAAGAAATGAAGAATGTCTTTCATGAAGTCAGTGGAATGTCAGATATGTCTGAGGAAAGAATAAGAGGTGACAATAGAAAGTTCCAAAGGTCAAAACAAATAAGCAAACAACACCACCACCACCCACATAGAATATTCGAGAACAATGGGACAACTATGAAAGGTATAACATACACATAATGAGAATACCACAGGTTAAGAAAGAAAAAATAAAAATATTCAAAGGAATAAACATTGAGACTATCACCAAATTAATCTCAGACACCAACCATAGCCCAGGAAACATGAATATTAAACAGGGTAAACACACAAAAAACAAAAACCTCAAAATGAACTATAGTCATGCATATTACATTAAATCAACAAAAATTCAAAGAGAATTAAAAAAATCTTGAAAGAATCCAGAAGTAAAATAAATTTCACCTAGATAAGAGTAAAGATTAAAATTACATCCAACTTCTCTGAAACCAGGTAAAGCAACAGGAAAGCAAGGCAAAATGTTGAAAGTGTTGAAAAGCGGAAATGAAACCCTAGATTTCTCTGCCTTGCAAAATTACCCTTCAAAAGGAAATAGAGACTTTTTCATACAAAACCAATTTATGGAATTTGTTTGTAGTAGACCTACAAAAAAAGAAACATTAAAAGGAATTCTTTAGAGAAGAAAATTGGTATGAGCCAAAAACTCACATCTACATAAAGAAATGAAGAACATTGGAGGGTGAATAATGAAGGTAAAGTTTGAAAATATTTTATCCTTAATAATATAATACATGAAAGTTTATTCAAAATAATAGCAACATTTGTTTCAATTTTGCATCCTCATATGTTTTTTAGTTTTATTGATTTTATTTTTTTAAATACACAACAGCAGAATGCATTACAATTCTTATTACACATATAGAGTACAATTTTTCATATCTTTGTATATAGATTATGTTTATACATATTTATGCTCCTGTTTGCTTACATATAAATGCAATTAATGATAGCAATGATATAAGGGAGAAGGAATTGGAATAACTCTTTATTACAAGGTGCATGCATTACATATAAAGTGGTATTGTATTATTTAAAAGATGAGTCAGGGGCTGGGGATGTGGCTCAGCGGTAGCGCGCTCGCCTGGCATGCGTGCGGCCCGGGTTCGATCCTCAGCACCACATACCAACAAAGATGTTGTGTCTGCTGAGAACTAAAGAATAAATATTAAAAATTCTCTCTCTCTCTCTCTCTCTCTCTCTCTCTCTCTCTCTGTCTCTCTCTAAAAAAAAATAAATAAAAAAAAAAAGATGAGTCAGAATAGTTGTATATTGAAAACTCTAGGACAGCAAGTAAAAAAAAGTTAAAAAGAGGTGTAAATCAAAATGGTATGAAAAGAGAAAAGAGAATCACATAAACTGATCAGTTAAAATCACAAAATTAAAATGAGCAAAGGAAAAAGGGACAAATGGAAAATAGAAACAAATATAGTACATATTAATCCAATTATATCAATAATCACTTTGAATATCAATGGTTTAAGTGCACTAATTAAATGGCGGAGATTGTCAGAGTGGACCATAAAACAAGATCTACTATATGCTATGTGCAAGAAAGCCACTGTAAATACAAAATTATACATAAATCAACTAAAGGATAGAGAAAGCTGAAATTTCTAAAAATAATCAAAAGAAGGCAAAAGCAGCTGTATTCATTTTGAACAGAACAGATGTCAGAGCAAGAAAAGTTATCAGGGTTAAAGAAGAGCATTGCATAAGATAAGGAAGTCAGTTTTCCAAGAAGACATAACAGTTCTTAACTTGTCTGTGTCTAAGAACAGAGCATCAAAACGTGAGCAAAACCTGATAAAACTGCAAGGAGAAATATTTTATTTGGTATTCCTCTATTAGAAGTAGACATTTCTGGTAGCAGAAAATCAGTGAAGAATAGTTGAACTTAATGTCATCAATTAACTGGAAATAATTGAGATTTGTCACTTTAACCAGACACAACACAATATACATTCTTATCACTCATATGAGATGTTGAGCAAGACAGTGCACATCTGTGTCATAAAAACACAGCTTAACAATTTAACAGAAATCATACAATGCCAGTTCTATGAGAACAACAAAATTAAACTAGAAATCAATTATGGAAGAGGTGGTTGGAAATCTCAAAACTTGACAATTCAGCAACCCATTTTTAAGTAAAATATAAATGACATGCAGTTTTGAGAAATTTAAAAGTATTTTTAAGTAAATTAAAATGAGAATGCAATTTCTTAAGCAGTGCTTTGAGGGAAATCTAAAGCTTTCAATGCATACATTAGGAAAAAAGAACTTAACCATCTTAGCTAGGTGAAATGGAACAATTCCTTGAAAGACATATTCTGCCAATACTCACACAAGAAGAAATAAATAAGTTGAACAGGCCAATATCTATTAAATAAATTCAATCAAAAATTAGTAATCTTTTATAACAGAAAGTTCAAGACCTGGATAGATTCACTGATGAATTCTACCAAACTGTTGAGGTATAAATTATACCAATTCTATACAACTTTTTCAAAAAATAGAAGCAGAGATAAAGTTTTCTAACTCATTCTATGAGGTCAGAATTTCCCTAATACCAAAGCCTGAAAAAGACAGTAGAAGAAAAGAAAATTATCTCTCATGAACATCAATGTCAAAATTCTCAACAAAATATTAGAAATCAATCCAACAATGTATATAAAAGAATTATCTTCCATGACCAAGGGATATTTATCCTAGGTATGCAAAACTGGTTGAATATTATAAAACCAATTAATGTAATCCATCACATTAACAAGTTAAAGAATAAAAATCACATGATAATATTAATAGTCATAGAAAAATAAAATAATTTTCCAAATCTAGTAACTATTCCAGATAAAAATTCTTGAACAAAAGTAAAGATATTCCCTCTCATTATTCTTCTTTAATATGCACCGGAAATTCTAGCTAAGGTAATAATACCAGAAAAGGGCAAAGAAGTTATACTGATTGGGAAAGAAATTAAAATGTCTTTTTTCATAGATTATAGTCACAAAAATACAAGGTTTCAGAATATAAAATTAATATTAAAAAGTTATTCATTTTTACATTATAGTGAAAGCCCTTTCTATGTACTGAAGAACATGAATAATATAAAATTAAAAATATAACATCATTTACATTAGCAGTCAAAGGAATTCAATACTTAGTTAAAACTAACAAAATATGTACAAAATCCACATAAGGAAAACTATACAATGCTGATGAATGTAACAAAAGATGAAGTAAATAAAGGAGATAGCCCATGTTCAACAAAAGGTCAATATTGTCAAGTTTTTCCCAACTTGATCTATATATTCAATGCAACCCCAATAAAAATCCAGCAATTTATGTTTATTGATAATGATAATATTATTCAAATATTTATATGAAGAGTCAGAAGACCCAGAATAGTCAAATTTTATTGAAGGAATACAGATTCAAAGAATTGACAGTATTCAATTTTAAGACTTACTATGAAGCTACAGTAATTCTGACAGTGTGGGATGGGCAAAAGTATAGACAGAGCAATGGAACAGGACAGAGAACCATATTTTATGGGCAATTGATCTTGGACAAATGTCCAAAGGCATTGCAAACCAAACAAAGGTAGTATTTATTAAATGATGCTGGAACAACTGAGCATTTATATTTTAAAAAATTCATTTAAATATAAACCTCACAACTTCACAAAAATGAACTAAAAATGAACCACAGTCCTAAATGCAAAATAAAGAAACCTCTTAAAGATAATTCAGGGAAAAAAAAAACAACTCTATGAACATGGCTATAGTAGTTATTTTTTTTCATTTAATCTCGTTTGTTCTAATTAGTTATACATGACTGTACAGTGCATTTTGACACATCAAACATAAATAGAGTATAACTTCTCATTATTCTAGTTGTACATGATGTAGAATCACACTGGTTGTGGAATTAATTAGATAAGGAAGTCCCTTTTCCTCACAGTCCTGAAAATTTTAGCCCAGAACACTTAGACAGACCAAAGAAATTAAAGGGATGCAAATAGGAAAAGAAGAACTCAAATTATCACTATTTGCCACCAACATGATTCTATATTTACAAGATCCAGAAAATTCCACCAGGAAACTTCTAGAAATATGGTACTTACTTTTGTGTTACAACACCAAAAGTACAATCCATGAAAGAAAAAAAATTGATAATCTAGACTTTATTAAAATTTTAAACTTGTGTTCTGTGAAATGCACAGTCACGAAATAAGAAAATAAGCCACAGACTGAGAGAAGATATTTTGAAAGAAATATCTGGTAAATGCTACTCCATAGAAATGAAACACTTTTATCTAAAATTAAAGAATCCGGCTTTCCCTTCATGCCTCGCCCCGGGATGCGGTCCCACACTTGCTGACTTTGTTTCCAGGGTAATCATGGCCTTATAAAATGAGTTAAGAAGTATTCCCGGAGATCCAACATGGCGGCGGGTGCAGAGAGATCAAGTCTCTGACCTCTTCAGCTGCGCGGGCATAGGGAGTCATAAACTGTCTAAATGCTGTTTGCTCAGGATCACTAGGCAATGCTGAGCTGATGTGGATCTGGGGCGAACAGTTTGGGCCACTCAGAACACACACCAAGCCCAGATCGGCTGAATTCAAGCTCCGGTTCGCCTGCTTCTCGTGACTCAGCACTAACGATCCCACTGAAATAACTGGTCGGCCCTTCTGAAATTACAGAGGTAAAAGCCAACCTTCATAGGCAGTGGCCACAGGATTGAAACGGGGCTTGGGAGAGATAGTCAGGACCCACCCTTTGCATTGGTCATCCGGCAGAGGGAACCAACGGACACCATTTGCATGGGATACCACCATGGCAGAGAACTGACGTCATGGGCGGAGGAGATAAATTCATTGAAACCAGTTGTGACTGGTGTGTAATCCCCTAGCCATCCCTCTCCACACAGCAGGGAAACCTTAAGGGCCCCTCCCAGCTCTCCCGTGAGCGTGATAGCCAGACTGAGGGAATCAGGAGTGGTGTGGGACTCGCGGCACGGAACTCCCAGCTACCCCTCCCACCAGTGCTGACAACTGAGGTCTCTTGCACCAGCTACTGGGGGGCATGGCTACCAGAGGGCAAGCAAATTCGCTGGGGGTTCTCAGCCCCAAGCTCTACAAACTTAGGGTCTGAGGGAGGCAAACAGGGAGACTGTGCCCAGGTGTTCATGAAAACAGGGCTCCCAGGAGCAGAAGACCTGGCGTGTAGCCAGTATTGTGGTGAGCGTCACAGGTGAGCGGGGCCTGGCTTGAGGAAACACAAGAGAAGGCCCTAGACACTCAGGATTGGAGACCCGCCCAGTCTGGGAGGAAGAGCTGCTGCACAGTGATTGGTTCCCACTTAATGAGAGGAGAAGCTTGGCCCAGTGGGCACAGCTACACTTACTGGAAGAGAAGTTAATCAAACTCTATGACTGCATTTATTATTATTATTATTTATTTATTTTTTTAATTTGTTTTTTTTTCTTTTCTTTCATTTTCATTTTTTTGTTGTTCTTTTTTAACTTTTTTTAATGTTTTTAATTTTTAAAATTTTTTAAATTTTATTATTATTATTTTTTTTAATTTTAATTTTCATTTTTTTATTATCATTATTATTTTTAAGTTTTTTTCTTTCTTTCTTTCTTTTCTTTTTTTCTCTCTTTTGTCTTTTCATTTCTTTTCAATTTTCTTATTCCCCCTTCCTTGAATTCTACCTGCCTACTCTCATTCTCTTTAGTGACTTCTTCCCTTCCCTTCTAATATCTTTCCTCCCAAGAATCAAATAAATTTATAAGAGTAAACAGTAACTCAGCAGTCAAACAGAACAAGAAGTAACATGAACAGCATAAAAAAGCAAGGAAGAAAAGGAGTACAAACAATGAAGGACAGCCTAAATATTCAGGAGGACCTAGAGTCATCAGAAAAATGGTCATATAAAGAACTCAAGGAATACCTTAGACAGATGGAATGGAACCTTAAAGAGGATAGGAGACAGCATATCCAAACAGTGAAAGAACACATTGAAAATGAATTACATAAACAGATAAAAGAAGAAGTTAAGAATCTTTATCAGGAGATAGAGATTATAAAAAAAAATCAAACAATAATTCTAGAAATGAAGGAAACAATAAGCCAAATTAAAAACTCAATTGAGAGTATCACTAACAGAGTGGAGCAAGTAGAAACCAGAACATCAGATAATGAAGACAAAATATGTCATCTTGAAAAGAGTCTAGCCAACTCAGAAAGGCTGGTAAAAAAATCACGAGAAAAACATCCAAGAGATATAGGATAACATAAAAAAACCAGACTTACAAGTCACCAGGATAGAGGAAGGTACAGAGATTCAAACCAAGGGAATGAGTAACCTGCTGAATGAAATAATTTCAGAAAACTTTCCAGAAATAAAAAAGGAAGCAGATATACAAATTGTAGATGCATACAGGACACCGAGCACACAAAATCACAGTAGACCAACACCAATACACATTGTTATGAAGATAGCCGATATACAGAACAAAGAGAAAATATTAAAAGCTACAAGAAAAAGGAGGAAGATTACATTCAGGGGTAAACCAATAAGGTTAACAACAGATTTTTTATCACAGACGCTGAAAGCCAGAAGATCCTGAAACAACGTATTTCAAACACTGAAAGACAATGGATGCCAACCAAGAATTCTGTATCCAGCAAAATTAAGCTTCAGGTACGACAATGAAATAAAAATCTTTCATGATAAACAAAAGTTAAAAGAATTTGCAGCCAGAAAACCAGCATTGCAAAGTGTCTTGACCAAAACACTACACGAGGAAGAAATGAAAAACAACAACCAAAACCATCAGTGGGAAGTGCCTCGGTAATGATAGAGGGCGGGGGGGGGAGCTAATCATGGAGAAACAAACTAGATTTAAAAAAAAAGATAAATAATCAAATATGGCTGGCAGTACAAACAATATATCAATAGTAACTCTAAACGTTAAAGCTTAAACTCTCCAATAAAGCGACACAGGCTGGTAACATGGATTAAAAAAACAAATCCAAGAATATGTTGCCTCCAGGACAACATCTGATTGGAAAAGACATACACAGGCTGAAGGTGAAAGGTTGGGAAAAAAATATACCATGCACACTCTCCTCGTAAGCAAGCAGGTGTGGCCCTCCTCATATCAAATAAAATCGACTTCAAGACTAAGTTAATCAAAAGGGATAAGGAAGGACATTATATACTGTTAAAAGGAACCATTCACCAACAAGACATAACAATTATCAATATTTATGCACCAAATAATGGTGCTGCGATGTTCATAAAAAAAAATTCTCCTCAAGTTCAAGAATCAAATAGACCACAACACAATAATTATGGGTGACTTCAACACACCTCTCTCACCATTGGACAGATCCTCCAAACAAATGTTGAATAAAGAAACTATAGAACTCAATATCACAATCAAGACCCTAGACATAACTGACATATAGAGAATATATCAACCATCATCAAGTGGATATACTTTTTTCTCAGCAGCACATGGATCCTTCTCAAAAATAGACTATATATTATGCCATAGGGCAACCTTCAGTAAATATAAAGGGGTGGAGATAATACCATGCATTTTATCTGATCATAATGGAATGAAACTGGAAATCAATGATAAAAGAAGGAAGGAAAAATCCTACATCACATGGACAATGAACAATATGTTACTGAATGATCAATGGGTTACGGAAGACATAAAGGAGGAAATCAAAAAATTTTTAGAGATAAATGAAAATACAGACACAACATATAGGAATCTATGGGACACAATGAAAGCAATTTAAGAGGGAAATTCATCACCTGGAGGTCATTCCTCAAAAAAAAGGAAAAAACAACAATAAATGAGCTCACACTTCATTTCAAAGCCCTAGAAAAGGAAAAGCAAAACAACAGTAAATGTAGCAGAAGGCAAGAAATAATTAAAATCAGAGCGGAAATCAACGAAATTGAAACAAAAGAAACTATTGAAAAAATTAACAAAACTAAAAGTTGGTTCTTTGAAAAAGTAAATAAGATCCACAGACCCTTAGCCATGCTAAAGAAGAGAAGAAGAGAGAGAACTCAAATTACTAAAATACAGGATGAAAAAGGCAATATCACAACAGATGCTACAGAAATGCAGAAGACAATTAGAAATTATTTTGAAAATCTATATTCCAATAAAATAGAAGATAGTGGAGACATCAATACATTTCTTAAGTCATATGATTTGCCCAGACTGAGTCAGGAGGATACACACAATTTAAACAGACCAATATCAATGGATGAAATAGAAGAAGCAATCAAAAGACTACCAACCAAGAAAAGCCCAGGTCCCTCTGGGTATACCTCTGGGTATACAGTGGAGTTTTACAAAACCTTTAAAGAAGAATTAATACCAATACTTTTCAAGTTATTTCAGGAAATAGAAAAAGAGGGAGCTCTTCCAAATTCATTCTATGAGGCCAACATCACCCTGATTCCGAAACCAGAAAAAGACACCTCAAAGAAAGAAAACTACAGACCAATATCTCTGATGAACCTAGATGCAAAAATCCTCAATAAAATTCTGGCGAATCAGATACAAAGGCACATCAAAAAAATTGTGCACCATGATCAAGCAGGATTCATCCCTGGGATGCAAGGATGGTTCAATATACTGAAATCAATAAATGTTATTCACCACATCAATAGACTTAAAGATAAGAACCATATGATCATCTCCATAGACACAGAAAAAGCATTTGACACAGTACAGCTTCCCTTTATGTTCAAAACATTAGAAAAACTAGGGATAACAGGAACTTTCCTTGACAATGTAAAAGCTATCTATGCTAAGCCTCAGGCTAGCATCATTCTGAATGGAGAAAAATTGAAGGCTTTCCCTCTAAAATCTGGAACAAGACAGGGATGCCCTCTCTCACCACTTCTATTCAATATAGTTCTGGAAACACTGGCCAGAGCAATTAGACAGACGAAAGAAATTAAAGGCATAAAAACTGAAAATTTTTTTCTCAGCAAGAGAAACAATAAGAGAGGTAAATAGGGAGCCTACATCCTGGGATCAAATTTTTACTCCTCACACTTCAGATAGAGCCCTAATATCCAGGGTATACAAAGAACTCAAAAAATTAGACAATAAGACAACAAATAACCCAATCAACAAATGGGCCAAGGACCTGAACAACACTTCTCAGAGGAGGACATACAATCAATCAACAAGTAGATGAAAAAATGCTCACCATCTCTAGCAGAGAAATGCAAATCAAAACCACCCTAAGATACCATCTCACTCCTGTAAGATTGGCAGCCATTATGAAGTCAAACAACAATAAGTGCTGGCGAGGATGGGGGAAAAGGGTACTCTTGTACATTGCTGGTGGGACTGCAAACTGGTGCGGCCAATTTGGAAAGCAGTATGGAGATTCCTGGGAAATCTGGGAATGGAACCACCATTTGACCCAGCTATTGCCCTTTTCGGACTATTTTCTGAAGACCTTAAAAGAGCATACCACAGGGATACTGCCACATCGATGTTCATAGCAGCACAATTCACAATTGCTAGACTGTGGAACCAACCCAGATGCCCTTCAATAGATGAATGGATAAAAAATGTGGCATTTATACACCATGGAGTATTTACGCAGCACTAAAAAATGACAAAATCATGGAATTTGCAGGGAAATGGATGGCACTAGAGCAGATTATGCTTAGTGAAGCTAGCTAATCCCTAAAAACCAAATACCAAATGTCTTCTTTGATATAATGAGAGCAACTAAGAACAGAGCAGGGAGGAAGAGCAGGAAGAAAAGATTAACATTAAACAGAGACATGAGGTGGGAGGGAAAGGAAGAGAAAAGGGAAACTGCATGGAAATGGAGGGAGACCCTCATTGTTATACAAAATTACATATAAGAGGTTGTGAGGGGAATTGAAAAATAAACAAGGAGAGAAATGAATTACAGTAAATGGGGTAGAGAGAGAAGATGGGCGGGGAGGGGAGGGAGGAGAGGAAAGGTAGCAGAATACATCAGTTACTAATAGGGCATTATGTAAAAATGTGGATGTGTAACCGATGTGATTCTGCAATCTGTATTTGGGGTAAAATTGAGAGTTCATAACCCACTTGAATCTAATGTATGAAATATGATATGTCAAGAGCTTTGTAATGTTGTGAACAACCAATAAAAAAAAGAAAAATGCAACTATGTCATTTGCAGGAAAACGAATGGAACTTGAGACCATTATATTAAGTGAAATAAGCCAAACTCAGAAGGTCAAGGGTCATATATTTTCTCTCATTTGTGGAAGCTACAGAGGAAAAAGGAAAAGAAAGTTTGGTGGGGGCAGGGGTGATTGCATGAAAAGCAAAATGAGATTAGTAGAATAGGGGAAAGAGATGGGGAGAGGCAAGGGGGGAATGCTGGGGAGGGATGTTAGCCAAATTATATTGTTATGTTGTATGCATGTACAAATATGTAACAATGAACTCACTATCATGTATAACTATAATGCACCAATAAAAATATTGTGAAGGAGTAAAAAAAAAGTTAAAGAATCCACAGAATTCGACAATAAGAGAAGAAAACAAACAGAAACTTGATAAAAGTGGGCATAAGACCTGATAACAAATAAGTCTGCGAAATCAGTTTAATATCATATGTAATCAGGAAATTAAAATTAAAACAATAAGATACCTATATACACCTGTTAGAATTCCTAAATCCAAAACACTAATAACAACTACAACAAATGCTGGTGAGGATGAGGAGCAACAGAAACTCTCAAGACATTGCTGTCAGGAATGCACAAGTTATAACCACTTAGGAAAATGGTATAGCAGATTCTTACCAAACTCTGATACAACAATTGTGCTACTTGTTATTTACCCAAATGAGTTGAAAAATTACACCCAAGGTTATATGTGCACACATGGTTTATATCAGCTTAATTCATAGTTACTAAAACACAGAAACCACCAAGATATCCTTCAGTAGATGAATGGATAAATTTATGTGTCACATCCAGATAATGAAATATTAGTGCTAGAAAATAATGAGCTATCAAGCCAAAAAAGAAATAGGCAATCTGCTAAAGCCAATCTGATAAAACTCCATAGTATATGGTACCAACCGTATGAAATTCTAGAAAAGGCAAAACTATGTAAACAGCAAACAAATTAGTGTCTGCTAAGGGTTATCGGGGAGAGCAGAATGAATAGGTAGAGCTTAGAGGATTTTTAGTGTAGTGAAACTATTCTGTATGATTTTATGATGGTAGAAACTACTTATTATTACTGTCTGTTAAAGCCTACAGAATGCAAATCACCACAAATACACCATTATGTATGATGAACTTTGAGTGATGATGAGATGTCAATATAATTTTACCATCTGAAATGAATAGACCACTGTTTTGGGGTTGTTGTTAATGGAGAAAACTGAGTATATGGTGCATAGAATATTTGGGCAATCTTTATATCTTCTGTTCAGTTTAACTGTGAACCAAAACTTCTCTAAAAATTTATGTGTATTAAAAAATAAAGCTAGAAAACTTACACTACTTGTGTTTTGGTCTAGCGTAGGATGTCTCAACTGAAATAGTAAAAAAAAAGTTGCATAAATCAGTTGATTAAGAACTTTCTGAGTAACCAATGCTTAGACTTTTATGTGTCCAATGTAATAACAATGCATGATAGAATTTAATACTGTGGGTCTTCATGTAATAATGGATTTTTATTCTATTGCAGCCATGCATATACGTCATAAAGGGAAAGGGAGTCTGTGAGTAGAGTCATTTAAATTATTTTTTTTCAAGAATTAGTAGGTATGTATGAGACTTAAGATAAATGGGATTAAAATTTTATTTGTAAATCATTACCTATTCACATAATACTTGGGAAGTTTCTAGGGATTTCAGAAAATTGAGTTATTTTAAATGAAAAATACATATTGTATGTAGTCAATAAATAGCTGTTGATTATTTAATTGGATAATAAAACCAATATCCACTTTTTAAAATGAGGTGCTATTTCATCACCCATCACTGGAAGAATATATCTATTCTATTAATCTTAAATTTTAATTCATTTCATAATCAAACACATTATTTCATTTCTATGGAGTAGCATTTGTTTTCTTTCTTCTTCTAAATTTATATTTAATTTAACCTTGTAACTAGGGCATTACATTGTAAATGATGTAATTCCCATTTCTTCAACCCAACTGACATTAACAGTTTATGCTAGAGACATTGATTTTGTGTAGTTTTCCTTAAAAAAAATGCCTATGTATTATGTCATCATGACCAACTCACTTGTCACTTCATCAAGATCCTAGTAAAGTGTCAGCTAAGCTTTTCCAGAGTATGAGAATGGTGAATAAATATGCCTGTGGTAGAAATATTCAGTTTATGATGTCCTGGTACAGTGTACATTGGCAAGGAACCACTGTGGCAGAGGGAAAGAAAGGAGACCTTGTAAAATGCATAATATCAAATGAAATGATGAATGTGGAAGTGGGTAGCACAGAACCTGGTCCACACAAGGGACTCAGTAGGTTTTTAAAAATCTATTTTTCTCATTTTACGGAAGAAACTGAATATGGAAGTTCTTTAAAAAATGTTTGCTCATTTCTTAATGGAGACTTGTTTTGTTTGACTATTTGTTTCACATTTTCAAATAAACTGTCTCACATTTTATTTTAGTAATGCTAAGAATATGCCTGCGTGGTGTCAAAATATGAAACAAAATGAAAAACAGGGCTACTCATATTTAGTTAGACTACAATTGTACAGATATGATTCCTATTTTTATGCCACCAAATTATCACACATATAAAAAGTCTAATGTAACTCAGGGAACTATAGTACCTGAGACAATATTGAAATTTATTGTTAATATTTGCAATAGCTTTATTACTTCTGGAAACATTTAGTAACATGGATGCTAAAACAGTTAATCTATAGACTTTTTTGAACCTGAAAATGACTTAGACATAATAACAACTTCATTGAGTGCAAGCAGAGACCTAACTTCTTTGCTCAGCTCTTTTCAGGTATGTCTTCTTCTAACTACAGCTTAAGGAATGAGAACAACCTTCACATGCTTGGGGTCAAGCATATTTGATTATCTTGAGTGTCTGGTTGAAATTTTTAATTATATTCTTAAGGTTTATTTGTGGGAAGACCATAGGATGTCAAATGACCAAGACTGAATTTTAATATAACTGTTCTAAGCTCCAGGTTCCTCACAGACAACTTAATAGTAAAATCAGCTCACTTCTCAGTGGGATTCATTTCTGTCTAATTATCTAATCAAATACATTAATTAAAGGTCTAAAATATTTAGTTGTATGTGTTATTTTCAGTAGTCTGGATCAACATTGCTCCAATGCTACAGCATTCTAAACACTTTTTCTTGCCTGCAAAAGACTCAGGGAAGTAATGGAATTGTCTGATTTAGCTGGAAACTTGGCTTTCCTTTCTCTATGCATATGTGACTTAGTGTTCTAGCAAATCTTCTTTGGACATGTCAAATTTATTTCACATGATGAAGAAAATATTCATGTACATCTGGGAGCCTATACATCATGGGCCTGGGCAGAAGTGGAGAATTTCAGAGAGGAAGGTCAATTTATGTTTTAGTGTTTATGGAGATAGCAATCAGCATCCAGTAGTGGACTGTTTGGAATAATATTAAATTGTAAGAGCATGAGAAAGTATTTTAGAGACACAGAATTTTGATCAGACATTGACTGTGGCAAATGTTTGAAGATGGTGACCATTTTGACATTTGGAGAGCTAAGAATATAATTTGATCATTTTGGTGATAGTTTGCACAAACAAAATAAAACAGAAACAACCAGTATCACTGGCCAGCAACAGCTTGTTGGGATGCAATTCAATTTTTGTTGCTAAAAAAGTTTAATATGAATGTGACAAACTATTTAGTATGTTTTTTCTCCTGACCCAGAAACACACCATGTGGACTGAATTATATTTGGGTGGTAGGATATGTTCCTGAAGTCCTAGTGGTCTCCCAGTGGGCATTAAAAAATTATCCTCCTGTCCATAGAACAGAAAAGTTTTCAGGCCAAAATAATATGTTCAGGTTCCATGGTTTGCTAAATCCTCCAGCAAGATGGACAGGAAAGAGAGAGGGTGGGAAAAGGTAGCAAGCGGACTAGAGAGGCCATCATACCCAGATGGCAGTATTACACAACTCCATGTATCCTTTCTCTCTATCTGGCAGATCAGTATTCCAAGTTGGTGTGTGTGAAGGTCCAGAGTATAGGAGGAGCAATGGATTCAGAAAGAGGCCTGAGGCTGTCACTCACTTCCTGCAGTAGAGAGGCACATGTTCAAGGACTCCTGACCAGTGGGTGGTAGCTCATTGGCAACTTGCTGAAGACTGCATATCTCAGACAGGAGTCATGGGGCCAGAATAGAGCTCACCAAAGATTGACTAACATTGAAGTGTCCCGGTACTATCCAATGCTTGCTTGGTCCTTTCCTTCCTTTCTATATATGTCGGATGCACATGGACTTTATATATATATATTCACAAGCTATTACTATCTGTACTTATTTTTATCCCTTCTCCTGATTTGTTCCTTTGTCTTCTTAAGAAGAATTTAACAATATTAAATGATAAAAATAAAACCCTTTAGGTTGGGAAATAAAAATATCCATGTTGTTAAAATAGATGAAAAATAAAGTAATTTTTTGGAGATTTCCTTTTATCACTCAAGCTTACTAAATGTATTTTTGTAGGTTCTTATAGCTTTCTTGGACTTCCCAGGTAAACTCTCTTCCAATACCTTTCCCCAGCAAGGGAGCCATATAGCCAGAAGTTAGAAACATAACAAGCAAGCATTGGACAGTAATGGGACACTTCAATGTTAGTCAATCTGAGCTGAGTTAGTCTAGTTTATTTGTCTGCTTTCCACACTTTTCTACCTTCTCCTCATTCTTTTTTCCTCCTTCTATTGTTTCTTCTTTCTCCTCTACTTTCTTACCCTCTTTCTTTTTTACAGAAAATTATGGTTTGGAAATTTTGGGTTACACAATTATAAATCATTTACCCATTAATATTTAGTCCATCCATTATATATTTACCTCATGTGAGTAGTAGAAAAATAGAAACTCACCAGTACTAATTCATTGAAGTTTTTCATATGAATTCAGCATCTGAAATATTTAGTGCAAGAAAGCTACTCAATAAAGTAGCAGAAAGCTAGTTTAATTGTGGTTACTGCCCTCTAGCATCAGGTAGGTGTTATTGAGGATCTGTTTCTTCTATTTTTGACATGGACAAACTTAAGCTCTGGGTGAAGATAAAATTTATCAGGAAAGAAGAAATACCAAAATTTATGGTTAGTTTATTAAAAGAACAGGTTGGAAAGAAGTCATAAAATTGAATATATTCTGTGCACCAGGAATTCTAGATCTATATGAACATAATCAGAAAGGTTGGTTAGAAGGATAAGGTAGACCAAAACATATTAGGAGGAATATATCCTTTTCACACCTTAGTGTTGATATAGTGAGTTCTTAATTAGCGATGCTATGTAAAAAGTGTAAAAAATATAACTGTAGAGAATTTTTAGTACATCCCTAAAAAACAGTGCCTGTTCCTTTCTCATTTGATCTTTCATCTTTCTTTTCTCTTTTCTAATGTACACTTTATGTTTATCCAGAACAAAAGAAAGAAAGTGGCTTGGCATATTTTGTATTCCTTCTTTAACTTATTTTTTTCAAAAATTTAATTGACAAAGAAAAGTTGTATATATCCTTTAATTATAAAATTTATGTATTAAAATTGAATTTAAATATTTAAATGTGCAATTTAAATTTAAACATTTAATTAAAATATTTAAAATATATTTTCAAGACATGTTTATACTTAACAGGATCACCAAAGTTGTAGGGATCTGAAAATTCTTGCATATAAACTAGACAAATATATGAACTGTGTAATGACTTCAGCTTATCTTGAGAATATAACTCTTCATAATGGTTGTAAAATCAAGATTACCTTCCTAATATTCAATAGGAGTAAATCTGAAATTTCATCTCCATCAATCATTTATTCAAGCCTGAGACCCTAGTGTATATTTCCAGTAAATGAATGCACTTTTTTTAAAAAATATTTTTTTTAGTTGTCAATGGGCCTTTATTTTTATTTATTTATATGTCGTGCTGAGGATCGAACCCAGTGCCTCACATGTGCTAAGCAAGTGGCCTACTATTGAACTATAACCCTAGTTCATGAATTTACTTCTTAACTAAGGGTGAAATGTATGGTATGTTTATAACTATTTTTATTAGACAATAGTTTTTTATTTAAAAATCATACTGTTCCTGAATTCAATGTCTCACGGAACATTTCTAGATATTCACATAGTGCGTGTAACTTGATATATTCAAAGATTTTATTTTTTTCCTTTAAATACAAGAAACTTCTGTGTTTTTCTCTTCCTAGTAATACATTGAAGTCCTTTTTTTTAATGGCTCTAATTTTTCCTTCTCACTTTGTCTGCAAATTATGGGAATGTGTTTTTTTTTAGCTCTTTCCTTTAAGTAGTATATTTTTAAGGTGGGAAAACATACTATGTTTCTTGGTAATATATTTCCACATTCAAAGTATACAACGCCACACAATACCACTTGTTTTAACTTATTTTGTTAATAGAATGTGGAGCATGTGATGATGTAGACTAGTCTGAAACTAAGGATATATGCTTGCAACATCCTACTGTCTTCATACCTTGCTGAACCTCCAGCTGTAGACCTGGACTATCCTGCTAAAGGATAAGAGACCACATGTAGCAGGAGTTAGCCACTCTGACTCAGGTTGTCCCAAATCAGCCAGTCTCAGTTCACCCAGCAACTGACTGAAAACACAGGAGCAAGTCCAGTCAACATCAGTTGAGCCAGGCCCTATTCAGCAACATGCCTGATTGACCAATGTATTCATAATAAATAATAAATGATTCTTGTTCTTAGATCTTTTAGTTTGGATTGTTTTGTTACTCAAAAGATAACTGATGCACTAACCTTCTAGAAATAAGAAGTCAGCATCCTTTATTCTTTCTCCCCCTAAGTCTTTTCAAGTCAGGCATTAAGTAAATCTTCTATATCTTAATTAAATGGTATTTAAAATATAATTGTTGTTTGCAGACTCCTGAAACTTTTCTAATTCTGAGCTTGTCATTTCTTGAGTAATGATGCCAATAGCTTCTTTCAGGTTTTCCTGCCTCCATTCTCTAACTTCAAATGCTGTCTCCCAAACCCTGTTTCAATCAAGAAATCAAATTATGTGCCTTTAAAAAAAAATTCGATCATTATTGTTGTTGTTGTTATTATTATTATTATTATTATTATTATTATTATTAATAGTAGGCAAACACTGTACCCAGCTCATTTCTGATACTTCAAATTGCTTACGATGGGCCCACGGGCAGTAGGCCCAATTGCTTTTGGGTCTGTGACAAGGAAGAATATCATGGTGCGGAGCATAGGAAGGAGGAAATTTCTTACCTCATGACTACCAAAAGCAAAAATAGAGACAAGAAGGATCCAGGGTTCCAATATCCTCTCCAAGTTCACACCCAAATGACCTAACTTCCTCCCACAAGACCCTACCTCCTAAAGGTTCCACCACCTCTAATAGTGCACACGGAGCACCAAGCCACGAATACATGGACCTTTGGGGACATTCTAGATCCAAACTGTAGGAAAGTCTTTCCTGTTTTTATTCCCTTCTCTCTTACTAGGTCTATAAGTTATCACTGTCATCAGAGTACCACATTCTCACTAACATTGAACTTCATAATCACAATTCTAAGTCACAGCTCATGTTGTTCTTTTTTGCTTAAATTTCCATACCTGCCTTGTCTAGCTGTCAACATTTTCTTTACCCTTCAAAGTTTATCACAGATAAAGTCTGTGCTGAGAAGTTTTCTGGTTTCTTTCAAACAGAATGAATTATACCTTTCTGTGTGTTTCCCTGGCATGACTTTCTAAACCATAATTTCTCCTTCTCCATTCCATTCACTTGTCTCTGTCACAAAGAATAAGTGAATATTTTAAATATATAGACTCAAAGTCCATCACATTTAAACCTGCAGAATCAAGGATAATGTCTTACATTTCAGGAACTCAGTAAGTATTGTCTTTCTTTCTTTCTTCCTTTCTTTCTTTTCTGTTCTTTTTGTTGTTGTTGTTAACTCATGGGCAAAAACAGAGGGAAGAGTAAATGGAGTGGGATTTATTTTTTATTTTATTTTATTTTATTGGTACTGAGGGTTGAACCCAGGGCCTTATGCAAGCAAGGCAAGCACTCTACTAACTGAGCATATCCCAGCCATGAGTAAGTATTTTCTTTTATTTTTTATTGGTTGCTCAAAACATTACAATGATCTTGACATATACCATACATTTGATTCAAATGGGGTATGTATAAACGTGACTGTATAACCAATGTGATCCTGCAATCTGTACACGTGGGAAAAATAAGAATTCATACCCCATGTGAGTATTTTCTAATGTACACATAATAAATAATTTCAAGTTAGTTCATCTGATAATATATAAAAAATCTTCATTTCTTAAGATAATATTTTAGAGGGTTGAAATCTGTTTGCATTTAATTTCCTTAAAATCTTAGTTACATAAGCCTTTATACAATAATAAATACTTGTTATAAGAGCAATATATTTTCCTGTAATATTTATTAAAGGGGAACCCTGCTTAATAATATTTATAGTTCCTGAGCACTTTGCGTTTTCATAAAATTATAGGCAAAGAGAGCTTACTAACATTAGAACTTATTAATTAAAACAAACATGCACAGATAACATACCACAGCATTCATTTTAAGTGGAGATTTACAACAAACAAGTCATATTTATTCTGTGGGTAAAATTATAAACTGACTCCATAGATGAACATCCTAGAGCTCTTATGTCATCTCAATAAGGTGTTTTTTCTTTTAGCTTCTTTTTGCTGAACTTAGATAAATCACCACTGTAGTTTCATTAATTCCACAAATATTTATTAATCACAAGTATATATTTTATATGAAACACTGTCCTATTATTTCCAAACAATTATTCTCCAAAAACTCAATATTACCTAAATTAATTTAGGAAATAAGCCATGCAGATATCTCTTTTTTGTTTTTTATTTTCCTTTTTCTTTCTTTCTTTTTACAGTGTTAGGTATCAAATCTAGGCCTTAAGCATGCTAGGCAAATATCCTACTGCTAACCTATATCTCCAGCACTTCTCGTTTTCCTTTTACTTTGTCTCTTCCTTTCTTTCTTTCTTCTTTTTTAAGTATTTCCTCCTTTATTTTTTCACTTCATTTATCCTCTCTTTTAATTTTCCTGTTTTATGAATATCTAACTTTGCAGTTTATTCTCAGGAATTCAGGATGTATTCAGGTGTTTTTAATTCCCAACCTCACCCCCACTCACACTAGTTATTTTCTACCCAGGATTTTAATGCATATTTTTAAGAGTAATAATTGCTTAAAACTCAGAAATCAGTAGCTATAACTCATAACTACTGATATTTATTAATTTGTCAATCATATTTTATAAATCCTTTGGTTGATGATTATATTGAATTTTTAAAACATTGGTACCATTTAAAAATTCCATGAAGAAAATAAGTACATTCTAAAGCAGAAAATAAAAATCTTCATGCATTCTTTATTTATAAAAGGTTGAAACTATCATCCTAAATTATCAGTTACTATAATTAATGTTTATTATTTATTACTGGATCTCATTGTGTATAGTTCTACAAGCAAATCTCATTTATTTTAGAAAAATAACAATATGATTAGAATAAAGAGTAAATTTTTAAGAAAAATAATATCATTCAGTTAAGAAGTACTGAATAAAAATATGATATTTGAAATAAAACTAATGTCATAGGCTGTTCTATTAGGTTTGCACTAAATATAAACTGCAAGAGAGATTAAAACCTTTACAAAGACATATAACTACACTGAATTTGTCTAAAGTTAAAGTCAGTGAAAAATGAAGTTTTTTGTTCTGTTTTGTTTTTTCCTCTGAGGAAAGGAAAACCAAAATGTGTGAAAACTTTTAAGATAAGTAAGATAGTAACTTGAATTAATTGTAATAGATCATTTAATTATTTTCTAAGCAAAATGTTCCACCAGTCTGTCTGTCTTTTTCTTTCTACTCACATTAGATAAAATTACTCAGTAAATTTTGGTTTTTGTTTAATCTGTGACTAGAGTTTCAGAAGCATATTTTTATTTCAAGGTTGATATTTTTAAATATTTTATAAAACATCATGGACTGTTACAAACTGTTTTGGTTTTTACATTGAATATTTAATTTAAGAATTTTTTAGGAGGAGGATAATATTATCCATTTGTTTTATTTTCAAATTATTATCATTATGTAGCTTGACTCACAGTTAAGCTTGAGTCTATTTCTTTTCATTGTTTTGACCCCTCTTTCAAAACATTAACACTCTCAAAGATTAGAGGAAGAACCTACTTCAAATTGGAATTTGGCTACAGTTTTACAAAATTTGGGGGCACCCCTACCATTTGAAGACATTATAAACAAGCAAATTATTATAATGCTGGTCTATTTTAAAGTCTCTTTCCAGGAAGCAGTGTTTAGAATCAACTGTGATCTTATGTTCCAACAGTTGCCTGTTTGAAAAAAAAAAAATTATCAGCGTTTGGCTCAGGGACAAAGTGCTAAAATAACAGATGGAATCAATATTAAACTTTACAAAGGAATCATATAGGAAAATCAAGAGTTCTTTGTAACAACTGATGATGATTGTGTAAATTTCTTTTTGTTTCTGTCAGCAATTTTCTTCTTTGAGTGAGTTTAAGTAGATTCCATAGATGCCAATTATGAAGTAGCTCCAAGTAGATATTGAGCTCCATTACAGGCTGAGATCAATTGTAAATCAGCAAATAGTACAAGAGTCACAAAGAAAGTAAAGAACTGAAGTGTCTGAATTGATGCACATATATAAGGATTCAGCATTTCACAATCAGGTCCCCTTCAAAACACACTTGCATGTGTGTGTGCTCATGCACACACATACACATACATACACACACTTCTCTTTCTCCAGTTTTCCAGTATTGCTGTAGACAACATTTTGGTAAAATCTATGTTTAGTGGCTCACATTATTAAAATACTGTTCATGGATAAACATTATATATATATATATATATATATATATATATATATATATATATATACATTTTATTTCTTATATACATATGCATTTTTGCTAATGTATTATTAATTTAGTTATCTGGAAACATAATACAATTTTATTTACCATTTTGCAAAACCATAAAATTTCAATAAACAAATAGATATATTGATAGACAGATAAATAGATAAATATGGTATATGTAGGTATATATTTTAACCAAAGAAATACATTTTGCAGTGTCTTTCCATTCTCCACTTCAATTTTTATTGTTTTTTTCTAAATCTGCTACATCATAATTAATATAAATTTTTCTTCAGTATCATTCAGGCACTTTTAAAACTCCATATATACCTGATTTATTGAATATATGACTTATTATATTTTGGTTTACTGGCTCATTCTGGTAAAACGTATCTTCAAGGAGTAACATTTTAGACTCCTTATAAGCTTTGCCAGTTAATAATTATCAAATTTAATTTATAGTATGGTGGCTTGGTATAGAAATCTGGGATAAAAAGGCATTTTTCTCCTAATTAGAATGTGATGGAGACTAATTATGACAGAGATTAGTTCCATGTTCACAAATTTTTCCCTTCTTCCTCCTAGGAATTATTTGCACTACACTTTGCAGCCTCCTTTGAGGTCAGATTCAGTCAGGCGACTTCACGTTGACCAGTGCAATGTGGGGGCAAAGTTTTGTGCAAACCTTTTTAAATTTCTGCAAGATCCTTTATATTCTCTTTTCTTCCTTACTTCAAAAGCCGAATACAGAAAATCAAGTGGTAGATTCCAAATGGACAGTGGGGGCCCACTGAACAGAAGCCTCAAGCCTAAGAACTACTCATACTGGAGCACCACAGTTTACATTGGAAAGATATAGCAAGAAATAACTGATTATTTTTAGAGGTCAAAAGAATTGAAAGTTCTTTCCGCAAGAATATTCAGTAAGAATATTCTTGACTAATATGTAGTATGAAGATTGTATTTCTAAAAAAAATCCTTTGGATTAAAGATGTATACACTGGATTTTCCCAAGAATTCATACCAAAATGCAAATCATTTCTGTCATTTTATTTTCAATATTATTTTTACTGTGAAATACTATAAATACACAAGGAGATTAACAAATGAATATAGTGGGAATGCTCTTAATTTTCACTTTTGTTACCATGTGACATGTTCATACCCAAAAGCCCCAAGCACATACGTTACTCATCTAGAAGTAGCCTTATTCAGATAAAAATAACTCATTACTTTGTATTTATCAAATTTAAAAATATAGTTTTGACTGCTTTGAATTTTTAATTATCAAAATCCTTCTTGTATACCTTGCCTTCTTTGATAAATATTCTTAAAATATTTGTCTATATTGTTTACATGGATGCAGCTTCTTGATTTTCACTGTTGTTGTTTTTGCTTTTCAAACATATGGGGATAATCTAGGAACCACTTGTGTATTTGTAGCATAGTTACTTTTCAGTTAGAGAACTTGGCAGCAAAGGACTTTGAAATTTGTTGGGAGTTGCTTTCTGACTCAATAGATGGCCAATTTTTGTAAATTTTCGATTTTTGTAAAATTTCAAATCTTCACTTTCTGATTGCAATATTTCATATGGTTTCATTAAATCTATGTTATTAATCATATTTCTCTAATCTTCTGTGGTCTCCTGATTTCTTATTATTCTATACTGTGGATTTATATATTTTGCCTTAAAGCTCTGGTAAGTTGTACTTTAGGTACACTTTCGTGTCTATCATTATCTGTATCCAAATTTAAGATTATTTCTTCTTTTTCTTAACACATTTTGTGATTAAGAAATGTTTAATTTTAAAGCAAGAAGATTTTTAGAAATATTTTCAGATATTAAAATATATATATATACTAGCTTTTGTAACATTGGTATGCCAGATCCTTTCCCATTCTTACTTTTAGTTCTTCTGTTTGTTGATGTTTGTTCACTTGCAAGCCTTTATATATTTGATTTGAATGTTTATCTTTAATTTGAATATTTAGTTATTTTAATTTACTCTATTCATTATATACTACTATTTGAGCAAATATTTTATATTGCCCTTACCATTTGATTCCCATATTCTACATTCCTTTTCATCTTCTTTCATTTTTTTGTTATATTTTTATATTTCCAATTTTCTTTCTACTACTTTTAAAATTAAAACTAATTCTGTTTTTCTTAATAATTATTCCAGAAATTAAAACCTGCATTCTTACATTACTTCAAAGATGTTAAAACTGCTTCGACAGTAGAACAAAGACAGAAGAAAACATCAACACTTTAGTTGCAGTGAAGTTTTTGGTTGGGTATTTTATATCTAAAATATTTTTATATGCCATAGGTCATAAGTTTTACTTTATAGAATCATTATTAAATTATATAAATTTACATATTTTCCACTTACTTTGTACATCATTTCTTTTTGTCATCAGAAATCAAGCTCCATGTGTCAGGAGTACCTTCTTTAAAATTTCTTTGACAAGCTTCTGCCACCAACAAACTTACCAGGTATTTGTGCAAAAATGATATTGAAACTATCCTTCTCAAAATAATTTGCTCTGGATATGGATTTTAGGCTGACAGACATTTTTTTCAGCACATTGAAAATATCTTTCCACTTGGTTCTGGTTTTCGTTGTTGCTATTAAGATATTATCCTCTCATTGTCTGATTTTAAGATCTTTTACTTTATCTTTTTCTTAAAATATTTTTTTTTAGTTGTAGTTGGACACAATCCCTTTATTTTATTTATTTTTATGTGGTGCTGAGGATTGAACCCATTGCCCCGCACATGCTAGGCAAGTGCTCTACTGCTGAGCCCCAGCCCCAGCACCCCCGACTTTGTTTATAACTACAGTACAGCCAGATATGATTTTTAAAAAAAATTCTCCTTAATATTTATTCTCCTTTATATTTATTCAACCTTTTAATTTGTACATTGGTAATTTATCATTTTGGGAAATTCTTAGTTATTATTTCTTAAATAATTGCCTTGGACATTCTTTCTCTCTTCTTTTTGCATTTTAATTAATTTAATATTAAATCTACTCATCTTAATCCTCTCAACTTTTTAAAAAATCTTTATGAACATTATACTTTTTTCTAATCTATTTTCCATTTAATAAATTCTTTCTATAATTCTTTGAAACTTGATATTATATTTGAACACTAAGTGTTTCATTTTAAATATTTTAACATTTACAAGTTTAATATTTTAACATTTACAAGTTCTACTTGGTATCTTTTAAATTTTTATGGTTTGCCTATTATAGTTTTCTATTTCTGAAAGGTGTTTTACACTTGATTTTTATTTCTTTAAACGTGGTAATGCAATATTTTATTGGCAATAAGAAGGTTAGCATAAATACCAAAACCCATGTTCCAGAAAACTAATATTTCTGTAAAAGATAAATTATGGACTTAAGAAATATAATTTGTAACACTCAAATTTGTAAAATTTAAATTATCTTTCAAAAACGTGAACTGTGCATGGTTCAGAGAACGTTTCAAAAAATAGTACAATGAATTAAAATTTTTATTTAGACCCTATACCTGGATTATATGTATTGATTTGTGATTGACAAAGTTCCACAATCATCATATGATGTATAATCAAACAAAACGAAATTCAGCTTATTTGTACCTATTTACAAGGTGCAATGTGATATTTTAATTAATGCATATATTGGGTAATTTATCAGCCCAAGGTAATTAATATATTCATCATTTGAACTTTTATCAAAACCTGTCTCTATTTTTAGATGTGTAATGCATTATTGTTAATTATACTCACCCTACTGTGCCATCATACACCAAAAGTGGGTCTTCTTGTATAAATGTAATATTGTACCTGTTGAGCAATCTGTCTCCTCTCCCTTTTACTCTTTGCAATCTCTGATACTATTCTACTCCAAACTTCTATGAGAGTAACATTTTAGATTGCTATTCAAAAAGTCATTTTTAGGTATGACTTTTAAACATATTTCATTATGCTCTGAACATGCATTTATCAGTTATTACGCATAATACAAATATACACACATACAAATATATCTGTACATTTTAAAAAACATTTTTAAAATTTTTATGGCTCATTAATTAATCTTTATTTTTAATATTACTTAAAAAAATGTTTATTTGTTCTTTTTAGTTAAACATAACTGCAGAATGAATTTTGATATATCATAATATATGGATTATAACTTCCCATTTTATACTATTAACTTTTGAGAATTGAAGTTTTTTTTTAATTTTGTTTGCTTTTATTTATGTTTTGGTACTGAGATTGAACCCAACGGTGCTTTATCATTGACCTAAGATCCCAGCCCTTTTTATGTTTTATATTTAGTCCTGGTCTCACTAAGTTGCTTAGAGCCTTGCTAAAGTGTTGAATCTAGCCTTGTTTTCCTCCTGCCTCTGCCTTCCAAACCATTGGTACTTGTACTGCCATGCTCAGCTGAAATTTTTAAAAATCTCTCTTTATTTTAAAAATTTTTAAAAAGTCAATTTGTTATATATGACAACAGACTGCATTACAATTCATATTACACATATACAGCACAATTTTTCATATCTCTGGTTGTACACTCATTAATTATTCTTAATTCATATTTGACTGGAAGAATTAGAGCAACTCTGAATAAAGATTACTGAAATTATTTTTCTTAATTTTAACATTAAAGAGAATGATCCTGATGTATCAGTAAATTTGATGGTTAATAAAACTTTTTTATTAAAAACACTATCAAGACAAAGAGGTTCCTGTATTTATTCCTATTTTGTTAAGATTTATTATAATAAACAGATGTTGAATTTTAAAATTGAATGCTGTTTTGAAATTATCGATGCAATTTATATGGTTTTCCTGTTTTGATCTTTTAATAGAGTGAATTGTGCATTAATTGATTTTGTGTTATAAAATTAACATTAACTTTATATGTCTATACTTCCTTGATCACTATATATGTATATTTATAAAGTGCTTTTGAGTACTTTATTTATTGTCTGTTTCTTATTTCATTAATGTATGCTCTGATCTTATTATTTTCATCATTGTAATTTCTTTGAGGTTTCTCAGATTTTTCTTCATTTTTTAGATGAAATTTGGCCCAATAAGATTTAAGCTTGTCTATTTAATGTATATATTTAAGATGACTAAAGTTCTCTGCTTGATGTGTATAGATAAGAATTTGCCCAATATGGAAACCTTGACTATATTAGGTATAGGGTCTTGGTTAACTAAATTTTGAATGATGAAAGAAGCAAGAGCATTGAGGTGAAACAAATGTAATAGTTGCAGGAAGCCTTTGTTATGGAGGAAAAGAGATAAGATAATGGGTTACAACAAAATATGAACTCGGAAGGTACCCTACTGAGATGGAACTCTGAAGATGATGCAGAAAGGCTGATTTGTGCAAGTTTTGAAAATACTAGATACTTGAAAAATTTTCACTGAGTAATGGTCCACTGCTGAGCTGATGGTAAGGGTAAAAGCTAGGAAGTAGGACAAGGAAGAATCTTCTCATTTTCCCCATTTATACTTTATTTATAGTTCCTTAAATGGAAACCAAATGAGAGTGAAGAAATAGAATTTACAGATCACATGTTCTAGTCTCACATGCAGAGAATAGACAGGTGTGTTTGGAGAAGAGAGGCAATAGGTAACAAAGTGGCAGGAATTTATCCTAAGCATTTTAGTACATAGTGAACTTTGGGGTAATTCAATGTTAATTAGTTTTAAATTTTAGATATAATTTTTTGACTAATGAATTATTTTAAAACATAATTTTTCTTTTAAAAATCTATTTGTACTCTTATTTTTTATATTATTTAAATATTTCATTGAATTTTTTCATCTCAATGAAACATATTTAGGCATTGTTACTTTTCTTTTATAACCTAATATATGATCACTTGCTAAATAAGTTTTGAAACATTTTGAAAAGGTATATATCTTTTGCTGAGGGTTATTTTTAATTTTCATTATAGTATTTGAATATATGGCACATGTATTTCTTTATCAAACTTGTCTTTTTTTAATATAGTAGTAGATATTTTCCCATCCTCAAATTCCACAAAGAAAGAATGATTCCAAGTTGCTTGTTTGGATGATAAGGCATAGCTTCCTTGTTTTAAAATAAAACTAACTTTTTGAAGTCTCTGCTATACCAGTGGAGGTTTGAAATCTATCTCCATTTTCTCTACTTGTTTGTTTGTTTAGTGCATAATAATTATGCAGAATAGCAGATTTCATTGTGCTATATTTGTGATACACATGACATTATTTGATGAATTTCAATCCCTAGTTCCTTTCCTGGCCCTCATATTTTTCCTCCCCTAGTCTATTCCTGGGCCCAACTGGTCTGACTCCTATTTTCACAAGATCCCCTTTTATCCCTTTTTGCTCTTTAGCTTCCACATGTGAAAGAAAACATACAATCCTCATTTTTCTGCTCTTTACTTCCATCCCATTTTTCTGCAAGTGACATAATTCCATTCTGCCTGAAAGAAGAATATCCATTCTGTTTATATACAGCACATTTCTTTTTTATCCATTTATCTGTTGATGGACAACTAGGCTAGTACTATCACTTGGCTATCGTGAACTGTGCTGCTATAAACATGAGTATGCATGTATTGTTATAGTACGCTGTCTTTACTTCTTTAGGATAAATACTGAGAAGTCTTATAGCAAAATCATATGGTGGGTCCCTTCCTGGTCTTTTAAGGAAACTCCATACTAATATTCATAGTGCTGGTACTAATTTACATTCCTACCAACTGTGTAAAAGAGTCCTTTCCCCATCCCAACATTTATTGTTAGTTATATTCTTGATAATTGCAATTCTAATTAGGATTACATGAAATCTCAACGTAGTTTTTGTCTGCATTCCCCTGAGGACTAGAGATGTTGGAAATTTTTTCATATACTTGTCAGAGTTATTTGTACTTATTTAGAACTGTTTAGTTCATTTACCTATTTATTGAATGAGTTATTTGGTTTTGTTTGGTTGGTGTTGAATTTTTTGAGTTCTTAATGTATTCAAGATATTAATCCTCTGAAGAGAGGCTGGCAAAGATTTTCTCCCATTGTGTAAACTCTTTCTTCATGCTGCTCATTGTTCTCTTTACTGGGCAGAAGCTTTTAAGTTTGATGACATTCTATTTATTGATTGTTGGTATTAATTTCTGAATAGCTCTTTTCTTAAATGGATGCACCTTTTCTATTCCCACATGAGCATTAGAAGACAGAGTTCAAGGTCATAGACCCAATATATGATCTAAAATGTTACAAATCTTGCAGGCTTTGACTTCCTCTACTCATGCCAGTTTTATATCCCTTTTTCTGATGCATGGTTATTTCCTTTTCTTGGAAAGTATGCTATTATTTTTGATTCAATGTATATATCATATAAAACATCAGCTCAGTCTTTCATGCTTTCAAAAGTTACTATTTTATTTTTTAACATGATTCTCACCATGGGTCATTTTGCAGAGGATCCTACACTTTCTCTGTTATAAGGCTTTATTATAGAATAGAGGCCTGCCTTATTATTTTCTGTCCATTCTAAAGCTTTTGCGACTATCTCAAAAGAAAGAAGAACTCATCCATATTTGGGCAACATTAGACCTCTCAGAAGGAACAACAGTTCTTTACAGACAGTATAGCTGGCATATCTATTTGCAAGAATCTAGATATGTGTACATGCAGCATCCTCATTTGCTGGATCCTCCCCTAATTTCTGATCACTTATTGAGAAGTATACCAGCTCTTAGTCCTTGATACTTGCCAATTCCTTTATTAATTAATTTTTTCTTATTACTTTTAAATGTCATCTATATCCCAATTTCTCCCAACTGTTATTCTCCAACCCAAGGGTCTTTATGAAACCCAGACTATTTTATCTAGCTGTATCATTGTTTGAATGTAAAATAGATTTCTCAACAGCATGTTAAAAAATGGTCTTGATAGATCCTTCCGAAACTGCTTTACCTATAGATGAGATGTCTATAGATTGAGATGTCTCTGTCTCAATTAAAAAGATGGGATTCATCCTTCTGATTTCTCAAGTCAAATCTGTAGATTTATTTCTGACTCAAGCCTCCATAAAATCATCCAATGCAACAGGAAGTTCTGCTGGCTCCCCTTCAATATATTTCCAGAATGTATATGTTTTACCATTTCTTCTACTGGTACTCTGATCCATAGCCACCATTGGTATTATAATTACCTCCTAATGGGTCTCCTTGCTCTACCCAAGCCCATTGAAATCTTTCTCAATAATGCAGACTGAGTGATTCTTCTAAAACACTAATGAAATCATGGCACTCCTCTCAACAAAATACTATTATGATCTCCATTTATATCAAATAATAGTATCCTTCCAATGACCCATATGAATCTCTGATCAGGACCACAGTTAGCTCTCTGAACCTATCTCCACATACTCACCTCTGTGCTTATTTGGATCTAGATGCACTGATTTCTTGGAGATCCTTTGAATATCCCAGACATTCTCCTACCTCAGGATTTGCTGTTTCCTCTGCCTACAAAGTCTTTTTTGGTCCTGGTCAATACATGTGAATTTAAAACAAATCTTCCATGAAGCACATTTTGCAACTTAGGACAACTTTGTGGTTGGCTTTTTAAATTTATTAACCGTTCTTCTGCAAACTAGTTTATTTCAGGACGTTTTCATGGTTCATCATAACATGTATGAGTACTTCATTCTTTGTTATGATTGAATCTTTACATATATTCATCTTCTTTTTTATTCATTCTAATTAGTTATACATGAGAGTAAAATGCATTTTGACATATCATATATAAATGGAATATAACTTCTCATTCTTCTGGTTGTACATGATGTAGAATTTCACTGGTGTAATCATATATGCATATAGGGTAATAATGTCCCATTCATTCTACTATCCTTCTTACCCTCATTTAAATGAAAATTTAAGAAATAATTAACTGGCTGGGTGTGATGGCACATGACTCTATTCCCAGTAACTGGGGACATTGGACAATAGGATCATAAATTCAAGGCCAATCTGGGAAACATGGGGAGATCCTGTCTCAAAATAATTAAAAAAAAATGACTGGGAATGTAACTCAAGGTATAATGTTACAGGGTTTAATCTCAGTACTGCATAAAAAGAGAAAAAATAAACAGAAGAGAAAAAATAATTTCCTACCAAATTAAAGACTGTTAGAGTTAATCATATAGATTATGGAGCCTGTATTTTCTATCATGCATACACAAAACAAAACTATCTTTAGGTAGATCTCTGAAAAATTTAAAATAATTACTGTTTTGGTAGTGTGTAATTTCACTACAACCATGATAAGAACAACTTAAAAAAGAAAAGTTTATTTGGGACTCAGGCTTTTAAAGTCAGCTAATTCCAATGCTATGGTGGGGCAGAACAACATATTGGAAGGGTGTTGTGGAGAAAGTTGCTCATCTCACGGTGCCAATAAGCAGAGAGGTTGGGGAGGGACTGGGGACCTGGTAAACCCTTCCAGTGAACTATTTTCTTCAACTAGGTCCCACCTCCCAGTAGTCCATTTAGCAACCACTTTATAAATCCGGCATATGGGTTAATTCACTGATGAAATCAGAACCCTAATTATTGCCTAAAAGTTGCACCTCTGAACCTTGCTGTATTGGGAGCCATACTTTCAACATATAAGATTTGTGGACATACTAGTTCCAAACCATAACTGGTATATTCTATTTTATAAATAGTAATTAATACACACCAATTGATTTTAAAATAATATGTTCTTCAATTTCTAAAGAATACTGGCTTCTCTTAATTAAATGCTAAAAGTTTTGATAAAATTGATATAATTAAAATCAAACTGCCTCCTTATGTAAAAAATGTAAACATCAGTAATAAAAAGAAAACCTGTGGAATAATTGTACCTGCTCTTTGCCAAATAAATTCCTAACTGCAAATTTGATATTGTGTAAAGTGGTTCACTTCAGTAACCTAGTTCTTTTCTAAATGCAAAGTGAAAGGCAGGCTTAGAATAATTTGTTCTTTATATCTTGCTTCAAAATTGTCAACAAAGACATAGAGAGCATTAATTGCCTCATCATATTTGCTTATGATTTTACATCTGATTAGCCATGGAGAGAATGTGTGGATTTTACATAATGATGTTAGAACTATTTGGAAACTACCTGTCAGCTCAGTGACATTTTTATGCTATTAATTTTTTTTTCTTTGAGATCTATCTCCAGATTACATTCTAAGAAGTAATATTAAGAATTATTAATGCTCAGTGAAATCAATTTGTAGCTTCTTTGTGTATTTAAGTGGCTGTTAAAATATGTAGAGAAGATATATTCATTTATAACCTAAAAAATTCCAGGTTCATTAGTTTGTAAATTGTTGGATAAAAGGTGTGTATCATTGCTGCTTCTATTATTTATACAGAATTTTTTTCTTATATTTCTATTCTGTCATTGTATTTTTTCCTGTTTACCACAAAATAAAACAAAAATTATAAACAAATTTAATATGAGATATTTATATAATATGAAAATATTTTTTCACCTAAAAATAACATAGAAAAGACATTTGACATTGTGATTAAATAATAATTCACAAAAGTATGATTTTTAACTAGTGCATATTAATTCTGAATATCAGTGGGGCTCAGTGCAATATTTCCATACATGCATGCAGTGTTCACTGATAAAATTCATCCACCCTTTCCCACGGCATCCCCACTGCACACCCTTCCCAATCCCTAGTAATCACTATTCTACTTTTTTTTTTTTTTAAAGAGAGAGTGAGAGAGAGAGAATTTCTTTTTATTTTAATATTTATTTTTTAGTTCACGGCGGACACAACATCTTTGTTGGTATGTGGTGCTGAGGATCAAACCCGGGTCGCACGCATACAAGGCGAGCGCGCTACCGCTTGAGCCACATCCCCAGCCCTCACTATTCTACTTTCAGGTCAACTTTTTTAAAGCTTCCACATATGAGAGAAAACATGTGGTCCTTATCCTCCTGTATCTGGTTTAATTCATTTTTCATGGTGTCCCCTAATTCTAACCATTTTGCAGCAAATAGCAAGATTTCATTTTTATTTAATGATGAATAATCCTCCATTGGGTATCTGTACCACATTTTTAAAAATCCATTCCTCTGTTGGTAGGCACCTAGATTGATTTCTTATCTAGGCTATTGTGAAGAGGTCCCCAGAAACCATAGGTATGCAGCTATCTCTTTGGTATGCTGGTTTCTTTTATTTTGTGTATACACCCAGTAATGGGATAGTTAAATCACATAGTAGATCTATTTGTAGTTTTTTTGAGGAATCTCCAAGCTGTTCTACATAATGGATGTCTCATTTTCATTCCTACCAACAAGTGTGTAAGAGTTACTTTTCCTTCACATCTTCACCTGCATTTACTATATATTTTTTTATTTTCAATAATTATCTTTCTAACTGTAGTGAAATGTTATTCCACTGTAGTTTTGATGGCTGATGATACTAAGCATTTTTTTCAGATATTTATTGATATTTTGTATTTCTTCTTTTAAGAAGTGTATTCCAATCAACTGCCCGTTTTTAAATTGAATTGTTTGATTTATGTGTAAGTTTTCCTGAGTGTCTTCTGTATTCTGAATATTAATCCCACAAAGTACTTCTTTGAAATTATTATTCTTGACTTTTGCCTATTAGGATATCAAATAATTCAAATTTTTAATTTAAAATGTGAATAATGTATGATGTATTATTCAGATGAGGCAAAGACAAGCTTTGTGTTTCCATGGATTTTTGTATTCAAGAGCCTTGATAACAATATGCCTTTTGAATTCTGGCAAGGATTTGATCTTAGCCTATTTTTTGGTATATTTCTATAAGCCTTCTAGAAATAGAAAAAAATATTAAATAAAATATACCATGTAAACATATACATAAAAATCAATATTTTAAAACTGCAAGATTTTATAATGGAACTTAAGCTCTTTTGAAAAGCCCATTCTATTGTTTTTTGTTTTAAAAATGAAGTATGTCTAAAATTTAAAATACCAAATAATTCACATAGTTTCCTAGACTAAATTTCTAGAATTCCATAGTATAATGGTGACATCACTAATTCTATTATTGTATATGACTAATTAATATTAGTTATTATGAATGTGTAATTAGCATTCAGTCTTCAAATATAATATAACTGAAATAGGAAGAAACAAGTAATTGAATTCAAATAATACACAATCTATTACTATATTAATTGTCTTCCTGGCTGGGTAATTTCATTAATCCTGAAATCTTCTACAATTTCATATCCTGCAACAATTTACTTCAGATATTTTTATCATTGCTTCAGACTAGTATATTTAAATGTTTACAGGATGTGCCTCTATTACAACAAGCTAAGCTTGATCCCTTAGTTTTATCAGTGGTTCTATAGCAGGAGCACACTAAAGAGAAGTTTCAGGGAGACAACTGCTTAAACAGCTCAATTTGAAGTGGGATGAAGGACTCCCTGAAAGAAAACTTAGGAGAAAAAATAAATTCAAATAGAAAAGATTTAATTGTTGCTTTGAAAAAAATAAAACAAATAATGGTGAAGAAAAAGAGAAAGAACTAGAAATTCCAGGAGAAAATTAATTGTTTACAAAAACATGACTGATATAGGAAGCAAATTAACAGCAGCATAATTCCAAACAACTGACAGTGTTATAAAAGGCAAATAAGTAAAAGGCAAAACAATAAAATTGTTTGTAATTTTAAATAACACAAACAGAGAAACAAATGTAACCAAAAGAGAAGGTGCCCTTGCATGCATGTACACACTTAAAATCATTATAGAATCAGACTGCAATTTTACTAAATCCATATTTTTCTCATCAAGTAATTAGTTTGTGTTTTAAAAAATCACAGAGAAAATTTTGATGAAAACAAAGTATAACTATTTAAACATGATTTTTTTTTAAAGTGTGCACAGTTTTCCAACATATCTTTAGAGTTTTATGACTACTAGTCTAATTTTAGCTTGGTTGGCCCAATCCTTGGGCCCTGCTCTCTATTCTTTCATCATTTCTTCTCTAGTCTCACCCACTCAACTTCTTTCCTTCCCTGGGATGTGCCTATTTTCTCTCACTTGAGGCATCTCCTATACTTTCCTAACTCTTCCTAATCCTCTTTTCTTACCTGACTCCCTTACACTTCATGTTTTTAGGAAAATCTTTCTAAGAAGCCTTCCCTGAAGGGCTCAGGCCTTTGCTGTATATATTCTGAATGGATTGTAGGTTTTCCCCTCTTGTGTCACTTCTGAGCTCTAATGTAACTATGGTTCATATTTTAATCTTTCATAATAGATCCTATGAGGGCAGAGACCTTATTTATTGTAACACCAAACACAGCAGAGTTCAAGACACAAAGCAGATGCTTAGAAATTACATGTTAATTCACAGTGCTGACAATTACCTGAAATGAACTAACAAAAAAATATGTGCAGAGTAACCCGGCACCAGGTGGCCCATTTTTTGGTACCAAAATCATTTTCATTTAAAAAATATTCGTAAAAGAAACAAAACACATTCTTCTAAATAGTTAGCATCATTCTTATGTGTATATATATTTCAAAATCAGTGCCTGACCCAGAATAAATGTACCATACATATTTATTGGATTCTGAATAAATTAGTGAAGTCACAGCATAGCATGGTGTTTAAGATCTCAATTTTGCCGAGTAAACACGCATGAGTTATTAGGATTATATTAGATGTGTGGAAAGGGAGATTTACAATGCCTAAAAATCTTAATAGTTTAACTGTAAAACAAGGTTAGTATTGCACTTTGAGTGCTGTAAGGATAAAGGAAAATAATGCAGCTGCTTCCAGAGGGTATTAATCACTAAGTTGTAGATATTATTATTGGTTTTTTTATTTTCAAAAATAGATCATGACTATACTTACTGATCATGTTAAGCTGAAACATTTTGACCAGTGTTCATCATTTTCCCATGGAGCACATTTATCTTTTTTTGTTGTTTGAAATATTTTATATAGATGGACACAATACCTTTATTTTATTTTATGTGGTGCTGAGGATTGAACCCAGGGCCTCACATGTGCTAGGCAAGCACAACTGAGCTACAACCCCAGCCCAAGCACATTTATCTTCAAGAGAAAAGAAGCTTAGAAAAATTAGGCTTTAGGCTTTATTGGTCTGAGGCTATGTCTAAAACAGTTAAATTCTTTTCTTCACTTTATTTTTTAAAGTATTTGTACAAATTTATGAGGTACAGTGTGATAATTCAAATACATTTATGTAGTGTATCGTGATCACATCAAGGTAGTTATCATTTATCTCCTTAAACTATTAAAAAATTTCATTAACACATGTAATTGTACATATTGCAGTGCAGTGTGATATTTCTATACATGTATACAATAGTAATCGACGGAATCAGGGTAATTAATGTTTTCTTCTCCTTATCATTACTGTGTGTTTGGAACCTTCAGATCTTTCTTCATTCATAAAATATTCATAAAATATATAAGTTATTGTATGTAATATACACATATATTATATATTAGTATATATAGGTTCTATATAATGAGCTATTATAGAATATTACATGGCTATTAATAACCTACTCAATAGATTATTAAAATAACTACTAGGTTATTATGGACAGTAATCACCCACAATTCTATAGAACACTAGAACTTGTTACATCTAAATCTGTTTGGGTACCTATTATCCAATATCTATTCCAACTATTCCCTTCTTCATACCTTTTTCTTTGGAAATATTTTGTTTTCTCCTGTGGAACTCTTGGGTACTCATGTCTCTCAGTTTTACCCTCAAAGTCTATCAGTGGGATGCTTTGTTCCTTAGATTTTTCTCCTTGGGCAGTCTCATGATGTGGATTTCTTCATTGAGATACATATTTTGCAGTTATGCCTCTTGGAACACAAAAGCTGATAAACATCTGTAGGGTGTTTGGAAATAATGCATTTTGTATATTAATTGCTAAGGTAGCATTTCACAAAACTTTTAGTACATTTTCTGAAATTAGTAAGTTATTAGGAATTTCTGTCTAATAGAATTAGCAAATGTAAGGTTCAACTGAGTAATTTTTTTGGTATGTTGAAATCCTAAAATATAAGGGACTATTTACATACAAGGTTTACAAAAAGTTGACTATGTTCTTGATTTTGTGTGTTCTCCACTAAACCAGCAGTCATATGAGTGTTCAAATCAAGTGATTAACAATAACTTTATAGTTGAAACTTTTAGTACATTTAATACATTCTGAGTTTAACAATAACTATTTGCAGGAATTAATTTGTGCAAATAAATTAATTAAAGTCAGTAAGTTATACTAAATTTAAAATGCAAAAATTTAAAGTGTGATGATCCTTTGTGATGTTATTCTACCATGCTTGTTTATTTAGATTACATAAGAAGAAATGAATTATAAGAATATCCTGTTTTTTCAAAAATAAAAATGTTAGGCCCTGAATTGTAAGGAAATGAAATGTAAAGCCTGGTGTCTTATTTGCCTTAACAGATTTTTGTATTATTTAGGACAACTAAAATGATTAAAGGGTTTGAGCAACTACTGTATTCACAATAGACTGAGAAGATTAGAATTCTTCAGGCTGTAAATAATGAAAGCAGACATGAATGAAATCTCTCATATCATGAGGGTTGTGGGTAAGGTGAACACTTTTTCACCCAAATCATAGAATGTTATAAAGAAAATGCTTTGGGAATTTATTGCAAAATTCCAGAGTAATCGCTAACAGAAGTTCTTTTGTGTTCATTACTTTCAAACTCTAGTGCCACTGCCCAGTGGATCGAAGCCTTTCTCTTCTTTACACAATGGCCTTAGAACACTGCATGGACCCTTTGTCCTCATTATGACGTCTTCTCCCTCATGAATCATATTGATCTTTAACACACTCAGCCTGCTGGATGTAAAATGAAGAGAACTGTGATTTAGTGTTAGGAGTTTGGGGGTGGGAGTGAAAACATAAATTTGGAAGCAATTATCTACTATAAGTTTAGCAGAAGAATCCATCTTGATGTCTAACATACAATCCTTACACTTTCCCTTTCAATCCATTTCTCCTTTATGATTGTCTTGAGAAGAGAAGTGTTCTTCTGGTTAGTTTTTAGTTAACCTCTTCCAGTTTGAATTTAGATTTCAGCAATAAATTTTTGGTTTCCCAATTTCTTCTTTATCTTTTAGAGTGTAGGCAATTGATTCCCTTATAGTGGATGTTACTTTTTGCTAGTGAGTCACGTTATGAGTTTCTAGCATTTATGTATCATTAATTAAATATATTTATTTACTTTTTTTCTTGGCCTCTCCTTTTGTGAAATGCTTTAAAACCAAAGGAGGACAGGTAGTGTTCCTGTTTTCATGGAAGTTTCTATCAGTGAAGACAAGAGTTATACAGTAATTACAATAAAGTCTGATGAGGGCTCTGAGGGGAAAGGAGTAGGGCACTATGGAAACATGTAGAAGAGTGTCCTACATGTGGGGTAAGTGAGTGTTGTGTGTAGAATGTGAGCATTGAAAGGTTACATAGTGTGATCAGGAAGAATTTTGTAGACTTAATAGGAATTTACCAAAAGTGAGACCAAAGAGCAGGTAAAGGGCAGACGTGTTGCAAATATGAACATTTTAAAAACTAGGATGGCATTGTTTTTCTCTCCTGAAGACAGGTAATTATATTTGCAATATAGAAATATCACATTGCAGATAGTGTGAGAAACAGTGAGAATAGGAATAATGGAACTGTTTATAAGCTACATGTTTGTAAGATTATATCTGAACAAGCATTCATCTAAACTAGGGAGGTGCCATAGAAACAGAAAGTCAGAAATATATGGAAGATATACTTTTCTAATGCCTTTTTGATACATGGGAGGTTTACTTCAGATTAAAATGCAGAATTGCTAGGTGCGGTGGTGGACACCTCTAATCCCAGTGGCTTGGGAGTATGAGGCCAGAAGATCCCAAGTTCAAAGCCAACCTCAGCAAATTTGCAAGATGCTGAATAACTTAGCAAGGCTCTGTCTCAAAATTTAACACACACACACACAAAAAAAAAAACCAACCCACAAAACAAAACTACAAAGCAGGCTGGGGATGTGGTTCAGGGATAGGTTAGATATCTCATATGTATGTGTGTGTATGATATGTTCATGTACATATATGTATGATATATAGATATAGCTATATGTCTCCAGGTAGAGCTTGAGTAAACCCTGCTCATTATTGTTTCCTCTGACTGTAAGAAATTGCATTTACTGAAAGAGAAAGTGTGCCCTCCCTTCCCTGTGCCCTGGTGATGATGAGAAACCCCCAGAGCAATTACAAAGGTCAAAAGCCTGTTTATTTTCAGGAGGCTGTGACTGGATCCCTACCCCATCCCCCACCTAAGAAACTAAAAATCATATATAAATATATTTTTTCTTTTCTTTTCTTCCTTCTTCTTTTTTTCTTTTCCACAAGAGGCTTTCCAAGGACCTGTTCTAAGAAATTGTAGATTTTTGTTGACATGATTGACTGAGTTCAATCTGTGATATCAAAAAAAGAAAAGAATTGCAGAAATAGACTATAGACTGGGTCAAAATGATGCTTTTTTTTTAGAGGAGATATTCCCAATTTTGTGTACATGCTAGGAAACAACTGGGAAGATTAATGAGTATCATTAAGATTGGTTATGCATTTTTCCACTGTACTTCTTGTAGTAAAACAGGAAATTTTAAAACTTTGTCTTGCAGAAATGGAAGGTCAGAATTCAGAACCGATGAGAATCCTGGTTTTTCTGTGGTACAATCACCTGAGATTAACAATAAATAAATGAAGTACATAATGAAGAAACATGTGGTGCCCAAACCCTCTGCCATTTGAAGCCCACATGTAATTTTATCAAATAAGTAACATGAAATTAAACAACCATGGCATTCCTGTATTATAGGATATCACCTATGAGCCCAAGTGAAACATACACATGTTTATTTTTCTTAGTCAATGAGCAGAAATTGAATAACAAGCAGAAAGATGCCTAGGGCAAGAAACAGTTTCCATCCCTCCCTCCTCTCCACTATTTTCCATTTTCTTTCCTCTTGAGTCCACATGTCAGGAGTGATTTTTCAAAAGAAATATTATATGTTATTAGTCAATTTCCAAGGAATTAAACATAGACACAGCATCATAAATTCATAGCATAAGAAAAGACATCTTTTTCAGAGGTAAAATGGAACGAGAAGGCTTCTCTTTGCCCTTTTCTTTCTTTCTGGCCACTAACAGCAGTAAATTTCAACAAAGAAGCAAGAGGAGAGGGGAAAAGTAAAGAGGAGATGAAGAAAGAAAAACTTAAGTAGGATCTGTGTAGGGTGGGAAGAACACATCTTCCTTTGCAAAGACAATTGATCCCCAAAATGCAAATATGCTAGGTCCTAATGGGGTCTACTTTCAGCTTTTTTTTCAGCTGCATCTGCAATATATTTTGGATTGGCTATGGGTACTTTAAGAATCTTTTTTGAGATCAGCATAACCAAAACAGGTTAGATATCTCATATATACGTGTGTGTGTGTGTGTGTGTGTGTGTGTACGATGTTCATATATATGAACATCATACACACATATGTATGATATATATAGATATAGATATAGCTCTCCTGGTAGAGCTTGAGTAAACCTTGCTCATTACTATCTGTTTCCTCTGACTGTAAGAAATTACATTTGCAAAAAGAGAAAGTGTGCCCTCCCTTTCCTGTGCCCTAGTGATGATGAAAAACCCCCAGAGGAATTACAAAGGCCAAAAGCCTGTTTTATTTTCAGGAGCCTGTGACTGGATGCTTCTCCCTACCCCATCCCTAATTCAAGAAGCTAAAAATCACAAATATATGTATGTATCTGTATGTGTGTGTGTGTGTGTGTATAAATATATACATATATATATTTATTTATTTTCACAAGAGGCTTTCCCAGGACCTGTCCTAAGAAATTTTAGATATTGCTGATATGACTGATTACAATTTCCCTTATCTTTATTTTAATGGTGGCTTTCTAAATATACTGTGTATAAATCCTACCTTCTTTTTTTTTTTTGCAGAAGATTATTCCTATTTGGACTTGTGGATTCACTATCGAAGGTACTAAAGTCTAATTTTCTCACTGGAAATATTATTTACCATGACAGATTTTTAAATTAGTAATCATTTAACATTTAAAAATACATATTTGTGTATTTTGTATCTAATCATATTTGGAGATGCTTCAGCTGTGTGGCATATGTAGAAAGAATATCTGAATTACTGTTTCAAAATTTCACCCAGTGTTTTGGTGTCCCATACACATGACCTTAAACTCTTTGTGTTTTAAATTGCTAAAAGCTTCTGGAAGTGAATATCACTTCCTCATTCTCAACCAATGTTTGATAACTTCACTCAAAGAAATATAAACACATGGTGCTTTGCTGCATTACATCTTGATCCCTTATTAGAATATCTAGCTGTACTTCAATTTTGGAAAGTGAAGCCCAAACATAAAAAAACAGAGTTTTAATTAGCACTTTTTCTACTCAGATGTCATGTCTAATATTTTGCAGAGTCATACTTCAAAAAAATTTTTTTTAAATCATGATATTAGTGTTCTGCAATTTGGATTTAGATTCTGATATATTTTTTTTTGATACAAGTAGTGGGAACTTCTTGTTACAGAGATCTCAGCAGTCCTGGAATCATATGTCATTATTAACAAACAGTATCAATTCTTCAATCCTAAAACAGGTAGGCACTCATAAGATGTTTTTGTTGTGAACTGTGGTCAGATAGTATACATTAAAAAACAGCAGACACCTTCAAGAATTAATTCAGCTGGTTCTATTTTTAGTTGTTTATCTAAGTTAAAGCAGAGTCAAAGCAATGAAAACCAATATCTTCCATTTGACAATTAATTAATGTGTGTCATGTAATATTCCTTCTATGATTAAGTCATGTTATGATTAACTTATGCATTATTCAACTTTTCCATACTTTATGACCTTTTATACTGTATTGCAAGTACCAAGAAGACTATAGAGATGCTACATTTTTAATATTCTCTATCTTTGCCATGTCTGAAAATATGCCTAATATTTAGTAGCTCCTAAAATTTTTTGGCTAATTAAACTAAATGGTTACATGATTTAGCAGAAGTGGACATTACTGGAAATTGGTCTCTACTCATGTAAAAAAAAAAAAAAGATTTGCTAGATGGGACCCTCACTACTGCCTGGAGGGTGGAGACGTTGTACATAAAAGATATTCTAATGTACGAGATATTCTAACTTAAAAAGAAAGGTCCTTTATGATTGAGAAATGATCAAGCTCTGATAAAGTGACTCATTCTTTGAACTATTCAAAAATTTAAACTCCCTGGAACTCAGCACAGCTACTTACAGAGAGCTATTTCAGGAATGAGAAGTGCTTTCACTCACATATCCAAAGAGTCAAGTGATCTTAGAAGATGGGGCTTAATTACACTTTAAAAAACATACAACTGTAGTGCATCAAGCCATATTGTGATGAAAGTTATAATTATTCATTTGGTCTATCAATCATAATTTTTTGTTAATTTCCTGAATTTGACCCTATCATGTGGACATCTCAGTTATGAGAAAACTTGTCTGGTAAAGACTAAAACCGCCCTTACAGAACCAGCAATCTTCTAGCATAACTTCATTTCTGTGGAACAAAATGGGCACCAGGAACCTAACCACAGTAGCCAGCCATGAAGACGGCATCAATTATGCTCCCTTAAGTTCTAAGAAGCAAAGAACAAGACAACATCTTTTTCTCAATCTCTAGATAATCATGCCACAGCAAGATTTGAATGCATTGATGATGTGTGTTAAGTTGGGTGCTCTGTTCCAAATCACAGACTTGCTTGAAGTGTTATAAAATAAACTGTAAGAAGTTTCTGTGTTTATGACCACAGAGCAAGGGTCAGAAGTGGAATTCTGGGAGCTGCTGAAAATTGACTTCTCAATATTGCTTAAAACTGGTCCCAAGGGAGAAGAAAGAACGGAAAGTGGTTCTAATTTCATCTTTCTCACTTGAAATTATGGGGTGATATTTACAGCCTTCTCCCAGTCAACTGACAGCAATTCTTTCCCTAGGATTGCAGGATGTTTCCTCACTGAAGTGAAGGGAATGTGCTAAAGGAATATGTGGGGCAGGGTGAGAAAGTTGCACTCTAAGAAAAGCTTCCATTGATACAAACTCATGACAAGACTTGATGATGTGGCTGTAAAGCAAGCCTTAGCTCTGGAGTGTTTTAACTCTGCAATCCCCTGAGGCCTAACACATGAACTTGCAAAGTGTGAGACTTTAGGATCTGGTGACAAATGCAGTCATCAAGAAATTCTGGCATTCACTGAACTCTGTCAACATGGCTTCAACATGAGGGCTATGCAGAATAGATAGATTTATTCAGTAAAAGACTGTACAAAGTCAGGAATTGTTGGGTTGGGAAGAAAGCGCCATTAAGCTTCTTAGGATGGTTTAGCACAGCTGATAGAAAGCCCAAATTCACTTTATACAAGCAAGTCATGTGGAGTCCAGGCTTTGAGAGATTCATTTCCAGTGTTTTTTTCCTTTTATATAAACTATTCATCCAAATGGAAAATACATTTTTTGAGTGAGCGTCAATAATAAATATAACAATATTTCAATCCAAATGAATTTCATTTGTGTTTTTTAACCACAGAGCCACATTAGACACTAGGTAAAATTGAAATTTATACATGTATTTATTAAGTTTATGATGAAACTATCAATAAAATACTTTGAAATAATAAATATAACAAGTTAGGATAAAATTATATGAGAGGAATAGGAAGAAAATCTAAGTTCCAGAAGAAAATAATGATGTATAATTAATGACTATTAAAAATAGATATTGTTATGTATATCTTAAAAGACTGAGAAAGCAAGAGACATCAGTTAAAAACAATAATTCCATATATTTTTATGACTAACAAGAATTATCTTAATTCATATACTAAATACATAGCATGACTAATACAAGTATAGTAATTCTCCTCAGTTAACAATATCAATTGAAATCTGTCGCTTTACTATTATTAGGATTTGTTATTGAATATTAAAATGAATCATGTAGAGGCTAACAGGCTCTCTGAAAGAATCATTAGATAATGTGTGGTGATAATTTATTTTTGTAACAAAAATTCTAATCATGTATTAGTTAAGTAAAAAACACTATCATAATAAACAAATATTGACTAACATTGAATTCCAATGAAATGTATAAAATTTAAACACACTCAAAGACTGTTTAGGTATAAGCAAACATTAACAGATCTTGTTAATGTAAATATTTTATTTCAAAAATTATTTATCATTTGCAGGATTCTACCCAATGAGCTTATTTGTTTATATTCTCTGTTGTGAATATTATTCTGGATTTGCACAGTAGCCAAACACAGCCTACAAAATAGACTCTGTTGTAGTCAGCTTTTCCACCACTCTGAATAAAGGACCCAACCATAAAAATTGTAAAGGAGGAAAAGTTTATTTGAGGGCTCACAGTTTCAGAGGTGTCAGACCATAGAAGTTTGGCTCCATTCCTTGGGACTCCAGATGACGCTGAATATTAGGGTGAAAGAGTGTGGCAGATGGAAGCAGCTAACATGATGATAAGAAAGTAGAAAGTATATTTGTATATTTACCATATACAAATATATACGCCAAAGCCATGCTCCCAATGCCCCATCTTCTCTAGCTACACCTCAATTGCCTTCAGTTACCACTCAATTAATCCCATCAGGTGATTAATTCACTGATTGGGTTAAAGCCTTTATAATTCAATCATTTCTTCTCTGAACCTTCTGGCATTGTCTCGCATGTGAGCTTTTGGGGGACACCTCACATCTAAACTATAACAGCATCTAAATATTCCATATTTACTATATATTTACTATATATGTGCAGATTGCCTGTAATGTAACTTACACACAGGTAAATACACAGACATGTCCCTGGATACATATATATCAATAAACAATTTGAGCATCATATAACAACTAAATTTGTTCTTCCTTTTTTTTGGTAAGGTCATATCTTTTGTGAAAATCCAAAGAATCCAATTTAATTTGTGTAAGATTTTTTGCTATACTGCTTTGATGAGTCAAAACCACAAAGGTCCTTTAATCTGTTTTAGCCAGGGTGTGATAAGTTGAAGCTCTGCAATTTATTTTTATTAGATATTCACCTCATTCAATCTTGTCAACATTTAATGAAGAAAATGCCTATATTTGTGAAAATTATGGGACAATGGATCTGTCTTCCATCACATCTAGGGGAGATATGGTGGTGTTAGAGAATGATTAGGAAAGCAAGTTCAGCACCACTAAATTATATACATATGGGGATAAAGAGCAAGCAGTGAATGAAATGCTGATTCATCTCTTTTTAAATTTTGGTCATATTTAGAATAAAAAGCATTATTCATGTTTTTCTGTTTCTATTCCAATCTTTTCTAATCCAGTTGTTTTAAAAACCTTTGAATATTATAAACAGTATGAAATACATTAATAGATATTCACAATGGGAAACACACCAGTTATCAAGCCCAGAATATATATATATATATATATATATATATATATATATATAATTAAAAATATTATAAACTATACTTATATATGGTATGTAGACTCATATTATTATAGCATACTATGTATTTTAATAGTTTATTCATCCTATTTTATAGTTTTAAAATTATCTAATTTCTTTTTTTTTCTTTAAATTTCATATTAATAATTAATATCTTTTTTGTTGTTGTTTCTATTTATTTGTTTTTTTTATTGTTGGTCGTTCAAAACATTACATAGTTCTTAATATATCATATTTCACAGTTTGATTCAAGTGGGTTATGAACTCCCAATTTTACCCCGTATACAGATTGCTGTATCACATCAGTTACCCTTCCATTGATTTACATATTGCCGTTCTAGTGACTGATGTATTCTGCTGTTATCACCTGAAGAATGTGAAGCACTATTTATGCAGTGCTTTTCAATTGGGAAGATTTTATCCCTCAGTGGGTATTTGGCAATATGTAGAGACATTTTTGATTGTCACAATGGAAAGGAGAATACAGACACAGAAAGTATAGGCTAATCATCCTACAATCCATAGCACATTTTTCACAACAGAAAATTATCTGGCCCCAAATATTCACAGTACTAAAGTTATGAAACCCTGGTCTAATGTATTGTTATGTGTGCCTAAAATATTAATATTATGTTTCTCAGATTTTTTTCCTTTCTTAGGGATCTGATCATGACTTGGAGTTTGCAATGTTCTGAATGTTTCCCCTATAAAATTCAGGTGCTGCCAATGTGACAGTATGTTAAGTGGGATCTATAAGAAGTGATTCGGCTGTGAGGGACCCTCCTTTGTGAATGGGATCAGATGTCCTTGTAAAGGAATTGACAACTTCCTTCAGCGACAGTGGCTGATTTCCTAGGCACAGAGGCAGTGTCAGTCCAGGATCCAAGAGCAGTTTGTGAAGACCAAGCATGATTTCTACTTCATCCCATACTGCCTAGTAATGCATCCTTGTTTGCTCAAAGCATCTGGATCCACATGAGCTATCAGTAAATAAATGTAAAATATAAAATGTTTCCAAAATAGAACTATACGCATCCCTCCACAAATCAACTGGTAAGCTCGATCAATGTGATTTTAATTGTTTGGTTACCATAACATAGGGGAATACTAGTATACATGTACATGTGGAGTGGGCTAGGGTTTGGCTAAGTGGTAGAGAACTTCCCTAGCATTCATGAAGAATGAATATTATAAACAGTATGAATTCAATTCTAGCATACCCCCCCAACACACACACACACACAAACACACACACACAAATATAACACATTGTAGCCGGGAAAAGTTAAACACTTGTATTGTGACTGCTTAAATATAAAATTATAGCCCCAAATGGATACATTGAAAGTAAGGTTTAAGAAGTATAAAGTCTTTTTTTTTTTTTCCCCACCCGGTTCCAGGTATTCTACTCCTAGGGCATTTAACCACTGAGCCACATAATCCATTCCTTTTATTATTATTGCTTTTTAAATTTTGAAACAGAGTCAAGAAACAGAGTTAAGTTGCTTTGGGCCTCTAAGTTGTTGGGGCTTGCCTTGAACTTGCAGTCCTTCTACCTCAAACTTCCGTGTCTCTGGGTTTACAGGCATGTACCACTACTCCTAGTTTGTAAAGGCTAATTTTGATGCTATATCATCTGGCATCAGGGTACGCCATCTGGCAAAAGGGTGAGGTAACCCTTAAGTTTCACAATTAACTAAACTTGATGTTTCACAATCATAACTACTGATGTTTTCATTTTACTTTTTTGATGAAATATTTCTGAAGTATATAACAGATATTTAAAAATTTTCTTAGTGGGTCAAGATTTTTTTCTTCTTTCAGACACTTAATAACACTTCCATTGTCTCAAGTATTGTTTCAGTCTGACAGCATGTTTAGTAGTTGAGCATTTGTGTAGCATACACTAGACCCTGAGTTTGATCCTGGTACTGCAAGATACATAAATAAAATAAAATTCTGTTTTATCATTACACTTTCTGTGACTTTGATTATAGTAATATTATCCATAAGTTCGTAGATGGAGGAAGCATTAAAGACCCACCAAAAAGAGCCTTTTAATAGGACTGAATATTTCTGAATTTTTCTTCAAAGAAAAATGAACAAGACAGATACAAATTATTTCAAGTAGTAAAAATATTTGTATAATTGATCATTCTCTTGCTTCACAAAAATGGGGAACTGAGGCTCAGAGAGATTGATATATGCCCTTAATTTCACAACCACCAAATGAAAACCACAGTTCAAACATGTCCTCTAATTTGAAGCCCAGAGCTTTCTCCAATTCACTCTGGAACACACATCAAGAATCTGATTTAGGGTAGAACACTCACCTGAAGAGGCTTCTGTACTGAAGTTCATGGATCCAGGCTGCCCTCTCTGTGATTATGCAAAAATAATAAAAAATAAAAATTAACACTTCATATTGCTTAGGATATGTTTAATTATTAAACATACAATTGACTTTGTGGTGCTGATAGTGACCTCAACTAGTAACTTGACTTCTATCAGCTTTATTTACTTATTTTTATTATCTCCCAATTGGAGGAAATAATGATATTTTATGAGACTATGGGATCATTTTATACACATACATATGTACATAAATTTTCAGCTGGCATAAATGGGTGTATATGTAGTAAGGATGAGCCATTCACAGGATTTTAAGAATTCCACTGATATGATCAACATTTATTGATGATGGGCAGTATTCTAGGCTGTCATAGAAGACAAGTAGAATTTTTCTCTAGCTTCCAATGTGATATTATTATCAAAACTACAGACAGTCATGGCAGAGCACACCTGTAATCCCAGAGGCTCAGGAGGCTGAAGTAGGAAGATCAAGAGTTCAAAGCCAGCCTCAGCAACAACAAGGTACTAAGCAACTGAATGAGACCCTGTCTTAAAATAAAATACAAAATAGGACTGGGGACATGGCACAGTGGTTGTGTGCCCGTGAGTTTAATCCCTGGTACCATAAAGAAAACACACACACACACACACACACACACACACACACACACATAACAGGATGTAAATAGATTAACAGCAAAGTAATAGATCAACTATATGGTGAATACAATAAATGTACATAAAAAGCTATAAAAATATTATTAGCAGATAAGAATTAGAAAAATAGAAAATTAAATTTTAAAAATTTAGCCAAGGTTTTAAAACACATACTCTTCTGTATTGACAAATAATATTTGAAACACATTGACATTGAATGAGATCTAGAAAGTAATAAAAACTTTACTATAGGCTAAATTACTCTTACACTAAACAATTGTGTGAACTATAAGAATGTGGAGTATTTTTCCCATGTTTAAAACTAGTGAGAAAACAATAGTAAAAACAACCTTTGTTCTCAAAATGCTAATATTCTTATTGTATAATAACATTTGGAGTATAGTTTTCAGATTTAACAAATAAAAATATAGTCTAATTTTTATCTTAGGTACCCCCAAATCTTTCTAGTATAAGTATTATAAGAATATAAGTATGTTTCAAATACTGTATGGGATACACAAAAAAATACAATAGATTATTGTTCATTATTTATTGCTCACTTGAAATTCATGTTTAACAAGACATTGTGTTTTTTTTTTCCAGCAACCCTATTTAAAAGAATTTTTTATTTGAAATACTTCTGGCAGATGTAAAAGACAAATTCTTCAATCTTAGTATATTAGTACGATGCTATTTTTTTCTCAGTTTAACTGATGAGAATTTTCCTATTTGAGTAACTCTGTCCTCAGGAGAAGGAATGAGGGCCCATTCTATATTTTAGTTCCATTTTCAAAACATAGCTTGCAAATTCAATCTGGGTGTTGTCTCCCAAAAGTACAAGGGAAGCCTTACTCTTGGCTGTAGAGGAACAAGACCTGTGACTTATATATGTTTTATGCTCACATTTCATTGTCTAGAACTCAGACACATGGCCCCACTTACCTGGAAACCCTAATGTAGCTGTGTGGTCCAGCAAAACAGGGAGCAAATTAAGTTATCAGCTAGCAATCTCCACCACGGATGCTGAAAAAGATCTAGAAATATGAGAAGTGTGTCACTGGAAAAGATTTGCACAGTTTGCAGACATTCAAGAAAAGACAAACCATATTAATATAACTTCTAAAGAATGGAAAATGTGGGCTGGGGATGTGGCTCAAGCGGTAGCGTGCTCGCCTGGCATGCATGCGGCCCGGGTTCGATCCTCAGCACCACATACAAACAAAGATGTTGTATATACCGAAAACTAAAGAATAAATATTAAAATTCTCTCTCTCTCTCTCTCTCTCTCTCTCTCAAAAAAAATGGAAAATGTAGCTTTTGTAAAAAAACTATGTAGAAGCAAATAACTACTTAGAAATATGTCAAGTAAAATACACATATGTGATCTATGTATATTTCATTAACACTTGTGCACAGAAATGTACACAATGGGCATTATAATATTCTATTAATTATTATATCCTTAAGGACTTCTATTTGAAAATAATAGAGCTCTCCTGATGACCTCCTTATAAACTTGCTCGTGTTGTCAGTTTTATCAGAATTAATAAAACTACATATCTTTAGTTCTACAAATTATACTAAAGTTTTTTAGATAGTTGAATTGTGGTTTAAAACTCCCATGCAAATACATGCAAAGTGCAACATAAACATACTGATGAAATATTAACTGAGGTAAATGACCTAAGCTAGGACAATAAAACAGATGAAATATGAATAAAATTTATATTTAGAATTAGTCAATATAAAGGAGTGGAGTTAAATAACAACGTATCAGTGACAATTAACACTTAGGTAGGGAAATAGAAGAAGTAAAATAAAAAATACAAATAGATTATAAAATCCAGAGGAAACAGATTAATCTTCAAAGAAGAGTCCAGTAAATAGAGAGAGGCGACAACAAAGCTGAACAAGTCAGAGAAACAGAAAATAGCAACAAAATTCTTCAAACCTAAGAAGAGAAACAAATGGGAAATATGATTTCAAAGAACTTATAAAATTGAGCTGCTGCTTTTCTTTTTTTTTCTTTTATGGATGCGAAAGAAATATAATCTTGATTTGAAAGAATAACTAAAATGCAAAGCTAGGTAAGCCATGTGTAGTAATGTACAAGTGAAAAAGTATTTTTAATGATATAAGTAATTAGCTTTTCTTTGCTTATTTGATGTAGTTCTAACCTTAACAAGAGTTTTTTTTTTTTTCAGTTGATGCCATTATCTAATAACCTACTCTTATCGATTTTTCAGAGAAAACACATTATCTGCAGGAAAACTTTCTGAAAGTCACAAACAAGCATGAAGAGCCCAGAGGCAAAAGATTTGTAGAATCTTTAAAAGATAGCTAGAGGCAAGAGTTTGAGCAGTGGGAACAGATCACCAAAAAACTCTAGTCTGCCTAATAAATGCTGCACAGAACAAAATCTATTCAAAGCACAACCCAGAAAATAGCATTGGCATCATGCAGCTGCAGCCTGCAACCGTGACCTTACTAGAAACAAGCCACAGGTCTGCCACTGACACAGGATTATTCACAAACAAAACAGCCTGCCTGCAGGAAGAGCAAAAAACACTTTCATAATCAAATCCAGTGACAACATAAATATTTCACCATGTCACTCTCAGGGCACAAGCTGGTTTGTCTTCTAGAATAATTCAGGGAACAAAACACGATTCTGTGTAGTAGAAAATATATTGGTCTAATACCTTATTTTTTTAAAAATAAGAAGCTATAACTGATTTCATTGCAAGATACAAGTTGTTCAAGACACTTAAAAGAACCTCACCAAAGATCCACCAAGATCCAGATTGAATCCCAGCTTCAACAACAAAAAAGTCACCTTCAGGTGCACAAGTCTATAAATATATCCCTTTAGGTTAACTTTTTTTTTCTTCTTCTGGTGATTTATAATATAATCGCTTATACAGACAAAGTAAGACAAGGCAAATAGGAAACATTTTAAGAGTAATACTATAAAATAAGTTGTTATCTTTGTCTAGTTTAATATTAATATTAATAGCATGGTTTAGACTAGAAAATGAGATAAGTAGAAATATACTTTTTCCCCCTTTTCTGCCCCTGAAACTCAGCTATTCTTTTTCTTTTTCTTTTTTTTAGAACTACAACAGGCATTTTAATACTCAACAAGGTAGAATTTAAAGAATTGTCACTATGAAATGACATGATTCCATAGGAAAGTTATCATGATATCTTTCAGGATATCATGTTACATAAAGTTGTAGCTAAATATAAAATTTTAAAATGTACGGAAAATATACAAAATAAACGATTACATAGGAAGACTTCAAGTCTTTAAATTTGATACATATCAAATCAGCTATCCTTTTCTATCATATTTTATTCAGTGCTTGTTCTAGGCTATGTGGCTAACGACAAAGGAGATCATTGTTTTTTGGCACCCTATTTCTTCTTTGTGGTACCTCTGACTCTTGTGGGTCCTTTCCCCTTTGTTGACCCATGTACTTCATTTGGCTTACATTGGTTCATTAAACTTTTTCCCTTTGGAGTTTTCCTGCCTCCATTAAACCTCATTGTTCTGAGTCTCATTGTAATTTAAATGTATGCCATGATGAAAACAAATCTGAAAATTATGTTATAAGCTAATGACATAATTGATTAATGTTCACTCCATAGGAGTAATTATATTTAGACTATGTTAAATGAAATATTGGAGACCTAGTCCAAAAGAATGGGGACTGTATTACCAATAATTTAACTCTATTTAACACAAGACTTGATCAGAACAAATTATGAGATAAAAATTTTATGCTACAATTTGTAAGGTTTTGAAAACATACTATTATTTCTATAAGAGAACACTGACATGATTTGGCAAATGTCATGGTTTGAATGTTTTTCCGTCCTCTCCAAGATTTTTGCTGAAATTTACCCAAAATAATAATATTAAGGGGTGGGGTCTTTGGGAAGTCATTAAGTCATGAGAATAGAGCTCTCATGAAAGGAGTAAGCCTCCTTATAAAGGGATGGAGGGAACTAGGTAGGCCTATTATTTCCTTTTGCTTCTGTCATATAAGGATGCAACATTCATGTTCTCCAGAAGACACAGAAACAAGGTGCCTTCTTAGACAAAGAGAAAACCAACCCTCACCAGACACAGAAACTGCTGGTCTTCAACTTCCTATCCTCTAGAACTGTGAGAAAACAAATATATGATCTTTACAAATTTCTCAATTTGTGATATTTTGTTGTGATATCACAATGAATTAAGACATCAAATTTTCTAGTTTTGCAGCCAATGAGTGCAGATATACTATCCATGTGCCAGACTTTATGCTAAATATTTATCCATTTAGTTTTCACTACAACTCTTTGAGATATACACAATGGTCCACATTTTCAGATAAGAAAACCAAGGCTTCCTTGATGAGTTGAAATAAATTGTCCAAGATCACACAGATGGTAGGTGCAAAGGTTGCTTTTGCTACCTGACTACAAGCCAGGGCTTTACTACAAGCCTTATGCTTTACTACCTGATGGAGAATGACACTGAGACACAGAAAGTTATGACTGAACTCCTCTGGTTAGAGTTGGACACCCCTGACTATAATGCAGAGTTCCTTCCAGCTATTTACCATCCACCTCATATTAAAGGGGCCATTTGTGTCTTAGGGTGAGTAGGCACTAGATGGAGCAGGTGAAAATCTAGGCAATTATGTAAATAAATATTATCCTCTTGGGTGTAGCTAAAAACAAATATTAAAGATTCCAACTCCCCCTGAAAGATGAGTGAGGCTGGATCACATATGAACATAATGATATAAGCACGAAGACTTATTTAATGAAGAAATATTATTCAAATATTAAGTATGAAAAGCAAAAGACTAGATTAGGCAATATTTAAATATCATAACAATTTCAAACTTCTTCTTCTATCTTAAAACTATTTTCCTAATAAGTAAGATATATTTTAGACATTTAACCTCCTGAGATTATTTTGCTTAGGTGGCAGATTTTACATTAAAATATCTTCATAACTAATATTAAAATTGTCATTTCTTCTGTAATGTCTTTTATTAAAACCCAGTATACAAACCAAGGGCTTAACATTCTTACTGATATACAAATATAATTTTATATAATAAAATCTATTGATTTTGAAAGACATTTTTTTACAAACTACATTTAATTTAGAATAATGAATATCTCTGTTTTAAAAATGTGTGAACAATATTTAATGTCAACATTATCTATAAACATTAGCTGATTTGCAATTTTAAATGCATTGCTTTCATTACTATTGATGCCTCAAACTTAAAGGAAATAAAATCAATCTGTTTCCTTAAAAAATTACTTCCTATGTATATCTGATAGCTGCTTCCTATGACCTAATCTCATACATTTTCCTCTTATAAATAGCTAATAGAAGTACATGAATGGGAAATGGTCTATACCAATCGTTTCCAAATTCTTCTGTCTGCTCATTTAAAATTGAAATTCAAATTAAAAAGACATACTTATCTTTTCATTTTAGATTTATGGTAAAACATCAGAATGGAGAACTGAAATTTATTTTAAGACAAGGTCACCTAAACATTATTTTTCTTGTCTTTGCAAGTAGGAATACTTCTGTTTATCTGATTGTTTTTGCAGTGCATGTATATACATGTTCAAGTCTTTATTCATTTATTTAACAAATATTTTTTCTTGTATGAATTATGAAGATACTTCTTTAAAAAACACATTGCTAAACTTTCTGTGCTGTCTTTAACTCATTCACAATTATTAATATATAGAGACAAATTAACTCTAAATGTATTAATGGAGACATTCCTACTTTCTAGAGTAGGCTCATTGGCTTCCTCTTTGATTTATTGCTTCTGAGATACAGAAGTTTCTGCATTTTAATCATTGTGACTTCTTTTCAGCCAGGGGTTTCTGACTGTACCTGGTTGGGTTAAAACACAAAAATATAGGCTTCCTAAGTTTTCTGGAGCCTTGTTTTCAGAGTGGGAAAGAAGAGATGATACACAAAGCACTAATTAAAGAAGGTTTGGAAATTTCACAAAGCTAAACCTTTTTTATTTTCTACAGAGCCTCTCAGAATCTGTAATGTAGCAGCATATGTATAAACTTCCATGTATGTGTAGGTAAGAAGTAATTTGAAACAGTTTCCCTACATATTTTTATCCACAAAATCTCTCTGTGGTACACATCCCTAGACCATTGTTCTGCCTAAGCTAAATTGGGAAATGTTTCACAAAATAATAGCTTTTCAAGGACAAAAATGTGATCTTTTGCAAAACCTCAGGAATCCCATTCAGGCAGTGGTTGACTAACCATGGCAGGAAAGGGAGAGGGAGGAATGAGCTGTATGGGGAAGTACTCAGCTTATTCCCATTTGACTGGGACATTTCTTCAATAGTTGCCGAATTAGTGATTCATTCCCAGGAAAGCGATGTTTTTAAATATGTGAATGACAGAAAATGTGGTTTAACAAACAACATTATGGAAAGAAATCTGCCAAAGGAAGAAATTATTTGATGAAGCCATCAACTGGACAATATAATAAGGAAGGTTATTGATCATTTACTTAAACAAACAAAAACTTTCTTGGTAGTTGTATAGTGTTTTATAGTATAAATAAGAATTTATAAGCTAATTAGTGGTCATGAAAATTGAGGATTTCTCTTAGTAAATAGTTGTATTATTTACTCTTATTATTAAAAGAGAAATAATCTGTGGTTAGCATATCACATTTATTTCATTGCAATATGATCAATAGAAATGAGGATATTCAGGCATACACAAATCTGCTCCTCAGCATGTAATCACTTAAAGACATTTTCTTAAAAAGTGCATTTGGGGATGGGATAATACTTGTTAAGCAGAAATTCTGGAAACTATTGAAATTTTTCTATTGTAAAGGAAATACCAAATTCATTACTAATGAACCTTTTTTTTTTCTTCTGAGGTTCAAATTATGGATGGAAGATTTATTTCTATTATAAAGTGTAGGATTATCATTTTCAAAGTTTAATTTTATTAGTAAGTTGTGAATTTTTTCTTAGGAAGATCTTTTTTCTTGAGAATTACTTTATTTGTAGATGTTAAATGAATTTGAGTTTCATTAAAATATTTTTCTAATAGCATTTTCTTAAATTATTTGTGATTCAAAGTATTTGTTTAACTTAAATGCCAAGGATTAATACAATTAAAGGAAAATAAAACATAAGTATTAATCTTTTCATAAAGGGAAAATATGAAAGATATTTATCTCTATATTTCTGAGTAAATATAGCAATTATAGTAAACATAGTTAATTAAATGTCTACTGTTATAATCATAAATGATTTTCTAATTTAACTTAATCTTTACAGTTCAACTTTAATGGTAGATATTTATTTCATGTTCATTAACAATGAGGAAATTCATCAGCTGGGCTAAGACTACCCAGGTGGTAAATAATGGAGCTATGATGTAGACATAGATGAACTGAATTCTGAGGTCTGCTCCCAGAGCGCTAAGATCTGCAGATCCTCAATGTAGCATTCATAGAATAGGCACCAACACTATTGAACAACACTTCATTTGATGTTGTGAAAATATGAGGTCTTCAGAAATCTATATCTTATTCAGAAAAATAGTTTATCGTGGGTGCATTGTAAATCAAAATACACAAATTAATCTTCATGTCACGTCACATGTTTTTTTTCTCTTGGATCTTTTAATGAAATATAATATTAAATATGAGGTATAGAATAAAACCATTAAAATAACTAATCTTTTGTTTCCCTGTTTATTTTCTTATTCTTTCAACATGTATTTATTAAGCATTATCTAGGTCAAGTGCAGATTAAAGTGAATAAAATTGAAATAAAAAAGATAGAAAAACAGATTAACATTTAATCTCAAGGAAGTCACCACTTATTATTAGGATGGAAATCTACACTATGAAAAAATATTTGAGAAAGCATTTTGGTATTGCAATAGACTCCTCTAAAGCATATAGAGGCAGGCACCCAAGAAGGGGACAGATACTTCCTTGATGCTACTTTGGGGATAGGATTTGAGGTCAAGAAAGGATCACCAGGGAGAGACATATTAGCTAAGGCTTGAAAGATGAAGCAGTCTTTCTCTGCAGAATAGAGGAAAAACATTCTGAGCAAAGGAAACAACAAGACCAGGGGTAAAATATTGTTTGTCACAGCTACAAAAAGACAAGTGAATTGGCAGGGTTGGCTAGAAACCGAAAAAGAGCTCCTAGAGAACAGACCCAAGAGGTAGAAGAGTCAAGTTACAAGTGGTCTTGATTTAATAAACATAAAGAGTCTAGACTTTGTTCTTTTGGCAGAGAGGTCATTGAAAGGTTTCAAGAGAGGTAACATATATTTTTTAAAACTGCATTTATTTGATTACACAAACATGATACATGTGCAGGGTAATAGCTGTGGACAATAAAGGAGGTTTAGAAACTGAAGGTGTGCAGAGTTGTGCAGTGCATCACCTGTAAGGCTGTATAGATATTCCTAATCTAAACATAGAACATAGAAATGAAAATTAATAATGATTCTCACTCTTGGCAACAGCATTAACACTTTATCAAATTTCATTCCAGTCTTTCCTACATGTATTGACACCCCATTATTAAATCTATTTCGTTTATTCTTTCGTTTTCAGAGGAGTTCAGGGCAACAGAAAAACTAAAAGTACAATTCAGAAAATTTCCATATACTGTCCCATGCCTCAATATCGACATCTTCTACTATTACAAATGATGAACCTACATCATACATCATAATCACCCAAAGTCCATAGTTTTATTGAAGTTCATGCTTCATATTTTGCCTCCTATGGGTTTGGACTAAGAGATTATTTTTTTAAGGAGGCAATCTTTGGAAACAGAGAAATTTTTGAAATGAATTGGAACAGAGGGAGAGATCAAGTCAGACAAGTCATGGGCCTGTAATATTAAAACAAACATATGCATGATGGATCTGTTAATCTGTTCATGGATTAGGTGTGGATGATAATGGAGTCAAAAATGTCAATCACTATCCATATAATTATTATAGTTTTGGACATAGTGCTTCCCACTCAGTAAAGTAAGTAATAGTGGGAATTGATTAGATTTTGGGGATAAGTTGGCTCTGAGTGTTCATGTAACATTTGCGGTTATTAAAAATCCACTATGTGTGCACTCTTTTTGTGTGCTGAAGTTGCAAAAAATAAATCAAGTTCTGATCCCAAAGGGACTCATATCTTGTTAAATATGCCTGATTAGACTTCAGATATTTATGGATGCTTCAGTATAGAGATTTTGGAAGGATACATAGACTTGTGACTTATTAGCATATGTGTGGTTCTGGATGCCATGTAAATAGATAGAAGCACCCATGAGAAACACGGAGAATGGTAAGGGACAAGGACAAAGTTAGAAGTCAGTGGAACTGCATCATTCAGCAGCCACATAGGAAAGTAGGAAGGAAAGAATAGAGATTATAACCATAGAAGGGCATCTGTATTCAGGAGTAACCCAAGAGAGAAGGCTTAGGATGGTAGGTTCATACACCTCAGTGTGTTCAAGCAAAGTGAAAATTAGTCACATTCATTGGGTATGCACTTGAAATGTTAGTCTGCAATTTTAGAGACAGCAGTCCCTGGGAACATGAGAATGTATCACACAGAACCAGTGAGAAGCTATAAAGTGGAAAATGTGAGCATATACTACAGTTGAGCTTCAATTTTATTTTGAATACTCTCAAAAGGTTATAGTTGCCTTTTTCAATTTGAGGGAAAATCTCTACACAAATATTTGACCAACTATAATATCAGAGAATTAAAAAAATAGCTTTTTGGGGGCTGGTACTGTACAGTTTAGTCCTAAATTATTTTAATTTGATTATGAAACAGAGGAAGAGATAATCATAATCAATAGAATATTAGAAACCACCAAAAGATGCACTTTCTCTTTTGTGCCATGCTGACGGTCCAATCTGGGGCCTCACACAAAATGTGCAAGCCTGTCTACCACTGAGCTATATCCCCAGCCCAGGATGCATTTTCTTAAAACTAAAACCTAGGTATAATATACATAAAAAGCACTACTATGAAGAAAGTTTCTGTTTCTTCAATATATAATGATGAGTCAATTTCTATTACTATATAAATGTGCTTTCTTTTTTGTGCTATAAGTGCTCTCATTTGAAAGGTCATTGAATAGTATGGTGGATATAGATAGTCACATGGAATAGCCATCAAGATAGTGGGATTTCCTTGTAATTCTAATTAAAAACAGACATCTGTGGGGTTGTAGTTCATGCCACAGAAACACGTTTATAAATGACCTGGATCCCTGCCAGTTTGTGGCTAAGTGGATTATTAATTCAGGTTTATTCCCAGACAATTGCTCTTTCTTGTGAGCCATGCAATGAATGTCATCCCTATTTTATTCATTCATAGATAGCACTATAATTCAATTTCTCCATACATGCTAGTTTTTTCTTTAAGCACTTGATAAGAAGTGATAACAGAACTTCATGGAACTTTCCGACAGAATAGCTATTCTATAATAATGTTGTAGGGGACAGTGCAACTGAGGGTAACACACTCCAAACAAGAATCCCAAAGAAACAGATTTGAGATCAGAAGCAAATCTTTCTTTTTTCCTTTAAAAATCCAACCCCAAATCCTCATGGGGAAAGAACAGCGGGGGAAAGAATCCCAAGAACAAAGTAGCCAAGAAGGACAGTGGTGGCCTGGCAGGAGGTTGCAATCCAAGAAAGTAAGGTAACTGACAGGGTAGAAATGTCTCAGGGGAGGGTAAACTCCACAGTGACAGAGTCCTAGATCTGTTCTCCTGGGCAAATGGGAACTGATTACAACTAGGGGAACTGAGCAAAAGTGCATTTACTGAGATTGGGAGACAATTGCACTATGTTAGGAGGAAATTACTAATATTGAAAGGAAAAAAAATGAAGCTTCTAGGGCTGATTTGGGATTAGGGATATCAGTATGAACTTGGGGATGTAGCTCAGTTGTATACTGCTTGCCTGGCATGTACTAGGCCCCAGGTTCTTTCCCCAACACTGAAAACAAACAAACAACTACAACAAAATAACAAATAAATAAAATCCAGTAAAAATACAAATGCTGATAATGTGTGTGCCGTAAGACATTTCCTAATCTCAATTTCTCTTTTTAAATTTTCTCCACTAAGGAGTAAATAGATGATTCCAGAACTGAGCTAATAAAGTGCCAAATGAACCTGGAATCCGTTATTCTGTCTGAAGATAAATTAGTGCTCCAAAAATTCTGGGAATATATCAAAAGATATAGCAGCCAATTCGAAGGGGCTTTTTATCAGTCATATCTATAGCAACTTTGGCATCAAAATAAATAATGATGACAACAAATTATAGCCTATAGAATCAAATAGTAGTCCATGAGTTCATACAGATATGAAATAGATGAATGAATAAGAGGAAGATAGAGAAATCTCTTCCTTAGAGTACAATGCCAATAAATATATGTAAAAATACATAAAGAGAATAATGAAATTGGAAGATCACTATTTGGCAACAGTTGATACCGGCAGCTATTGATGACTAATTCTGCTTCCTCACATGTTGAAGTTTGAACATTAGAGAAGCACGCCGAGGCAACCATATAAAGCAGGGTTTATTTAAAACAGGATAACATAGACTTCTCCAAAGAAGAAGAAGGGGGTTATAGCTGGCATCCTGGTATCCCAAGAAGCAAGGTGTTCTACCCTTTTTACATGTCCTAGGCTTCCTTTATTCTCCTGCCCTCTTCCCCTATCTTTCTCCCTCCTGAGTACTTGACTAGGCCCAGGAATGCTGGATGGGATGTCCAAAAGGTGGGAGACAGGTGGTCTGAAAGGGGAAGGGCAGGATAGTGTAGCTCAGGACACATTAATTAACAACCTTATAGCTCCCTGTGGGGAGGGGCAACTACTGGGATAGGTTACCTTAGAAACAAGTTGGAGCAGAGGGAGGTTCTTGATAAGGATGGAGGAAGGCTCAGAAGGAATTAACATTTCAATCCCTCAGGGGACAGTCTCCAACTTTCCAGACTCACTCAAAATTGGCCTTCTTGAACCAACCTGACTTGATTTACCTATCTATACTGACTGCCTGTCTAATTCTGGTTTCACTGTCATAGTAAAAATTGATCTTAGAGAGATGTTTGCATGTTTTTTGTGTATGTGTGTGTGTGTGTGTGTGTGTGTATTTCCACAAAATGTTTGTTGAAAAAATAAAAGAAAATGTGGTGGCAACACCAAGGAGGAAAGACTTCAGCAAGTAATAGGAAACATACTGCAAATTTGCCTAGAAATTTAAAATTATTTGAAAGTATTAAGAAAAAAATAATACTGTATATTTTTGAATAGACTGTGTGTCAGGGGTGGGTGAGGATTAATGAAGCAGGATCATAATAATAATCATAAAGTAATAATTGTTGAATTTATGTTGTAGGTACATGTGAGTCAACTAATGTCCTTTTAAGTTCGTGTATGTTTTTGTAATCATGGGGTGATTTGTTCCTATTTCTGAGGCATAGCACAATGGCCCAAATAGCTACTAATTACATCTATTCATAGAGTCCCCTGTGTTCAGTTCTATGGTATGAATAATTAAGTTAATATCTTACTATACTTAATAAATTGACATCTTGCTGTATTCGACAAGATAAGCAGAGACAGGCAATAAGGATGGATATGGGGAAGCTTTTCTGTGCTCTGGAGATGAGCCAAAGATGTGCCAATGCAGGAGCCAGAGATCTGCTCCCCAGGAACTGATCACTTACCTGCTGCTTTATCATCACTTTTGCTGAAATTCTTGTAACAGTTTTCTAAAATTCCTTCCTGTGGGTCCCCAATTAATTTGCCTACCTCTCCACAGTATGTATTCAGTAGAACCTGCAGTGGAATGACTTAAAAGAGAGTCTAGGACTCCTTTTTCTAAACATTTGACTCTCCAAACAGCCCACAGTAAAAAGATATTCCTCTTAATAAAGATAATTTTTTATGTTATTGCTTAATATTCTCATTTTCCTGTTTCTTTCAGCTACACTGGCTTTTTAACCATTTGTTTAACACATGTCAAGCTTGCAGTCCCCAAAAGTTAATGGTTGAATGTTTTCTCTGATATGTGGAAGATTTAAAATGGGGGAGGGGGAGAGATCAATAAAAAAAGAAGGAAAGAAAGATAAGAGAAAAAAAATGGGGGAGGCTTTCATCAAAATAGAGGCAACATCAGTAGACTAGATTAAAGCAACTAAGGAAGAAGAAGAAAGGATGGGGAAAGGAAAGAACAGGAAAGAATCTGCATGTGTGAATGTGGCATGGTAAGTCCTGGCATCTGATATATCCACAGGACACTAAATAATTAACTTAATACATATAATTAAAAACAAACTAATTAGAAACAAACAAAAAACAAAGAAAAAAAGTAAACTCTAAGTGGATTAAAGAGGGATAGGTGGAGCAAGAGAAGCAAGGGATGAGTGTATAGAGGACTGAATAAGGTTAGGTTTCATGCCTTTTTGATTAGTCAAGGTGTATCCTGTTTTTATATCATAACTAAAATGATATATATATTTTTTAAAAGTCAGGCTTATACCTAAATCTATGGCCCTTGCTATATATTCTTTGCCCAAAACATTTCCCTTAACTATTACTGTTTACTTCTTTACTCTCTTAAGGTCATGATTTAAATATTTTCCAAGGATACCTGTTTGAAATTGAACCAGGTAGAGTCTCCCATCCTCTTTTCATGCAATTTATTCAACTACAATGTTAAATTTAATTTTAAACACTTTCTCCACTTTTACATTTGAGAGTCAAGCAAAGTTGTTTACTATCATCACTGTTATTCAACATTAGACTCGATACAAGACATTTCAATAAGGCAAGACAAGGAAATAAGGGAGGCATAAAGATGAAAAAAAAATAAGTACTTTATTAGCAGACTATATACTCGAAAAATCTAGGAAATCTATAGAAATAATAAGCAAAATTAGAAAGGCTTATATATAAAACTGGACCATGTATTTAATATTTAGCAGCTAGCTAACAATTGAAAAAAATTGCAAAGATCATTTATAAGAGAATTAAAAATTATCAAAAATATAAAATATATATTTAACAAAAATATGTAAGTCACATACATGAAAACTACAAATGTTGCTGAAAAATAATTAAATGAATGCAGAAATGTACCATGTTTATTGGTTGGAGGACTTAAAAATGTTAAAATGTGCAGAGGCTGACCTATAGATTCTATGTTATGTCAGTCATAATCCCAGCAATATTTTATTTTGGAAAAATAATTGTAGGCTTCTTCTAAAAGTTCATTAAAAAAATGTATGGGACCTTGAATAGCCAAAATGATCTTGAAAAAGAACAAAATTAGAGATTTACACCTCCTTATTTTAGGATTACTATAAAGCTATGGTAATCATTCTTTTAACTAAAATCTAAAGTTTTTAGTAGTATGACCCTTGAGAAGTTCCTTATAATATTTGTAAAAGGAAAATTAATATACAAGCAAATGTATGATATATATCCAAAGTGACATAACTTGAAACAATTTGATCCCATACTTGACATAAAATAAATAAATGTTATACCACATAAATCGCCATTTGAGGGAAATTTTAGGTATGTATGTATTCCTAACCCTAACCTTATGTAATTTTCCCTTCAGATTTTTTTAGAGTAGTTACAGAAATACTACAATGGAAGCTGAGATGACATTTAAAATTATATTTGGAAAATCAATATTAGTCATTAGTTACAAATGTAAAACACTAATAAGTCTATTTATATCATATCTTAATAACTATTAAAAAGTGTGAAATACCTTATATTTATATTTAAATTTTTAATTTTTCTCTGCGTTCCCTTTCTTATATTGGTCTAAGGAAAATAAATACACATTCTCATTCTTATATGCTTCCATCATTCTTACTATGTATCTCCATTATAGTTACAACCCCAGAGATAAATATTTGCTTTTCATAACTTTCTTGAGGCTAGCCATGGCCCTTGAAACTCAGTGACACATCTTTATATTCTTTTATCCCTGGCAATAATAAGGATAAATGGCACATAATAGGTGCTGGGGTTAATTAATTAAAATTCCCATTAACCACATGTTGATGTCACCAAGCACAATGGCTGGAAAAAGATGCTGGGCCTTGTGGCTTGTAGTATTGCCTCTTTGTATGAGCAACATTGACAGAGTTGTAAACAAGAATTATAGGACCCGAGGTTGATCAAGAAAGGCTTCCTATAACCATAAGAGGAAGGTATGAGGTTGCTATCAATGATCTTTCACTATTGGTTATGGCAAATATTAGTAAGGATGGAAGACACTGAGTGCTACAACTATTTGGAATATTTTTGCCTGAATAGCTGTGGTTAGTGAAACAGCAAGTAGCTTAGAAATCTGTCTGAAATTTTAGCAGAGAGATTTGTTTTGGGCATGGGATTGCTTGCTTTCTCACAAGATTACTATATTTCAAAGGGTCAGGTATGTAAGTGTATTTATCAGTTGTTTAAGCCATATAATTATTAATGAAAACTTCCATCCCCTTTTGTACCACTTTCTACACACTTTCCTGAATAGCAGTATACCAGAGAGGTAAGACCAGTGTCCCACCTAACCCAGTATCTGTTTTTGACAATGGCCTGAGGGGGTATTAGATAAAAAAACTTTGCAATTGTTCTTCATAACATTAAACTCATAAGCCTAAGAATGGTCACAGCACACTTAGCTCACATCTTTCATCTTTCAAATAAAAAACAAAAGTAGCCCATATTCTTCTTCTTCAGACACATAAGTAATTTAGATGATGGATAACTTATTTCGAGAGCAATTTAATCTACAATAATGTTCTATTTTGGCGATTTCTTTTCCTCCTTGATTTAAAATGGGAAAAGAACATATATCATTTCAAAGGCTTTAGATATGTGAATAATCCACTCACTCTAGTTCACTGACACAATAAGCCACAGAATTTTATTGTATGGCTCATTGGCATGGCCATGATACCACCTCCTGTGGAGCTATTATAGTTCATCTTGTCGATGGCAGCTTCCTTACTTTAAAAGTAATGCCCTCTATGTGGTCGCTGATCCAAATGTGCCTCAAAGAACAATAGAGGATCATGCATTGAATCTGACTATTTATTACATTGAGATCATTGGAAATTTCTAAAATTCAACTCACTCTATTAGAATTTCATAGCTCATAATAGATAAGCATTTGAAGTAGCTCTGTTTAAAATTCATTCAGGTTTTCCTTAAATGAAGACGACAAAACTAAATAGAGAATAACTGTTATACTATATATACATATCTAATTTGGAAATTGCACTCTCAGGGTTAAAAAATCAACATCAAAAATAAGAAAAATAAGCCAGCATTTCTAAACCTACATTATCAAATATAAACTCATCTATACTAGTCATCATACTGATAATTTTCACCAAGTTTAGAAAATAATATATCAGTGGTTTTCAAAATATGATTTTTGAGAGCAGCAGCAGCAACACCTGGAAATCTGTTCAAAATCAAATTCTTGCCCACCCCCCAAGACCTATTAGATCAGAAACTCTGCTTGTGGGTCCTAACAATTTCTTTTAACAAAGCTTAGTATCTGCAACCCATTAAAACAAACGTTTACATCCATATCACTGGAACAGCTGAATATGTTACACTACATAAAAAGGGGGCCTTTGCATATGTAATCAAGGGTATGGACCCAGATTATCTATGTAAACCTGATTTAATCACATGGCCCTTAACTACAGACAATATTTCCTAGCTGCACTCAGAGAGCTATATATGAGATTGCAGAGAGATTCTAAGCAGAAGAGCACTTGAAGCTCTGAAACTGATTTGGGCATGCAAGGGCCACATGCAAGGACTACATAGAGCTCTGTAGTAGTTTGAGTGACCCTGCAGATGACTGCCTATAAGGAAATGGGCCCTCACTCCTATAAAACAGAACTGAATTCTTCCAGCAAGGTGATTGGATTTACAGGTACATTTTACCCAAAAGCTTTCAGGAAAGAAAGAAATCCTACTGACACCCCAATTTCAGTCTTATGAGACGCAAAATAGAACTAGCCAAGCCACACTGTGTTCATACTTCTCATTCTCAGAAGCTGTAAAAGTAAACATTTATGTTTGTGTTAAGCTTCTAGGTTTGTGATACTTGTAAAGCAGCAATAGAAAATAAGTATAATATTTGAGTTTGAGAACTAGTGCTGAACATAGTCATTAATAGTCATTATCATCTGTTCTATTGATGGCATATATTTGGAACCAAAATGGATGAAAAATATTTCCATGGTTTATATGCTTATTCAAACTTGTGTCTATATAAAATAAGAATATCTCATAACATATGGAAATCATGGTTAGCCTTATGGCTTGACAATTCTGATGTCTATAAACTTTTAGTTCAGATAACTGAAATTAATTTGGGCTTAATTTCAGTTCCATTACTTTTAAATGAGTGACTTGATTAAATTTATTTGAACTTTCAGAAACACTCTTTGTAAAATGAGTTAGCAATACCTACATAACACTATCACTTTGGGGATTAAAATAGATAATATATGCAATACACTGCCCATTTAGTAGGTGATCAATATTTACTAAATCTTCCTGTAAAACTTTTGAAGCTCAGAAAATAATAGCCCCAAATATGCTTCTAACTGATAGCACTTGAGGAACAACTGATACATGGAAAGGCTTTCTCTGAACTTCCCTGATCTATTTAAAACAGATCTACCAAAGAATACATATTTCCCTATTCCTCATACTGAAATTTCATTAATGGGGAGATGAAAACTAAGGATCACACCTAGAGCTCTGAGGAACTTAGTCTCAGGATATTGTCTATTCTGCAACTCACTTTCTCCCTTAAAAATGAAAAAGAAAAAAAAAAGTGTGTCACATTAGATTGGATAGAGAGAAAGGATGGGAGAGGAGGGGAGGAGTAGGAGGGATAGGAAGGGCAGCAGAATAGAATAGACAATATGATTGATGTATGTACATTCCGTGTGTGTATTATATGTCAAAATACATTCTGCTGTCATGTATAACTAAAAAAAAATAAATCATATGGTAAAAATAAATAAATAAATAAACAAAATTTTAAAAAAATGATTCACTGCTCCACAAAAATTGCCACTGCCTTCCTACCATTTCCCTCTCTCCTAGAAGTGCATATCAAATCCTCAACCATATGGCATCTCTTAGAGTCCTTACATTTTTATAGGGCTTGTGCCCTTTAAAAAATTTTGTTATGGTTTTATCGTCTTAATCTGTTACTGTCAGTTTATTCCTGCAGACTCAATTACTGAACATTCAGAGGGAACTTCCCTACAAGAGCAACTGAAACTTTAAATTCATGAGACATAGGCAACTAATGAAGATCATTGCCTTATATCTGTTTTCTCAGAAGCAGAGTTTTGAGATGGGTTCTTAAACATGTGATTTATTTTAGGATAAGGAACATGAAGGGAGCATGGTAGAATAGGGGGAATAAAGCTGGGTAAAAATGTGGACACCTGTGGGATGAGTTCATACTGATCCTATGGGGAAATCTTCAGAGAACAAGCTGTACTGAAATTAGGACCAGATTTACTCCCCTGGTGCAGTCAATCACTGGGCTAAGGCTAGGGAGAGAAAATGATAATGAGAGAACGGACAGCTGTGTGCTGATAGCAAGTGACACTCAAAGCACCAGGTATTTCAAACATAAAATGTGATGTAAATTGGGTACCCATAACATTCTCAATAAGTATTTATATTTCAAAATACATCTCTGGCTTCCTTTTAGTTGAGTGCCAAAGTCAGCAGGTTTTACTGAGCACTCTTTGTTCTATAGAATTTCTGGCATTAGAATAAGTATTAAATCCATCTACTTAGTAGTTCTGCCATTAACTCTTTGCTCCTAAGCAATCATCCTAAAGTTTAATAATACCTCATCCATATAGAGATCTAGACTATTATGTACTGCAATGTCTGCCAAAATAGTTATCCATTAGTGGAATGATAGGGTTGGAAGTGTTCTGTGCACTTTTGTTGCTAGTCTTTAGAAGACAATCATTAAATGCATTGATTCATTAACTTAGGAAAGTCTTTTATAGTTATTTTTCCCACATGAAATTTTTTAAATAACTTTTTATTTTATTTATTTATTTTTATGTGGTGCTGAGGATTGAATCCAGGGCCTTGCATGTTCAAGGCAAGTGCTTTACCATTGAGCCATAACCCAAGCTCCCCAACATGGAAATTTTTTGATATTTAGTTTCAATGTTCTCTCTCAAGCCACAATGACTGTGCAGTATCATTCTGCTTGGTTCTTCCTGGACACATATAGTTTTAATAGTTTCTTACACTTAGACCTCTAGTGGACACATAATATCAAATACAAGAATACTGCATAAAAGCATATAGCAGGATATTTTTCCTTAGTGGTTCTCTGAGTCTCATTTGTTATATATTTACCCATGTCATAGAAGTTACTAATTTCCCAGGCTCTTCAGAACTATGAAATTCTTTTAAGCTTTATTACTGTCAGTATCACTATGTGTTTTGGAATCCCTTCCTTTACATGAACTCAAACTGATCTTAAGTCATATTACTTCTGCATTCTAAGAAGAGATTGGGTAATTCAAACTAATGTGCTAATGGCTGAAAAATAAGAGAGAATCTGTGTAAGCTTTCTGTTATTATGACAAATATCTGTGATAAACAACTTATAAAAAGAAAAGGTTTATTTTGGCTCATCATTTCAGAGACTTTAGTCCATAACCAATTGGCTTTGTTGTTTCTGGGCCTGTGGTGAAGTAGTGTATCATGGCTGGAAATGCATTAAGGAGAAAAAAATATTCATTTCATGACTGAGATAAAAAGAAGGAAGACAAAAAGAAGGAAGATAAGAGGCCAAGGTTCCACTATCCCCTTCAAGGGCACACCCACTGTGAACTAAAACCTCCCACTAGGCCCCACCTCTGAAAGTTCCCATCACCTCCCAATAGCTCCACAGGCTGGGGACCAAGCCCTTAACACATTGACCTCAACACATTGAGAACATTTCAGATTCAAACTATAGCAGAATGTATATTCTGTCATTTGATATTACCTATAGACAATGCAATTGTGACAACTGCATGTTTTAAAGAACTCTGAATGAAATATAGCCAGAGTGAATAACCCTCAAATCAAAACATAAAACCATTTATTAAATAAATATATATTCTAGGTATTATCCTGGTTTATTTAAAGAGCCTGGGGATGGGGGGGGCACATAATTTGATAGTCCATAAGAAGGGAAGAAAATGGCATTGCAGCATTTAATCAGACAACAGTTGTATTAAATATTTTTTATAATGCAAAATAATATTCCAATATATACAAAAAAATTTGTCAGCCACACTAAGCAGAATTACAGTTAAATTTAAAAAGAGTTTTCATAAGGGAATGGGGGAAAACAATTCTTTCATCATTTTCTCTCTCAAAATACCATCATGGTGATTGCCAAAATTGCAATTTCTGATAACTCAAATGTTCTTTGAGATGTGACTTGCAAATGTTGTGATGTCACTGATGAAAACATCACCTCAAATTTGTTTCACAATCAGTGCTGAGTTGGATTTATACAGAATCACTTCAGAACCAGTAAAGGCACATCTTTCAACTATTGAGCAAAAAGTCACAATGTAATGGGTGAAATATGAAAGGAACTAAGTCCTATGTCTTCTAGAGTCACTAAAAACGAGCTGACATCAAATACTTCTGATCAATTTTTAAGTCAAATTGTGAAAATTTGATAATGGAACATTTGTAATAATTATTAAATATCAAAGACCAACCAATATGTGATGATTTTTTTCAAAATGAATGATACTGTTATAGATAAAGTCAGTACTTTATGATTTAACTGTCTCAATGTTCTATTCCACTGGAAAATTGTAATATTTCTCAACAACACAAACAAGATGCTTCAATAAGCAGCACTGCTGAACACAAACATTGCAGAAAAAAAACAATTACATGAGGACCTGAAAATTCAATGAGACTATTTCATGAAAAGACTGAGTTACATGTGTATAGATAATATTGCTCTTATGAAATTGGATGTATACAGATCCTCTTTATCCTAATAACATTCTCAATATTGACTATAAATAATAGAGTTTTGCAATTTCATGTTTGTTTGTAATCAGTTGTCTACTATTTGGCTAAATGCCAAAATACTAGTGAGGTCATTAGCACATTATTTTAATACTTCTAATTTCCTCTTCAAGCACAGTAAAGAGGAAAATTTTGTCCTCTTTTATTATAATGTTTAGAGATATGAAACATTATTAAATTTCATACTTCCGATGCAAGGTATTAAGATTTTTTTGTATAAAATTTATAAGCAGGATAACTTATTTTATTAATTATAAATAAAAAGTACAGTAGAAAAAAATTAATCAAGAAGAATACCTATACTTCAAAAATATTTTGGATAATTCTTAGGCAATTAAAATAATTGAATGCCTACAAATTTGAAGAGAAGTTTCCTGAGCCTCAACAGTGGCAAAGGAATTTTCCAAAAACTTATAACCAGGCAAAGATAAAAGTACTGAAATTGTCTAAATGTTGCAGGCTTTAAATAACAAAAATGACAATGTTTTAGATTTTATGTTTCTGAAACTCATGCACTGAAAATTTTTTAAAACAGTTGAAGTCAAGAAGAAAATTCACTCATCCTCGTATGGAAAAAAAATACAGTGAAATGACTTGTTCCATCTTTACACTTGACAAACTCCCAAAATTCAGAGGAAATAGACCTGATTGCTTATCCTAACATTGTGGCTCACCGAAAGTAGCAGGGAACTTACACATATTTTGACTCAAATCTCTTTAAGGAACATTTATATGCCAAGTTTCAGAGGTCTTCTCTGTTTGATACAGTAGAGTTGAAAAAGCACAGATGTGCTTTCACTTTCATTATGCCTCAATGTTTTCCATTGTTTGCAGCAAAACCCAATATGCACTTTTGCCAATTGTATATTCCCTCCATTTAAAGACTTGCTGACTTACATTACCTGATTTAAAAACAAACAAACATAGAAAAAACCCCTTTGAATCAGGCAATGTTTTTCAAATAGCTTTAAAAAGACTATTTAAACTCAAAAAGAAGATAAAAACAAGATCAAGGTTCTGATTTTACAAACTGTATCATTACCTTTTAAAATTTGGATGTGGATATAAGTCCTAAACTGGAAGGTGCATGCTCTGGCTTTACTTTCAGAAGTTTAAGAAATTGTGAAAGTATTTGATTTCCTCTAGAGTCCATTTCTCCCCATTTTGATTGACATTTGACTCTTCTTTCTGATGAGGAGCATTTTGCCTCACCTTAAGATCATAATTTTTAATGAGATTCAGTGACAGAATGGACTTGTCTCATTTTGGAGGAAGAAAGTGTTCCATGTGTGAGATATTGATGTTTTGTGAAAGGAGGAAACAATTTTGCACCAACTAATGGTGATAGCAACCCCAAAACCTATTTTCTGTTCTTGGATATAAAACTAAACAACATTTTCTATGCTTTGTTTCTTCCAAACATACCATGCCTTAAGAGTGAAAAATTCATTAACTAATTATATTAACATTCTTGAAACTTTTACCATAGCATTGATAAAGAATAACAAAATGTTAGCAAAGTATTTTAATATTAAAAATTTAAAAAGCATATTATAAATGTTACCCAATTCAATCACTTTAATCTGTACATATTAACTTATACATGCACTCATTTTTAATTGTTACATTTTTACTTTCACAGTATACTCTCTCCTTGTGATTTTTCTGTTTTCATTTTTATTTATTTTATTTCTATTTTCTTTTTCTTCCTTTCCTCCCTAGAAATATGTCATTTTATTAATAAATAAAGGAGATTAAATCCATGGCACTATTCAACAGAGTTACATGCTCAGAACTTTTTATTTTTTATTCTGAGACAGGATTTTGCTAATTTTTCCAGATAGTCTTGAACTTGCCTCAGACTCCAAGTAGCTGGTGTTAGAAGCTTACAACCCTGAATTTGGCTCTTTTACCAGTCTCTTGTGTACCTTTTAGAAATGGCTATTCATCTCTCATCACCACCATTTATAATTGTTGAATTCCATTCTGTTAAATATTTTCATTATTTTAAGTGTATTTTTGCAACATTGAATATGAATCCTTTCATGGTAAATGGAAAGTATGGATTTCTCATTTCTCAAGTATGTCAGTGATGTACTAATTTAAATGGACTTTCTGGGTGGTAAGTGTAGGCAGTTTGGGTGTGGCTGGAGGACGTGGGTCACTAGGGACATGACCTAGCAGGGTTCATCTTTCCTGGGATTCCTTCCTTTTTCTGTCTCTGCTTTCTTACCTCCATGAACAGAGTGCTTCTCCTCCACACCCTTCTGCCATAATGTTCTGCCTCACTTTGGGCCTAGAGCAAGGGAGCCAGTCAATCTTTAACAGAACCTCTGAAACTACGAAACCAAACTAACTTTTTCTCCTCCAACTTGTTCTTGTCAGGTATTTTGGTGACAGCGATGAAAACCTAAACAACACAATATACAACTGTTAAGGCTTCAGAAGACATCACAAAGCAAATCAAAATCACACTCTTGAGGCTGCTTCACTTTAGCTTATCATCTGCTTACAGATTTTAAAGACTATAGAGTTTCTGCTGGGGTTATCAGTACTTTGTCTTACATAAAAGAAAATGAACAGTCGCCCCTGAAGTATTGGATCTGATAGAAGCAATCACAGCGGAAGGACACTTGAATATTTGACTTGCCAGCAAGTGTTACCTAGTTTCACTTCTCTCCTGCTATTAAGGTAAATGTTCTCACAGAAAAGATATACATGATTTGGGCATTTATTTAAAAAAAGAAATTAATATCTACAAATAGCCTTCATATTTTCAACATGGAATTTGATGTTCTAGTATCTTACTGTATTTGTAAGACTCTAGGAGAGGTCAAAACCAATATCCGGTCTGATAGTTCCAAAAACAATTCGCTATGTTCCATTAATGGGCATCTGTACTTACTGATACAATACACATTCAGCAAGAGGTGTGTTTTGTCAGACACTATCATAAGTTTCTTTCTCTGTCTAGGCTTTAAAATAGAAATAGGAGGATTCTTATTCACTAAAGATGTCATTTATCTTCCATACCCTCCCCAGCTTACATATGACTCACCTCAGCTGCTATTACAATCTTACTGTCCACTTACTTCATGGCCCAAGCCTTAGACCAGCTCCGACTAAACAGGTCATGTTGCTGGAGTCTTGCTACATCCACTTAACATCATGGAAATTTCAAGGTAACTCTGTTTTCACATGATGATTCATTTTGGTTGCAAAGCTAGATAATTTGTTCTTGGGCCCAATAAACCAAAGAAAAATAACTCAGAGCAAAATAAGAAAGATAGAAACAGGAACCAGATGCTCAAACCCTGAAGTTCACTCACCTCCCATTTCCTCTAAGAACACATTTGGCGAATGTTATCTTTCATATAAAAATAAAATGACATATTCTAGTAGCTAATTGTACCAGTACTTTCTTATTTTCTTTTTGTTCCTAAGAAGCAAATTGATTTGACAGTATGCAGAAATTTTCTTTAGTATGTGCCTAGAAAACTTAAAAAGTGTCTGTGTTTCATTAGACCCTGAAAACTTAGACATCTATTGAATATGTCTGTATCTGTAACTTTCTAAAGGGAAATAAGTCAGCCTTGACCTAACATCTGTCTAAGACATTAACTACTTTATAAATTATGCATTACTCTAAAGAGTATATTGAATCATATTCCTCAGAAGATGACACAGTGCACTTCTTGAAAATTAATGCATGGTATTGGTATTAAAAAGGGCTAAACTGCACATTCACAATTTTTTTCTAGTGATAAGAAAAGAGATGAGGCAATGGGAGCCTCCTAAGAGACTGAAGGAGTGAAACTTTATCAACAAAATGTCATCTGACTCTTAGGCTTCTGACCATATTCATCTTATGGTGTGTACACAATGGGCAGGGTACTGGAACAGAGACGAAGAGAAATCTTAACTCATCTTTGCACTACTTTAAAGTTTTCAAAATTATTGTCAGCGCGGCATAGGTTCTGCACTGGAATTCAATATAAACTCTTTAGATTCTGTTAGGTCATAAGATAGAGCCTTGTCTGGTGAGCTTATACGTACACAACCAACTGGAGAAGAGGAATTTCTGATAGAAGGCAAATGTGGTTAAGTACCCAGATTTTGCCTTGGAGAATGATTAAAATGATTAATCATATTTAAATGAAGTTCAAAATAAGATGTTATACTAATTATAGGACTACAAGGTAAATGTAATTTTATACTAAGTGAGATAAATAATATGAACTTTGGAGTACATGAATCAAATTGTTACAAACATAATAAAGTACAATCACTAGACTTTTGAAATATATCACCTAGATTTAACCATTCACAAACATTAAACACAGAGTTATGAGATATAGGCTCAAATTTTAACCTGTCCAATTAAACCTGTGTGACCTTGGTAAGGTACTTAACCCCTAAAAACGTCATATGCCTCATACATACTGGGGATAATGGTGTGTATGTCACAGACCTTTAATGAGAATTAAATGAGATGATGGAGCTGGAAGCACATATATCTTATACATCCCTAGTGGATGTATACAAATTCTAATTTATATTTAAAATGATATAACTAAGAGAAGGTATCTATTAAGGAGAAAATACAGTGCAATAAAGTAAGGAAAAATGGTTCACCAATTCCACCATTTCCAATGAGTGGCCTGTCCATCCACATATCAAGTGATGTTGGTGAGTTTACTCTATCCTGTGTTCAACCTTCATTCCCTCTTTCTTAAAAAATGAACTTAGTACAGAATAACTTTTTAATCATTATTTTCCTGACTAAGCAACTCTAGCACTTAATTCCAAGAAACTGACATTTCATTTGTTGACATAGGAAGATTTTCAAGACCATTATAGCATTTTTAAAAAGCTGCGTTTCCTTTTGGTTGATATATTGACAGCATAATACAGCCAATGGTTTTGCTGATTTTTTCTACCCTCAAATTTTTCTCCAATCTAATATAGGTTTGATTATTGTTTATCCATCAGTATTTTTCTGAGAAAAAAAATGAATTCTTTACAATGAAGATGTTTATGAATTATAGACCTGTTAGAAACTGAAAACTCTCCCTATTTTTCTCTTTCATTTAAGAAGAGCTATCTTATTGAAAAATAGTGGGCTGGGGATGTTGCTCAAGCGGTAGCACGCTTGCCTGGCACACACGGGGCACTGGGTTCAATCCTTAGCAGCACATAAAAATAAAATAAAGATATTGTGTCCACCAAATACTAAAAAATAAATATTAAAAATTCTCTCTCTCTCTCTCTCTCTCTCTCTCTCTCTCTAAAAAAAAAGAAAAGAAAAATAAAAATAGTGGGAAGTTCAGAGCATAAATACACATATGTATGTTTTAAGAGCCTAAATCATTTTTTTTTAGTATTTAATTTGGAACATATCTTATTCTGGAAGACTTACAAAAGACTCTTTGCTTACTACTGGACAATAATATTTTAATACTAAAACTTTATTTCTCTAAACCTACATCAAATTTTTCTTTCTAGTTTGTGATGGACACATAAGGAGGTTTAATACAATATGATCAGTGTTACGGAAGAGATATAACAAATAAAATCTTTATGACAAAACAGAGAAAACTGTAATCATCATCTACTGTACGTCAATTAAATGAACACTGATTAGAGCCCAGATCTCAATACTGCTGCAAACTTATTATATCTACATTAGATCCCTTACCTTCCTAAATGCTTCAGAGGCCAAAGAGATTTGCAAGTCCAAATGTGCAATTTCAGCTCACTCCACAGCCACAGTTAGAGAAATCTCAGTTTAGCTGAAATTATCAACTGTTTCATACTCATTTTGACTTATGATTAACTTATTCATTCATTTAAAAAATATCCGTTGTTTGGCATAATGTTCAAAGTACTATTCTAGACGCTGTAAATACAACAGCTAAGAAAACAAGTGTTTATCTTTTATCAAAGTTTAATTTCAGTGGCAGTAACAATTGCTTAATTTGTATTATGGGCCAGATACTATCAGCATATTGACTTATTTACTTTTTCCTATGAAGAAAGAATTTTATAAGTGAATCAAGTGGAATACAATTAAGTAATTTTCCCAATGTTCCATAGCTAGCAAGGAATAGATTGAGCATATGAATTACATACTCTAGTTCTAGAGCTAGTGGCGATAGCCATTACAATATCTTGTTTTGCTGCTAGTATCTACTAATGTCAAAGTTCAAACTAGATTATCAAGAGATGACATCCTGCCTGGGTTTTCAAGGGAGTAGGATTCTTCCCTAAAGGGGGGTGTGACCAAGTGCAAAGTGGTGTTCTGTCTTGTCTCTTATTGCTCAATTCTAATGGCCCTGGTCCCACCAGTGCTACTGGGTCTCAATTGATTTGAAAATACATCCCTGTAGCTCTTTTCTTCCTATATGATCCACACAAGCTTTCCTTTCCAGGCTTTTAAAGAGAAGAGACTTTCAAAAATAGAATATCCAAACCTCCAGTTCATGTCAATATCCTGGTTATTCATAGGATGTTTTAAACTACGCAACATAAAATATATACCTTCTTACTTTATGAACAGTGAACTGCCTTAGTTCCTCAAGGATATTTGGTTTTTTACTGATGATTCAGTGACTTTAATTCTCACTAAAGAAAAGCATTAAAATTGTCATTGGGATGTGATTTAATCTGATTTGTGTTTCTAATACCAAAGTATCTGGAAAGAACAAATTAAAGTGGACGAAAAATTTATTTTGGCTCATAGTTTAAGAAGTTCACTCCATGGTTGGCCAACTATAAAGCTCTGTGTCCAGTTGATGCAGAACATCATAGAAGAAAGATGTAGAGGAAGAAAGAAGCTCAATACGTGACAACCAAGAAGCAGAAAGAAAAGAAAGAAAGAAAGAAAGAAAGAAAGAAAGAAAGAAAGAAAGAAAAAAAAAAAAGAAAGGAAGAGAGAGAGGTATGCTCAGGAGGGTCAAAAGATAAACCTAAAAGGCATAACCCATTGACCTATTTCCTCCAGGCACACCCAACTGCTTACTGCCACCAGCCAGATAATCTATCAGTGAATTAATCCACTGACTAGGGTAAGGCTCTATCCTAATCATTTCACCTGTGAAAATTCTTGCATTGTCACATGAGTTTTTGTGGGACACCACATATCTACATCATAATAGAATGTCAGAAAGAACAATAAGAGATACCAAATTTAATTTCCCACACACAAAAAATTAAATAAGTATCTATGAAAAAAATAGTCAAAGAAGGGGTAACAGTTTCAATTAAGAGCTTGAAGCAAAATGATTGAACTAACAATGGAGAATAACTACAAGGAAAGAATTTCTGGGATTATCAGCATACCTGAGGCACCTAGAGATGTCTTTAGAGCAAAGAAGGGTTGGAGGCTATCAGTATCAGCAATGTGATTGGTACCACCATGGTTCTCAGTAGTCTCCTCTTCAGAAGACACTGACAGGTTTCACCACAGAGATAACCCATAGACATTGCCACTGAAGATCCTCCATATAGAGACATGCTGTTGTAATCCCTGCACTCCCAAGGAGATATAGTTATACCTTCATGGGGCTGGGGACACCAACACCCCATAACCCTGTGGGTGTCCTTCACCCAGGTTTGCAGCTACTCTGCATGTGCCCATGTCTCATACTCTGGCTTCCCTGACATACTACATGATTCAGCATCTCAGACACAAGACTCAACTGTAGATCAGGTTTATGGAGGGCCTGGAACCATGGTTGTTCTGCAAGTACCTATAGTCCTGACCCTAGCTCCACTAGTGCTTTATGAGCACCTGTACTCAAACATCACAGCCACCATCAGTGAGGTAGCCCATATCCCAGACTCCCAAAGCCTCCATAGCTCTGCTCATGCTTATATTCTAGACTTTGTCTCTGTAGCCTCTCTGCAAGCAGCTGCACTATTGCACACTGGAATCACTGCTACAATTGCTATATTTGTGCCTCGGTATCTGGATTGACTGTCCTTTCATGCTTGCCTCTGCTATAGACCCTTGTTCAGTGGCCACTCCACAGACTCTGCACATCATGCATAGATGCATAATATATCATTGTCAAGTCTTCTTGAGTGCATCCTCAAATAGAGCCAGAAATAAGGGGAAATCCCTTCAGCTACAACTTTCTCTATGGGAGATACAGATTTCAGGAGAATCTCAACAGTCTTCATTATATTAAACCCCAACATCTCTTGCTGGTTATTTTAGTCAGCTTGTGTTGCTCTGGTGAAAAGATCTGACAAGAACAATTAGAGGACAAACATTTTATTTTGGTTCATGGTTTCAGAGGTTCAGTCTCTGGTTGGCTGACTTCATAGTTCTAGAACAATGAAGAGAAATAGATTTGAGGCAAGACAGAAGGGTATGGTGAAGGAAGAAGTTCAGAACATCGTAACAAGGAAACAAAGAGAGAACCCCCTTTCACTAGAGACAAAATATAAACCCAAAGACACACTTTAGTATCCTACTTGTTCTAACCACACCCTACCGCTTACAATTACCACCCAATTAATCCATATCAAAGGTTAATTCACTGATTCGGTTAAGGCTCTCATAACATAATCATTTCACCTGTGAAAATTCTTACATTGTCTCCCACAGGAGTTTTTGGAGGATATCTCATATCTAAATCATCAGACTGGTAGTGCAGACACTCAGTCTTGGCCACTGAGGAACCTTGAAATGTACTGCCATAGCCTCAGCTGACAGAGCTACAAAAGACTATGATGCTGCATACCCATCAGAGCCAGAACCATCACAACCCACCAGGTGAGTGCCCTTGCACCCACATGTAAAGGTCTTTTCCTAAAAAAAAAAAAAAAAAAAAAAATTAGTCCATAAAATCTGAAAGAGATGACTTCTTCCTCAAATGTGCTGGCATCCATGCAAGTCAACCAGAAATATGAAAAAACAGGGAAACATATTTCCATCAAATAAAAGTAATAATAATTTTCCAGTAACTGTCCCAAAGAAATGAATATACTAATTACCTAAACATTCAAAAATAATTATTTTAAGGAAGCTCAGCAAGCCATAAAAAAAAAAACACTGATAGACAACAACAAAAAAACAGGTAAACAACGAAACAAAAATATCTAGTAAAAGGTATGTAAACAAAGATAAAAGCCCAACAGAAAAATACAAATAATAAAAAGAAATCAAATAGAAATTCTGGAGCTGAAGAACATCATCGTCATCAATAGTAGATCTTAGCAAGAAGAAGGAAAAAAAATCTATAAACTTGATGACAGGGCATTAGGAAGTATCCAGAGTTTAAAAAACAATTAAAAAGTAAATTCTACAGTATTTATGAAGTACAATAAAGAAAACAAATATTTTCATTTCAGAATTTATGGGAGAACAGATAAAGGGATATAAATATTATTTAAAGAAATAATGGTGAAAATTTCCTAAATCTGGATAAAGATATGAACCTCTGGATACATTAATATTTGTAGTCTTCAGTGAGGTTTAACGCTAAGATTTCACTAAGATATATTATAATCAAACTGTCAAAAGTCAAAGACAAAGAGTTAATCTTGAAAGAAGCAAGAGGAAAGTTGTTTTTTTTTTTTTTTACATACAAAAGAACCTCCATTATACTATGAAGAGATTTCTCAACAGAAACTTTGCAAAAGCAATTGTAATAGGAAAAAAACTGCCAACTCTGAATTCTATGCTTGGGAAGAAAAAAAAAAAAAAACTATCCTTCAGAAATGAAGGGAAATAGACTTTGCCAAACAAAAGCCAAGGGAGTTCAACAATACTGCCTACCTTACAAGAAATGCTAAAGAGGTTCTTTAAGCTGAAATGAAAGGAAGCTAATTGGTAACATGAAAACATGGAAATATAAAGCTTATGGATGAAAGTAAATATAAAGTTAAGTTTAGAATACTCTAAAACTATAGTGATCATTTCAAATCACTTATATTCACTTATATATCTTTAGTATGTGGATTGAAAGACTATTCCAGTAAAAATTATAACTACAATAATTTGTGACATATATGATAGAAGAATATATAAATTGTGACATTAAAAACAAAAAGTAAAATGGGGAGGAGGTAAAGTGCAGATATTGTTTTGTAATTAAAGTTAGGTGGTTATCATCTCAAAAATTGTTGTTAAAAGGCATTATAGTCAAGCTTTGTGGAAACCACAAAGTAAAAAGAGTTGATACACAAAAGAGAAAAGTAAGGAATGGCAGCATACCACTACAAAAGTCATTAAATTACAAAGGAAGATAGCAAGCAAGAGAAGAATATAACAAAGAACTTCCAAAAGAGGGATTAGGCAGTTAAGAAAATATTAAGTCCTTATCTAAATGAATTACCTTGTTTGCAAATAAACTAAATTTTTCAATCAAAATATAATGGCTTAATGAATCAACTACATACTCCCTGTGGAAGTCTCATTTCATCATATATGGTCAACTAATCTTTGGCAAAAGTGTTAAGACTACACAATAAGAAAAGAAACATCTACTCAATAAGTGGTGTTGGGATAATTCAATATCCACATGCAAAATGATAAAATTTGGTCCTTACACCTTACACACACACAAAAATAACTCAAAATGGATTAAATATTTAATTATAAAATACGAAATAACAAAGCTAGAATACAACAGAAAAGAAGTGCCACAATATTGGTCTTCACAATGATTTTATGGATTTATCATCAAAAGCACAATCAAGAAAAAGCAAAAATAAATGGGTATTGCAACAAATTACAGTTTTTTGCACAACAAGGGAAATGAATAGGAGAAAATGTATGCATTATGTATGCATGACCAATAAGATTTTAACACCCAAAATATGAAAGGAATTTATATAGCTCAATACCAACACAAGCAATACAACAGAATCAAATTGATTGAAAACAAATAAACAAAAACCAAAAAGAAACAAGAATCTGAACAGATATTTTTCTAAAGAAGACTTACAAATGACCAGGCAGGTATATGAAAATATGCTTAACAAACGTAAGTAGTCATCAAGGAAATGTGAATCAAAACCACTAGGAGATGTTACTCCCTGCATGTTAGGATGGTTATTTTCAAGAATCCAAGCCCTAATAAATATTGGCAAGGAAGTCAAGAAAAACAAATCTTCATAGATTGTGCAAGAGAATGTAAATTGCACAGCTATTGTTCAAATCACATTGGAGGTTCTTAAAAAATTAAAAATAAAACTATCATATGATCTAGCAATTCCATGCTGGGTATATATCAGAAAGGAACAGAATCATTATGTAGAACACCTGCGTTTCCCTGTAGCATTCTTCCTAATGGCTTAGATTAGGAAATATTTAGGAAATATAAATTATTATAATATTATTTATATTACTAATATAACATTATAATATAAATATATTAGGAAATATAAATCCTAAATATTTGTTGATGGGTGAATGGATAAAGATTGCATATCATTTAGCTTTATAAAAGAGAAAAACCCTGCTATTTTCAACAAGATGAATTTGCCGTGAAGAAATTTTTGTAAGGTAAAACAACCAGACACAGAAAGCAAATACTGCATGATCTCACATATGGAATCTGAAAAAGTTAACTCTTAGGGAGAGGTAATAGAAGGGTAATTTTTCAGGAGTGTGGTGGTAGGAGAAATGGAGAGATGTTGGTCAAAGTATTCAGTGTTTTCAGATCTAAGATGAATAAGTCTTAGTGACCTTATGTACAAAATGGGGACTATAGTTAATAATGTATTGTATAATTGGGATTTGCTGGATGGTAGATGTATATATTAATAATCCTAATATTGAAAACAGTAGAAGTGTAAGGATATGTTAAGTAGCTCAATATTGGAAATCTTTTTACAATACATGTATGATATACATACACACAAAAACATACCCAAACATCACATTGTACACTTTGAATATATACAATTTTTATTTGTCAATTACACCTCAACAAAGCTGAAAAACAGTATAATGGAACATCTTTATAAAGTGTTGCACAATATTTAAAAATCAAAGAGTTGAAGTTGATTACATAAAATTAAAATTCATTTGAAAAGATATCTTTGACCTTGAAGAAGACGTTCTAGAGAGATGGAAGAGCAAGCATAAGTCATTCATGATTGTCTCATCTTGCCAATAGACTGGCAAAATTTTTCTCCTTTCAGCCTTTGTAGCACTATACATACATCTCTTACAGAATCTATGATATCTGTGTGATTAAGTTATGAGTGTTTTTATCAGTGTACTCTCAGATCTTGAAAGCAAGGATTGTAGGTTTACTCTTTGCCCAGAGCAAATGCCAGGCACACAAGAAAGCATTTAACAATTGTGCTAAAGACTGGATAAATGTTTGTGGTTGAAGAATACAGAGTTTAGGAGGAGATACAGAAACCTAGAGGGTTGAAAACAGGTCAAATATGAAAATCAACAGATTTTGAAGTACATCACAGCAATAATTTGTGTCTTCTAGACCAATGGTTCTCCAAGTGTTCTTTGTGGAACCCTGGACCTCTTTCAGCTCTTTTAAGAACATCTTGTATGATCAAAACTACTTTTATAATTACATTAAAACATTATTTTCTCTTTTTACTTTTATTCCTTCACAAGTATTCAATGGAGTTGTCCAGAAGGTACATGACATGCAATACATTGTTATTTTTATGGGAAATAATATAATTGTATATTGTTTAAATTCTAATACAGTAAGTGGAGAAAAATATAATGAACATTAACAAAATTTTCTTCATGTCCTCAATGAGTTTTAAGGAGTTTTAAAGTTTCCTGAGATCAAAAAATTTGAGAATTTTTGTTCTAGGTAAGCCATGACATTTTTGAAACAGGGTCGTAGAATTATTATATCAGTGTTATTCTGCTATGAAGTCTTACCACTGTAAGAAAATAAAGTCTGATGGGTCCAAAAATCCATTATTTATGTTTTCACATCTCTGGGTGATGCATTGCCATATTTTGCTTGTTTTCAATGAGAATTTTATATAGTCATCTTAGATACATCTTTGAAATAGCATTCAAACCCATAAGCTCAAAAGAAGTAAACATTGAAATATTATCAAGTTTTCTCTATTTTGCCATCAAGGGGAATTCAGTTCAGACCATGATTGGGTGAAGAAAGTGAACGTTTGTAGTCATATGTGCATACTCTTTATACATACAACACACATAAATTCATATGTCACACCACACGTTTTGTTATTAAGGAGGATACTGGCTGAAGATACAGTTAATTTAAAACCTGCTGCCCCCACTATGGCAGTTATAGGCCTTACCGTATGGTCTGAAATAATTTAAAATGTTTTTAACAGTTTGATTATTCCAAAGTGCTTGATAACCTCTGTTACCCATTTGAAACTCTAGTTTTTGTTCTGATGAATTTCTTACCTCAAAAACTTTATATTTCATTTACTTTGAATGGTAGACTCTAATTTTGAGTGCTATGATATTTTGGCTGGAGTTTGGGAACTTCTTAACCTGATAACAATAGGGTGCTTGCATATGTAATATTCATTTTCTAAACTCATTTTCACCTCACTTGGATACTTTTAATTTTCCATTTTCTCTTAATGTATAAGTCAAAGATGCCATCCAAGTCAGTATCAAAAAGAGGACTCTGAAGAAACCCTGTTGTGCACACTTTTTAAATGGGTACAGAGTTCATTATCAAATTCCTACTTTCATTTTTAGTACTCTCCAAAAAGAAAGATGATAACTATATTTCCATATAAACCATTATTGCTTATCTAGGTATTTATTTAAGTCCATGTTTCTTTATTTTTCTGGCTCAATACAGAGAGCATTATTTACCAAATGTTCGTATTGATATTTGTTTTAATTCATTTCTGTTAATCCTCCCAAGAACTTTAACAAATTTACCCAAACACTTAAATATCATTTATCTAAAATATACTTTCTAAAATTTCTACTAAAACCAAAACCAAAAATATCAGTCTTATCCTTTTATTTCTCGTATCACCACCACTGTCCATGTGCATTAAAAACCAAATTCAACAGGAAGTAGATTTGTGATATAAAACTCTTTCTTATAAAGGATAAATTCATAATCACTATTCACAAAGTCATGACGATTTTTGGCATTGCTGATTTTTGCATATTCTTTGAGCTTGGGAATATTATAAGCAGCTTTCAAACATATGAATAGATAAAATCTTAGCCACAAATTATGAAAAAATTCTCTCTCTTCATCTATTCACTATCTTACATTAATTTTGAATTTAAAAATGAGGAGGCACTGGGTTAAAACTGATATAATTTGGATTTACTATCTAAGAGTCCTGGTATACTCTGTGCTATAAATTGCCAGACAGACAATACAGAGACAAAGAGACAGAAGTAGAGGATTTAAGAGATGAGGGAATAAGAGACTACAGGCCAAAGGTGTAACAATCATTGTCATTAATTTTATATGTATAAAAAATGTAAAATACTTTTACATATAACTTGTAAATTGGAGGTCTGAAATAACCTTATGAAGAGATTTAGCAGGGGAGAGATTAATTATTATTAAAATGAGAAGATATGGAAAGACTTTCATCACCCAATAAGCTGGCAGAAAATCATAGATTTAAGCCACCTTTCTCTTGTATTCAGTATATTTTACAAAAGATATTGGAGGATGAAAATATAATTTTACTTTTAAGAACAACCTTTGCAGGATAAATATTTGGAGATTTGTCCAATGCTGTGGAACTTTCCAGAAATAAGATTAGGACCTCAGATGTTCTAAAACATAAGAATCTGAATCTGAATTTTTTGTTTATTGAACAGTTTCAGTTCACTGCAAAATTGAGCAGAAAGTATAGACATGTGTACACATGGCCTAGTCCACTGTTAATATTTCATTATCCCACAGGTGCTTATATTATAATCAATGAACAAGAAGAGTCCATAGGGCTCTTTCTTAGTCGGTTAAATTCTATGGTTTTTTTGACCAATGTACAGTAACATGTATCAACTGTAGTATCAACAGATTAGTTTCACAGCATAAAAATCCCATTTTTTACCTATTCATTCTTCCCTCCCCAAAATCCTTACAACCGTTGATCTTTTTTCTTTATTCCATAGTTTTAACTTTTCAAATATATGTAGTTTTAATCATATAGCATGTACTCTTTTCATAAATATATTTTTACTTTCTAACAACATTTAAGATTTCTTTCTGCCTTTTGATGGCTTGATAGCTCTTTTTTTCCCCTTTGTACTCAATAATATTCCATTGTGTAGATACAACACATATCTATCCACTTTAAGGGGCATTTTGGTCATTTCTCTAAGTTCTGAAAATTATGAAAAAGTTTTTTTTGAAACATCCCAATATAGGAGTCTTGTGATCACATGAGTTTTCAATTCTTTTGGATGAATACCAAGGAGCACAATTGCTGAATCAACTGGTGTACGTATGTATGTTCAGTTGTATAAAAAACTGCCCAGGTGTCTTCATGGTTGTATCATTTTGCATTCCCATCAGCAATACTTGAGGATTTCTGTTGCTCATGTTGTCATTGAAATTTGGTATTGGTAGTAGTGTTTTGGATTTTAGTCATTCTAATATATGTTGTAGTGGTATTTCTTCTTGTTCTTAATTAGCAGTTTCCACAATGATATTTGATGTTGAGCATCTTTCATGAGGTTATTTGACATCTGAATAAGTTTTTTGATGAGATATATATTCTGATATTTCTGTCCATTTACTAATTGTGGTTTTCATTTTTTTGTTGAATTTCAAATTAAAAAAAATATTTGAATGTCCTTTTTAAGTTTTGTATTTTGCAAATGTTTTCTTCCACCATATCTTATTACTTCTTTCTTTACAGTTATTTACATAAGAGCAAAAGTATTTATGTTCAAAGAAATTCAACTTATTATGTTTTTATGTATCATATCTTTGGTGCTTGTGATGCTTAATTTTATGTATCAGTTTGATTAGGCCATAATACCTAGTTTTGGGGAAAATGCTACTTTGTATGTTGTTGTGAATATTTATAAACATGTGATTAACGCTTAAATCAATGTAAAACTGATTATTCTCTATGATGCTGGTGGCCCTTGCAAATTACTTGAAGAAAATAAGACCATAAGAGAAATCCATCTAAGAGTGAATGAAATCTGTTTTAGATGGTCTTAGGACTATAGAATAAAACATCTATTTTCCCCAAGATATCCACCTACTTGAACTGCGCCCTCCATCCTAGTAGTTTTGTTACTGTGGAGAACTTTGAATAATCCTGAATAACACTACAGATTTAGTTTAAAAGAATATTATAGAGAAACAGAATCTTGAGGATGAGTTTTATGAATGGATTATAGGATTTCTAGAATCAGTTCTCTAATTAGTTTTAAAAGCATTAATGATTATTTACAGTAGTAATGGAGAACAGTGTGGTTCATAGCATGATGTGGCAATAAAGACACCTAAATATCTCTTTTGAATACTTCTCATCAAATAATTATAAGAGGCAAGACTCTAGATGACCATGTATCTTATACCTTGGAATATTTTTGTCAAACTAGTGTATATAATGGGACCAAATGATTATTTGGAATTATATTGGACAGAATAGATAGAGAAAATGATTCACTCAGGGATTTGAATTCCCAGTTTTAGCATGACATTAATTATGTGAAAATATTTATGTCTGTTCTCAGGAAAACCCTTGTCTCCTGTAGCCAGGTAGATGAGATTGCTGAAAATCAGACCAAGTAATACAAGTAGTTAAAGTATTATGAAAATTGAATGACCAATCTTGCAGGACATCTGCAATTAAATGAAAACACCAGTTGGAAGTAAATGGAATTCCAAAATCAGAATGGGGACAAATGAAAGAATCTTGCTGAAGCTGAAGACATTAAATACCTAAATAAATACTCTTTGCCAATAGAAGTAGCTTCTCAACCTCATCTCAGAATATTACTTCTGTTTTGCCTTTAAAAAAATCTAAATTGCTTCCCTGAGGTTGTTGCTTTGCCATACCCTACTGATTATCTTTTGGAACCACCTCCATCAGATTTTTTGCTTATAGATCTGTAAATAGACTGAAATCCCAATTGAACTCCATAAATAAGGAATAACATATGACTTCTGAAAGGGTATGAAAAACTCCTAAAGAGTCACACATTGTTGTTGTTGTTATTTCCCCCAATGTGTAAAAAAGAACAATCTGAGAAGTGTGCAGAAATGAATATTAAGAGGGTGGAATAGTAGTGAGTCTGTTGATATGTATACATTAATCAGAATTCTAGGTTAAATGTTGCTACTAAGAAATCTTATAAAGGGCTCTAATTATTTAATTAGTTGAAACATGGATACAAGTTTGCTGCCTAAATGAAGTTGAAATACTAGAATTGCCTCCGTATACTCTAAAGGAAGAGATTCCAAAGCCTAGAGAGACTTGAAGATTAGTGTGGGTCTGTTATTTAAGGTATGTGTATCCAACCTGTAATGGTATAGGGAAAATACATTTCACTGCAACTAGGGAAATAAATTTGCCAAGAGGATCCCAGTACCACTGAATAGTTCTGTTATTAGAGCAAAAGGCCAGAACTTACAATGGCAAATTTTGCCACTGAATTGGAAAACCTAAATAAATTAAATATAGGGGTATCTGGATCTTGGAGTGGCAAGGACTAAGTGGTGGCCCCCAACAAGCAAGCATAGGGTAAGTGTGGTCACTATAGTGGATGGCACAGTCAAATAGGTTATCAGAATAATGTGACTGGCAGAGACAGATGCCATTGAATAATGTTTTATGGTGTTCCTAGACATGAAATAAAGGAAAATCTACTGAATTCTAATTTAATCTGCATAAATAGAAAAAAATTAGGTCAATTGAACAAAATTGATAAATCATGATAAGGGTCATAGTTCTTTAATCAGTTTTGAGATTTGAGTGAGTTTATGCACCCTAAGTGCCAAATGAAAGTCTGAGTTTCCTTGAGGAAGGACCCCAATATCTTGGCAAATGTTTTTATTGTTTGGCTGGGGCGGTGGCTCAGCGGCAGAGTGTTTGTCTGGCATGCATGAGGCACTGGGTTCGGTCCTCAGCACCACATAAAAACAAAACAAGTAAAATAAAGGCATTTTGTCTATCTAGAACTACAAAAAAGTTAACAAAAAATGTTAAAAAAAAAAAGTTCTTGGGCTGGGTATGTGGCATGTGCGGAGCACTGGGTTTGATCCTCAGCACCACATAAAATAAAGATGTTGTGTCCACTAAACACTACAAAATAAATACTAAAAAAATTCTCTCTCTCTCTAAAAAAAATCTTATTGTTAATATTTCTTTCAGCCTTCCCCAATGGGACCTACAGTCTTTATTTTTTTAATACCTTTATCTTATTTATTTTTATGTGGTGCAGATGATTGAACCCAGTGCCTCGACATGCTGGGCGAGCCTCTACCACTGAGCCACACCGCAGTTCAGGGACCTACAGTCTGTATCAGGGTACCTGTGCATTAGGGAAAAGAAAATAATCAGACATTCAGAGATTACTGGATGCAGGTTCTGACCTGACATTAACTCCTTGAATGGTAGATTATTCTGAGTGGGTCTAATGGTGTTCAGGCAAAGAAATATAATTTTAGCTAAGATACAACTAACAATAGGTTCACTGGGTTTTCAAACCCACATTTCTTTCTTTTTTCTTTTTTCTTCTTCTTCTTTTTTTTTTTGTTTTTTGTCTCAATTTTAATTGGAAAAGGTATATTCAGCAACTGGCAGAATCACCACATTGGTTTCCTGACTAGGGAAGTGAGGGATATGATGGTGAAAAAGGCTAAATGGAAGTCACTAGAATTGTCATCACCTGCAAAAATAGTAAACCAAAAGTAATACCACATTTATAAAGGGGTAACACAGGTTAGTGACATAGGTTAGGACTTGGTGGATGCAGGTGCCGCAACCCGGCTGGGCACAGAATCACAAGCCACTCAAGCAGGAACAAAAACTTTATTTTTAAAAAGGCCGCCAAATACCCCATGCGCGCCCGGCTAGCAAGCTGGTCCACACACGTGTGTGTGTGTGTGTGTCTACCGGAACCGGGGGCCGGACCTCCCCCGGAATTCCCGCCTACTATCCTTCCCCAACCAATGGGAACTCTCCGGGAGTCCCGTAACATGAGTCCTGTAGCAGGCCAAGGTGAACAGCAGGAGCCCAATTTCCATATGAATGTAAATCTTAACATAATCATATCATCTCAATGGCTAGCTGGCAGTCACCTAAACCAAAGGTGCCATGTATCATAATACTTTCGCTGTGGCTCCTAGCATGCAGGGTGTTAAACATCTATGTAATTAGCCTACTTACCCTGTATAGAAAAGAGGTAGATTTTGGAGACAATGACAGTATATTATTGTAAAGTGAAACAGGCAGTGATTACAGATGTAGCTGCTGTACAGGTGAAGTTACACTGTTTGAGCAAATTGACATATCCCTTGGTGACTGGTATGCAGCTATGGACCTAGCATATCCATTTTTCTTAATCATTGTGATAAAGTCCATCAGAAGTAGTTTTCTTCTTAATTTTATCCTCCTAGGTCAATGGGATAACTCTCTAGCCCTATATCATCATTTAGTTTACAAGGATCTAAATTATCTTTCCTTTTGACCAGATATAACACAGTTCTATTACATTGATAATATTATGTTTATGGGATCTAGGGAGCAAGAAATGATAACTACTAGACTTAACAGAAAAAGATTTATGTATTTCTGTTCCTCAGTCAATTGCTCACAGGAAACTCTCCATTAGGCCACATGCACAGAGTGAGAGAGAGAGAGAAATTAATCACCCTATGATCAGTTGATTGAAAAGAAGACAGACATTCAGGAGCTTTCTTGTGTGGCGAAATTTCCAAGGGTCTAGTGTATATTGTGATAACCATTTCTACGTTGAAAGAAGCTGTTATATCTAGCCCCTCCTAAACTAAAAGAGTGGCACAATGCCTAGTGTGTCTCTTTAAATCTTAGAAAAAAGTAACCTCTTTATTTTGATGTGCTACTCTGGCCCCATTAGTGAGTAACTCAAAAACCTGTAGTTTTGAGTGCAGTGCAGAAAAAATATAAAACTCTACAATGGGTACTGACTGCTGTGCAAACCACTCTGCCACTTGGTCTACATGATTCAGCTAATTCAAGGGTGCTAAAAGTATCAGTGCCAAATAGAGATGTTGTTTAGATTCTTTGGGGCTTCTATAGATGGATTATAGTTGAAAATCTTCAGAATTTACAGTAATGCATTGTCATATTCTATAGTCAGTCTCCTTTAGAGAAATAGCTTTTCAAAGACACATGATTAAAAACTCAATAAAAAGGATGCCTGGGAAAGAAGAATGTAGATAGAGCTCTCTGAACAGGCAAAAAACATGAAGGTATTTGTGTCCCATAGGAATGAATGCTTATTAGAGGAGTGTTTAAAAATTAATTGGGTAAGATGACCCCTTTTTTGGTGACTGGTCAGTTTCTTTCCCAAGGCTCTTATGTCACCATGTGATAGGCTTATCAACAAAGAGGTCATGGTGGCAGGGATGGAGGTTATGCAAGGGTTCAGCAATGTAAACTTCAGTTCACCAAGGACACCCTAGCTAAATCAACTGCTGAGTGATCTGTCAGTAGCTGAGACCAAAACTGACTCTCCAACATAACACCATTCCATTCCCCAGAGTGATCTGATTAGTCAGTTGCTTGATAGCAGGTCAATTACTTTTCACCTTGGAAAAAGCAATGGTTTGTTTTTACTTGAACATGCACTTGCTCTGATATGGATTTGCCTTCTCTGGTTGCTACAATAATTTCAAAAGTACTACTCATGATTTTATAGAATACTATAAACACCAACATGATATGCCATACATCAAAGATCTCACTTCACAGAAAATGAAATATGTTGGTGGCCCTTGCAGGTGGGACTCATCAGTCTTACCATGACTCTCACCATCCTGAAGCAGCTAGTTTCATAAAAGAGTAGGCACTATTCTTTCTAAAATATAAAAATGGTTCTTGTGATAATTATTTTCAATCTTGTTAGGAAAAAAATAAGAAATTCAATGGAGACCATTTTCATTGCTCATATGTATGTGATTACAGGGCTTTGGATCTGCATTGTAAGACCTCTCTGAAATAGCTATCTCATATGACAACCAATTAGGTGGTGCTTGCCAGATGGACACTATGTTAGTCCAGTTTCTAATGTTAAAAGAAAATATTCAAAAATACATTATAAATTCTGGTGGCTAGAGAATACAAAAAACATGACACTGGTGTCCTGCCTGTGTCATAGTATGGCTGATGGCATCATGATGGGAATATCTGCAAACAGAAGAGATCATATGATGAGATAGGAAGCTAGAAAGTGATACAGTGGCCAGGATTCCTCTTTTACAACAATTCTTTCTCAAGAGAACAACTCATTCCACAAGACCAGTATTAATCTCTTCTGTAGGTGATGGCCCCAATAACATAAATACTTTCCACTTGGCCTCACCATTTAAAGCTTCCACCACCTCTTAATATTGCCACGGTGGGTATCAAGACCCCTGAACACTTGAGGAAAAACCACATCCAAACCATAGCAGACATTAATTTTATTGAGGGAATCTCAGAATATAAAATTTTTTATTGATGTCCTGGGGATAAATAATTTATTTTTAAGATCAGAAATTAGAAAAATTAGTCTCCTCTATATATTTAGTTTTCTCCACTCCTCCTTCCCTTTGTACCTCCCTCCTTCTTATCCTTTTCTTGTTTATGATTAATCTGAAGTTTTCATGAAACTTCACTATTAAGGCTAATAGAAGGGAAAAATAAAACATTTGTTAGCTCACTTTATAAGTCTAATCTGATTATAAATATCAAACTATTTTTAGGTCATTTCTTATATTTATTTTTTCAGATTTCCATCTATTCCCTTTCTTCCTATTAAATAGATACACCATTCAAAAAGAAATTGTGTTATCCATTTGGAAAAGGTTACTGGTATAGAATCCTTGTTTCCTGGCTGAATGTTGACTATGGAGATGAGATTGGTGGACTGTTAAGTATGGATTGCCCTGCAAGTGTCCAATGATAAAATCTGTGATTTCTTTCTGAACTTTGTAATGGCAAGTAGCCAGTATTGACTCCATTGATGAGGTAGACTTCCTACAGGTTTTCTGTTGTGGTGGTGGTGGTTGGTTGTTTGGGGGTTTTGTTTTATTCTATTTTTAAGTAGTCTCTGCTTGTCACCTGACGAGGTTAAAGAGTCCTTGCAGGAACCTCACCCTGTAAAGTCACTGTGACATTATCATAGTGACTTTGACAAGATACTCAGTCTTTTTTTAAGTTTGCAATCTGAATGCACTGCCAAACTTCTAAGATCAATTTATGCCACAAAGGATCTGGTAGTGGCTTGGTAGAATCAAAATCCTGCTTCTCTTCTGCCTATACATTGTGCACACTTTATACTTGATTTTACCTTAGTGTTATTGACCCTGCAGGGTATTTTAAGGCAGGAGGACAACTGCAAAAGATTACAGCCAATCTTTTCCCAGAATACTGAACAGGAACTGAAGAAGAATTAGTTATGCTCCTGCTATTACCCTTAGCTTACCTAACATATATTCCTTTTCTGGGACTTCAGACCAGTAATATATTACATGTTTTGTTTGCCTCCCTAATTTTATTCTTATATTCTCCTTTTAACTTAAAGTTCTCTGAAGGAAATATTAATTAGCCTCAGACAGGATATTGGTAGAGAAAGATATGGGGCAAAATGGTTTAAAATTTATGTCAGATTTTGGTTTAAGTTATATTATTTTTTTAGTAAAATATACAAAACAACTGTATTTTGCAAATATATCTATTAGTTATGGGTTGTCAGCATGTGTGCATATGTGTATGTGGGGTGATAGTGATGATGATTTGCCTATTCCCTTTCAAAGACTGATGATGGAACTATAAGAGATCTATTTTTTAAAATAAGGAGGTATGTTAGAAAAAGGTTTCTAATTCCACCAGCATGTGATGAATTAAAATCAAGAACTTTATGCATCTTATCCAGTAAATGAGTTTTCCCATGTAACTTTAACTCCAGGAGGCTAAATAACAATGCCAATTGTTTGGACACTAATCCTTGGGAATTTCCTTTATTACTCACTTTGGTAATTGCATTTTCTTTTCTGCTGTGTTAGACCCATACAGCTTGAATACTCACTTTGTGAGTGTGATAGAATGTAACCAGTGTGGTCAAAAGAGCACAGTTGGGTTAGCAATATTACATGGTATTATGCATTTAATTATTACTTGTATGTCAGGCCCAGACCATGAGCTTTGATTGTTTTATTTATTCAATGGAAAGTCTATGCCCCAAAATGTCATATTTAGCCTAATGTTTTATTATTTAACCTAGGTTTAGGTATTTGAGAGTAGTCCTATTCTCACATCTTAAATTAAATGAATGAAAGCCATTCATTTCATAATTCATTGAGATGAATACTTGCTACAGGAGAAAGAAAGAACACATATTTGGGAACTATATACTAAAGCAGAAAATGAGACATTCACAGATGAATATGTGAGGAGGAGGGAAAGGAAGAAAAATGATAAGAATAGAGAAAATTCTTTCTGTAGACAGAAAGGGATTAGAAATTAAAACAAGAAAAATGGTTGTAGAAACAAAGATTAAAGTTCAGTCCATGAATACATATTGTAAAACATTTAAGACTTTAGAATTTATGATTTTAAGTTATTTTACTACAAATATAATAATTTCAAATATACATTCCAGGCTCATATAGTAGGTAAGGAAAATATGCTTATATCCCTTAGTAATTAACTCAAATTCAAAACAAAAAGCTAAAAATTTGGAGCCCATCCAAATCTGAGTACAAGATCAAATTCTTAACTAATTAGGTGAGTCTAGTATTAGTCTGTCTATTCTGAATTTAGACAAACCGAATCATATCTTGTAGTTTAATCTCTCCCAAACTGTGGGAAAAAACTCCACCCAGAGTAAAGTAAATTATCTCTGTGCAGATATTAAGAACATATTAATAACTGGTGTTTTTTACTACTGTCATGATATGTTGTCTGTTTTTAATTGAAGATATGGTTATCATAATATTTACCCATAAACATATATTATAATAAGTATTTTACTAAAACACATTCTCATTAGTCTTCTCAATAATATTATGAGGGTCTGGGGATGCGGCTCTGTGGTAAAGTGCTTACCTAGCATGCATGAGGTCCTTGATTTGATCCCCAGCACCACCAAAATACCAACTAACTCAACAATAACATGAAGTGGCTACTATTATTCCCACATAATAGTATCTGGAAATGCTAAAGTTTAGTTGGTTTGGGTAGAATTCCAAACACTTATATACTGAGTGATGAATCAGCATTTGTTCTGAATGCAAAAAGAGCTCATTCATTCTGTGTTTTTTTTAAAATTTTTAGTTGTATATGGACTGAATGCCTTTATTTTATTTTTCATGTAGTGTTAGGATTGAATGAAGTGCCTTACACTTGTGAGGCAAGTGCTCTACCACTGAGCTACAACTCCAACCCCTCATTTTGCCTGTTAAACTTACTTTCTTATGTTATTTTCTCCATAGAGAGGCAGTTCCGGTCAATAGAGGACTTACCTAGGAAAAGATTTAAGTTTTGTGAATTACATTAATGTGGTGATAATTTCAACTCATCTCCATGTTTTCAAATGAATCTTCCAAGGGTTTGAAAAGTTGTTATTTTTTTTTTCACTGTTCTATCCCAATGTCTATTGTTAAGATCTTCACTATTCTTCATTTAAATTTTTTGATTCTAAACTTTAGAACCCCAAACTGTATTGCTTTATCATAACCATATAATATAGGTTGATTTTGTTTTGTGGGGAGATTGGGGTATTTAGAGATAAGTATAATATTAACATGTTAACTCTAAAAGAAATAGAACTAGTTTTCTCCATATAATTTTCCTGCCTTATAGTTCTAGATCAAGGAAAAGTGCTTCCTTGATCTCTCTTTGTGTACATCAACTCTTTCTTACAACATCTGTAATAATTATTTACTCTATTCCATGGGAATCTTCCACATGTATCTCATTTATGACTTGAGAAGATTTTCCAACATGAATTTGATTTACTCTAAGAAAATACAGATAGATGAGTGACATTAATCCCAGAAACATGCCTGACCTCAATTCATAAATCCTGTTTCATTTTAGTGAGAAATATAGCTGTTGATATTTGGGAATTTGGCCTAAAATCCTGACTTTTCACCCTATTTAATACTTCTAGATCAATAATTCTCAGTTCAGTGCAAGAAAATACCTTAAGAAATTGTACACAGAAATGAATGTCCAGGAATATCAGCAGGACAATAAAGCATGCTCATTATACACCTTCCAGTATATACATAATTTGTCTTCAATTTATTTTTTTATTTCATTTTTTTGTTTCGATAAACTACATTTTAAAGATTTTCTCTTTCATCTAATTCTCTGCTAAAATTTTCTGTCTTGTAAATATGTCAACTTTTTAAAGTTTATTAACACATTTATATTTATTTTAAAATTCTTGTTGTAATCCAAACATCTGAGTAATCTGTGAGTCTGCTTCTATTGACTATTTTTTTTTTCTCTTTTGGAAGAAGATTTCACTATGTCACCCAGGCTGGACTCAAACTTGAGATCATCTGGGCCTCAGCTTCCCAAGTAACTGGGATTATAGGCACATGCCATTAGTCTCAGCTTCCATTGACTGTTTTCCTTCTAAATACAAGGCTCATTTTCTTGCTTTATGAGTGTCTAATTCCCCCCACCCCCTAATGCTGAGCCTTGTTTGTAAAGGTAATCAATGTTTACATTAGGAAAAGGAAAGCCAACTTTTTTTTCTTTTTTCTGACCAACTAGTTGATGGGAGTCATCTGAAGCAATCCAGCTACTCATTAAGCTGACCCTAGGTTTTGTTGCAGATTAATTATATTTCATTTTCTAGTTACATATAATATGTGGTCTGTATATCCACCAATCTCCATTGGCTACTTTAAGCTTTCCAGCCCATACATTGCCTTACCAAACCATGGGAAAGTCCTGTTGTGTTACTGGTTCAGTGTTTGGGAACCTTTCTGAGTTACCTTTTCTCTTTGGTTCTGCCCAAGGTTTCTGTATCCTGGTAGACCTCTCTTGTGTGTTCTGTCTTGCTCCCAGAAAAGCCACCATATGTATGTGTCAAACCCCAGAGTAGCTGGAGAGAATTTCTTGCACTTGTGTTCTGCTCTCTATCTTCTGTGGGCTACTGCTTTAGAGTTAAGGAATGCTCCATGTCTCAGGGCATCCTTGTCAGGTCTCCCACCTTTTCCCATGGATGTTGTGACATGCAACCTCCTTGCACTCAGCGAAAATCTATGAGGAAATTTTGGCAAGTAGATGTAACTTTTATTGTAGCCAGCACTCTTCATGATATTTGGAGCCATATAGACCAATGTAATATAGAGCTGTTAGGTTTTTTGTTTGTTTTTAGTTTTGTTGATTTTATATATGGATGTTGATGCAGGATTCATCTTACTCTGACTCTTGATCATTGCCATGCATTGTCATTATACAGCATTTAGTTTCTTTAGATTTTTATGCATATTCAGTTCTCTGTAGAAATAATTTTGTAGCTTAGCATGCTTATTCTTTTTTCATTTATTTATTTGTTCTTATTAGTTATACATGACAACAGAATGCATTTCAGTTCATAGTACACAAATGGAGCACAATTTTTCATTTCTCTGGTTGTACACAAAGCAGAGACACATCATTTGTGTCTTCATACATGTACCTAGGGTAATGATGTCCATCTCATTCCACCATCCTTCCTACCCCGATGTCCCATCACTTCCTCTCCTACTCCTTTGCCCTATTCAAAGTTTTTCCATTTTTCACATCTGCACCCCCCTCTCCCCAGTCCACCTATTAGAGAAAACATTAGTCTTTTGGTTTTGGAGGATTGGCTTACTTTACTTAGCATGATATTCTCTAATGCCATCCATTTAGCTGAAAATGTCATTATTTTATTCTCTTTAATGCTGAGTAACATTCCATTGTGTACATACACCACAGTTTCTTTATCCATTCATCAACTGAAGGATATCTAGGTTGGTTCCACAATGTAGCTATTGTGAATTGTGTTGCTATAAACATTGATGTGGCTGCATCACTGTAGTATGGTGTTTTTAAGTGCTTTGGGTGTAAACCGAGATATGAGATAGCTGGGTCAAAAGGTGGTTCCATTCCAGTTTTTCTGAGGAATATCCATACTGCTTTCCATATTGATTGCACCAATTTGCAGTACCACCAGCAATGTAAGAGTATGCCTTTCCCCTCTGCATCCTGTCTAACACTCACTGTTGTTTGTATTCTTAATAGCTGCCATTCTGAATGGAATGAGATGAAATCCTGGAGTAGTTTTGATTTACATTTCTCTAATTACTAGAGATGTTAAACATTTTTTAAAATATTTGTTGATCAATTGTATACCTTCTTCTGAGAAGTTTCCTTCAGTTTCTGGACCCATTTATTGATTGGGTTATTTGTTTTCTTGATGTTAAGTTTTTTGAGTTCTTCATATACCCTGGAGATTAGTGCTCTATCCAATGTGCATGTGGTAAAAATTTGTTTTCATTATGTAGACTCTCCTCTCCTCACTGATTGTTTGTTTTGCTGAGAATAACTTTTTTTAGTTTGAATCCATCCCATTTATTGATTCTTGATTTTATTTCTTGTGCTTTAGGAGTCTTGTTAGAAGATGGAGCCTAATTCAATATGATGAAGATTTGGGCCTACTTTTTCTTCCATTAGATGCAGGGTCTCTATTCTAAATCCTAGGTCCTTGATTTACTTTCAGTTGAGTTTTGTGCATGGTGAGAGATAGGGGTTTAATTTCATTTTGTTACATGTGGATTTCCAGTTTTCTCAGGACCATTTAGAAGAGAATTTTTCTCCAATATATGTTTTTGGTGCCTTTGTCTAGTATGAGAAAACTGTATTTACATGGGTTTGTCTATGCCCTCTATTTTGTATCATTGGTCTACAAATTCTATTTCAGTGCCAGCACCATGCCGTTTTTGTTATTATTGCTTTGTAGTATAGGTATTGTGATGCCACCTACTTCAATCTTCTTGCTAAGGAATGCTGTGGCTATTCTGAGTCTCTTGTTTTTCAACATGAACTTCATAATTGCTTTTTCTATTTCTTTTTTTTTATTGTTGGTCGTTCAAAACATTACATCTAACTTGATATATCATATTTCACAGTTTGATTCAAAAGGGTTATGAACTCCCATTTTTACCCTGTATACAGATTGCTGAATCACATCAGTTACATCAATTACATTTCCATTGATTTACATATTGCCATTCTAGTGTCTGGTGAATTCTGCTCTCTATCCTAACCTCTACTATCCCCCCTCTCCTCCCCTCCCCTCCCCTCTTCTCTCTCAAGCCCCTCTACTGTAAAACATTTCTTCCACTTGTATTATTCTTCCCTTACTCCTCACTTCCTCTTGTATGTAATTTTGTATAACCCTGAGGATCACCTTCCCTTTCCATGCATTTTCCCTTCTCTCTGACTTTCCCTCCCCCCTCTCATCCCTATTAATGTTAATCTTCTTTTCCTGTTCTTCGTCCCTACTCTGTCCTTAGTAACTCCCCTTATATCAAGGAAGTCATTTGGCATCTGTTTTTTAAGGATTGGCTAGCTGCACTTAGCATAATCTGCTCTAATGCCATCCATTTCCCTCCAAATTCTATGATTTTGTCATTTCTTAATGCAGAGTAATACTCCATTGTGTATAAATGCCACATTTGTTTTTATCCATTCATCTATTGAAGGGCATCTAGGTTGGTTCCACAATCTTGCTATCGTGAATTGTGCTGCTATGAACATCGATGTAGCAGTGTCCCTGTAGCATGCTCTTATTAGGTCTTTGGGGAATAGACCGAGAAGGGGAATAGCTGGGTCAAATGGTGGTTCCATTCCCAGCTTTCCAAGAAATCTCCATACTGCTTTCCACAATGGCTGCACCAATTTGCAGTCCCACCAGCAATGAACCAGTGTACCCTTTTCCCCACATCCTCGCCAGCACTTGTTGTTATTTGACTTCATAATGGCTGCCAATCTTACTGGAGTCAGATGGTATCTTAGGGTAGTTTTGATTTGCATTTCTCTGACTGCTAGCGATGTTGAGCATTTTTTCATGTACTTATTGATTGATTGTATGTCCTCCTCTGAGAAGTGTCTGTTCAGGTCCTTGGCCCATTTGTTGATTGGGTTATTTGTTGTCTTTTTGTCTAATTTTTTGAGTTCTTTGTATACTCTGGATATTAGGGCTCTATCTGAAGTGTGAGGAGTAAAGATTTGTTCCCAGGATGTAGGCTCCCTATTTACCTCTCTTATTGTTTCTTTTGCTGAGAAAAAACTTTTTAGTTTGAGTAAGTCCCATTTGTTAATTCTAGTTGTCAACTCTTGCACTATGGGTGTCCTATTGAGGAATTTGGAGCCCGACCCCACGGTATGTAGATCATAGCCAACTTTTTCTTCTATCAGATGCTGTGTCTCTGATTTGATATCAAGCTCCTTGATCCATTTTGAGTTAACTTTTGTGCATGGCGAGAGATAGGGATTCAGATTCATTTTGATGCAAACGGATTTCCAGTTTTCCCAGCACCATTTGTTGAAGATGCTATCCTTCCTCCATTGCATGCTTTTAGTCCCTTTATCAAATATAAGATAATTGTAGTTTTGTGGATTGGTTTCTGTGTCCTCTATTCTGTACCATTGGTCCACCCGCCTGTTTTGGTACCAGTACCATGCTGTTTTCATCCCTGGGATGCAAGGCTGGTTCAATATACGGAAATCAATAAATGTTATTCACCACATCAATAGACTTAAAAATAAGAACCACATGATCATCTGGATAGATGCAGAAAAAGCATTCAACAAAGTACAGCATCCCTTTATGTTCAAAACTCTAGAAAAATTAGGGATAACAGGATCATACCTCAACATGGTAAAAGCAATCTATGATAAGCCACAGGCCAGCATCATGCTGAATGGAGAAAAATTGAAGGCATTCCCTCTAAGATCTGGTACAAGACAGGGATGCCCTCTCTCACCACTTCTGTTCAACATAGTCCTCGAAACACTGGCCAGAGCAATTAGACAGACATAAGAAATTAAAGGCATAAAAATAGGAAAAGAAGAACTTAAATTATCACTATTTGCAGATGACATGATTCTTTACCTAGCAGACCCAAAAGGGTCTACAAAGAAACTATTAGAGCTAATAAATGAATTCAGCAAAGTGGCAGGATATAAGATCAACACGCGTAAATCAAAGGCATTCCTGTATATCAGCGACAAATCCTCTGAAACGGAAATGAGGACAACTACTCCATTCACAATATCCCCCCAAAAAATAAAATACTTGGGAATCAACCTAACAAAAGAGGTGAAAGACTTATACAATGAAAACTACAGAACCCTAAAGAAAGATATAGAAGAAGACCTTAGAAGATGGAAAAATATACCCTGTTCATGGATAGGCCGAACTAACATCATCAAAATGGCGATATTACCAAAAGTTCTCTATAAGTTCAATACAATGCTAATCAAAATCCTAACAGCATTTCTTGTAGAAATAGATAAAACAATCGTGAAATTCATATGGAATAATAAAAGACCCAGAATAGCAAAAACAATCCTAAGCAGGAAGTGTGAATCAGGCGGGATAGCGATACCAGACTTCAAACTATACTACAGAGCAATAGTAACAAAAATTGCTTCTTCTATTTCTATGAGCAATGCCATTGTAAATTTGATTGGAATTGCATTAAATATGTATAATGCTTTTGGTCATTTTGTCAATATTAATTCTGCCTATCTAAGAACAAGAGAGATCTGTTCATATTCTAAGGTCTTCTTTAATTCCTTCCTTTAGCCTTCTGTAGTTTTCATTGTAGAAAACATTAACTTTTGTTAAGTTGATTCCCAAGTATATTATATTACTTTTGGGGGGAGGGGAGATATTGTAAATGGTGTAGTTTTCTAATTTCTCTTTCAGAGGATTCATCACTGAGTTACAGAAATGCATTTGATTTATGGGTGTAGATTTTATAATCTGCTACTTTGCTGAATTCATTTATTCATTCTAGGAGCTTTCTGGTGGGATGTTTTATATCCTTTAAGTATAAAATCATGTCATTGACAAATAGTGATAGTTTGAGTTCTTCTTTTTCTATTCGTATCCTTTTAATTTCTTTCATATATTTAATTGCTCTGGCTAGAGTTTCAAGGACTATGTTGAATAGAAGTGGTGAAAGAAGTCATCCCTGTCGTCTTCCAGTTTTTAGAGGGAATGCTTTCAATTTTTCTCCATTTAGCATGATGTTGGCCTTGGGTTTAGCATAGATAACTTTTATAATGTTGAGATATGTTTCTATTATCCCTCATTTTTCTAGTGTTTTAAACATAAAGGAGTGCTGTATTTTGTCAAATGCTTTTCCTGCATCTATTGAGATGATCATATGATTCTTATCTTTAACTCTATTGATGTGATGAATTATATTTATTGATTTCCATATGTTTAGCCAACCTTGCATTCCTGCGATGATCCCACTTGATTATAGTGCTCTATCACTTTAATATGTTTATGTGTGGTTTGCCTACATTTTATTGAGAATTTTTACATCTATATTCATTAGAGTTTTTGGTTTGAAGTTTTCTTTCCTTGATGTACCTTTGTCTAGTTTTGGAATCAGGATGATATTGGCCTCATAGAATGAGTTTGGAAGTGTTCCCTCTTTTTCTGTTTCATGGAACAATTTGAGGAGTATTGATATTAGATTTTCTTTGAAGGTCTTGTAGAACTCAGCTGTAAATTCATCTGCTCCTGGACTTTTCTTGGTTGGTAGGCTTTTGATGTCATCTTCTATTTTATTTCTTAAAATTGATCTGTTTAACTTGTGTATGTAATTGTGATTCAGTTTGGATAAATCATAAGACTCTAGAAATTTGTAAATGCCTTTGATATTTTCTATTTTATTGGAGTATACATTTTCAAAATAGTTTCTAGCTATCTCCTGTATTTCAATTGTGTCCATCGTGATAGTTCCTTTTTCAATATGGATTCTACTAATTTGGGTTTTCTCTCTACTTCTCTTCATTAGTGTGGCTAAGGGTTTCTCAATTTTATTTATTTTTTCAAAGAACAAAGTTTTTTTCTTATTTTTTTTTTCAATTTTTTTGTTGTTTTAATTTCATTGATTTCCACTATGGTTTTAATTATTTCCTGTCTTCTACTACTTTTGGTGTTGATTTGTTCTTATTTTTCTAGGGCTTTAGGATGTAATGTTAGGTCAGACATTTGTTGACTTTTTCTTCTTTTAAGGAATGAACTCCATGCAATAAACTTTCCTCTTAGCATTACCTTCCTAGTTTCCCAGAGATTTTGATATTTTATATCAGTATTCTCATTTACCTCTAAGAATTTTTTAATCTCCTCTTTGATGTCTTCTGCAATCCATTATTTCATTTAATAGCATATTATTTTGTCTCCAGGTATTGAAGTAGTTTCTAATTTTTATTTTATCATTTATTTTTAATTTTATTCCATTATGATCTGATAAAATGAAGGGATAAAGGGTAACATCCATTTTTTTTGTATTTGCTAGGAGTTGCTTTGTGGCATAAGATATGGTTTACTTCAGAAATGGATTCATGTGCTGCTGAGAAGAAAGTATATTTACTGATTGATGGATTAAGTAGTATATTAAGTCTAAGTTATTTATTGTACTATTGAGTTCTATTTGTTTGGCTTTTCTTTGGAATATATCCAGTGGTGAAAGAGGTGTGTTAAAGTCATCCAGTATTATTGTGTTGTGGTCTGTTTGGTTTTTGGTATTAAGAAGAGTTTGATGAACATAAATACTCCATTTTGGGGGGACATATATATTCATAATTGTTACGTTTTGCTGATGTATGGTTACCTTAAGCAGTATGAAAAATGTCCTTTTTTATCCCTTTTGACTAATTTGGCTTGAAGTCTAACTTTATTTGATATGAGGATGTGAACCCCTGCTTGTTTACACAGTCCATATGAGTGGTATGTTTTTCCCAACCTTTCACCTTCAGTCTGTTGGTGTCTTTTTCTATGAGATGAGTCTCTTGAAGGCAGAATATTGTTGGGTCTTTTTTTATTTTTTAATGCAATCTGCCATTCTGTGTCTTTTGAATGATTAGTTTATAGCATTTCAGGGTTATTGTTTAAGACATGGTTTGTATTCCCGGGCAATTTGATTTAGTTTTGGTTTTTAACTTTACTTGGTTTCTCCTTTGATTGGTTTTTTCTTTAGTGTAATACCTCCCTCTTGTTGAGAGCCACAGCCAAAGGGGCCCCAGCAAACTTCCAGCTGCCAGCAAACTTCCAGCTGCCGGCTGATGATTGGCTCACAGTGGCCCCAGCAACATCTAGCTGATTGGCTCCTCTGCGGTGATGTTCATTGGGCTGTTTCCCTGCCCTTCAAGCTGCCAGCTGATGATTGGCTCACAGTGGCCCCAGCAACATCTAGCTGATTGGCTCCTCTGCAGTCATGTTCATTGGGTTGTTTCCCTGCCCTTCAGACTGCCAGCTGATGATTGGCTCACAGTGGCCCCAGCAACATCTAGCTGATTGGCTCCTCTGCGGTCATGTTCATTGGGCTGTTTCCCTGCCCTTCAGACTACGGAACTGCTCATTGGGGGACTTCTTTGGCTCCTCCCACGCGACCTAGCCAATCGGCCTCAAGATCAGGAGGATTGTGGGAGGTGGTGGTTGGTGTGTGGGAGAGGCTTGTGGAAGCCGGTGGTGGCAGTTGGGCTCTGAGGGTTTTTCCTGAGGAGCTGTTTTGTTTGGCGTTTGTAGTTTTAAAAATAAAGTTTGTTTCTTTTGACAAGTGGCTCCTGAATTGTGCCCAATTGTTTAAGACATGGTTTGCATTCCCGGGCAATTTGATTTAGTTTTGGTTTTTAATTTTACTTGGTTTCTCCTTTGATTGGTTTTTTCTTTAGTGTAATACCTCCCTCTGCTGATTTTCATTGTAGTTTTACATTCCTTCCGTAATGAATATTTTGCTGAAGATGTTCTGTAGTAGAGGCTTTCTTGTGGTAAATTCTTTTAACTTTTGTTTATCATGCAAGGTTTTTATTTCATCACCAAATCTAAAATTTAATTTTACTATAAGATTTTTGGTTGGCATCCATTTTCTTTCAGACCTTGGTATGTACTATTCCAGTAATTTTTAGCTTTGAGAGTCTGGGTTGAGAAATCTGCAGAGATCCAATCAATTCCCTCTTATGCATAATCTGATTCCTTTCTCTTGTTGCTTTTAAAATTCTCTCCTTATTCTGTACCCTAGGCATTTTCATTATAAAATGTCTTGTTGTAGATCTGTTGTAATTTTGTAAACTTGGTGTCCCATAAACCTCTCATATTTGATTTTCTAATTCATTCTTCAGGTTTGAAATTTTTTTCTGATATTATTTTATTGAATAGATTCTTCATTCCTTTGGAACTCTATGCCTTCCTCTATCCCAATAATTTTTAAATTTTCTATCCCAGTAATTCTTTTCATGTTATCCCATAATTTTTGAATGCTCTGCTCATGGTTTCTTACCATCTTCACTAAGTGGTGAACATTCTTTTCAAGATTATGTTTTTCCCTCATTGTCAGAAGTTCTGTTTTCCAGGTGATCTAATTTGTTGGTGATGCTTTCTATTGAGTTTTTAATTTGGTTTATTGTTTCCTTCATCTCAAGGATTTCTGTTTAGTTTTTTTTCACAACCTCCATCTTTTTATTGAAGTAATATTTTGTTTCCTGTATTTGCTTATGTAGCTCTTTATCAAAATGATCTTTTGCTTTTGTTTGTTATTTTATAGCATCATTTAATTCCCAGAACATTTTAATTATGTACATCCTGAACATCTTCTCTGAATTTTTTTTTCTGTGCTGGCCATGGATTCTAATAATGTAGTATCTTGGTTTGTTTGGGCTCTTTCTTCTGGTATTTTTTTCTTGTTGTTCATGTGTCTTCCCCTCTAGTAGTGTGGATCCAAGGTGTTACAGTTTTCACCCTATAGGCTTATAGTGTCCCTGCAGGGTTTTAATACATCTCCTTTAATGGAGAGATCAGATTAACAGATTCTAATGCAAACAATAGAGCCTTAAATCAAATAGCTCCTATTAAGCATTTTCAGTTTTGTCATAATGGAAATGGCTAATTCAATTATTATCTACAATATAAACAGTAAGTTTGTAAAGGGTTCTACAGTTTCTCATGGTGGACAAAATAAAACCGGGGGTGAGGTATAGTATGAGATGTAAAGGAGGTAGGAGGTGAGGATATAGAGTTATTAGATCTTAGGAAGCATAAAAGAGGAATCAAAAGAAGTTGGCTAGTAGGAGGAGAAAAGAGAGAAAGAGATTTGGGAGAAACAAATAAAGTGGGAAGACAATAGAGAGTATAAAAACAAACAAACATAAAGATGAAGAATAAGAAAAACTTAAAAATTAAATACAAAAGACTATACAACACAGCTGTAATATACTATTTAGACATTCCAGTCCTCAGTAGCCCAATGTGTGTATACTTGGCTTCAGAAATGTTGGGTATGTGAGGTCAGGGAGAGAGAGAGAGAGAGAGAGAGAGAGAGAGAGAGAGAGAGAGAAAACAAGAAAAGAAAAGAAAATCTCTGGAAGGAAAATTAAAGGATTGTTTCTGTTGGAGTTCAGTATCTTTTCTGCTTCCCTTCCCATCCAGTAGATGGGGTTGTCTCTTGTTTTCTGGATCTCCACCCTCAGAATAATGAAAGTTATTAGGGTGGGAGGGTTGGTCTGGGATGCAGAAGGAGGAGGTGGGGTATAGCACTTTCAGATCTCTGTTGGAAGACTGTACCTCAAGGATCTCCTTTGACACTCTCTTGTGTGATGATTGTTCTTGGTCTGACCTCCTTATATCACCTGAAGACCTCAAAATTCCTGGTTTCTAATTTACTCTCTCTACTGTATCTCACTCATCCTCTCTGTTTCTACTTCCCAAACAAGATCTATTTCTCCAGAGGTCTTGTTGACTGCACTCAGGGGCCTTCGTACCTTTATCAGAGAGCTGTTTTTTGTATGGCAGATCAGGACTAATTTTGCAAGCTACAGGCCAGCTACATGGCTTTAAGCACTGTGCCAGGTTAGTGGCTGTGGGGAAGGGAGGTTGTTGGGGGAGTATGGGTAATTAGATATTGCTTCTAGGTCCCAAGCTGGCAGTTGCCCCAACTAAAGATGGTGATGGTAGTAGCGAGAATAACCCAAGATAGCAAGGAAGGTATCCCAAGAAGGAGGTGGCGGCTTTTAGAGATAAGGCATCAGGGCAGGTTGGGCAGTGGCATAGGGCAGTGTGTCCAGAGATGCAGCTTTGTAGCATCCAGTGCTGTGGCATGTGGCTATTTCCAGACCCTGTTCGGTGTCCCGAGGTGCAGAATACTGTGTGCAGGGACTATGGCAGTGGTTGCAATTTCTCAAGATGAAGGTGACCAGGGGAGCCCCATGTTGGTAGGTGGGTGTCTGCACAGCAGCAGCAGCCAGGTTTCCAATGAGGGTGGGTGGCTGGGGGTCTTGTGTAGGCGCTGATGCCAAGGATCCTGCTCCAGCATGGTGGCAGAGGTCCTCTAATAATTCACAGAGAAACAGTATTCCCACTGCTTGAAACCCAGGGCATGGAGCAACAAGGAATGCAGCCTCCCTCGAGCCTGCCATCTTAGATCCCTAGCATGTTTATACTTAACAATGGGTTGCAATTGATAATCCCTTTCAACTTTCTATATTCTACCAAAAAGATCAAGTTTATTGTATATTTTTAGGGGTGGTACTGGGGATTGAACTCAGGGACACTCGACCACTGAGCCACATCCTCAGCACTATTTTGTATTTTATTTAGAGATAGGGTCTTGCCAATTTGCTTAGCACCTTGCTTTTGCTGAGGTTGGCTTTGAACTCCTGCAGAGATCCTCCTGCATCATCCTCCCAAGATGTTGGGATTACAGGCATGAGCTACCAAGCCGGGATTATTGTGCATTTTTTTAATATAGATTTTACCTAAAACTAATTGGTATTTCTGTCTCCCTCAATAATGATAGTTAGATGTTAAAACTAATTCTAATGACTTGCAACATAATTTAACTTACTGATGTTTTCCAGGATTTTAATCTCACTATATTTTTATATGCTTCTCAACATTTATCATTACTGTGATTATTTTTATACTATTGATGCTGTTGGAGCACATGTTTCTAAATTTTTATCCTTTTGATTGGGGTTTGTGATTTCTTTAATCCAAAATATCTTTTGTTACCAGCTTCTTTCATGAGGGAGTTGTTGAAATTTCACCAGTCCCTATATTGCCTTATTCTTCAATAATGTTTAAGGGAGCTTAAAAGTCAAATTTGATAATATTTTCAGATTTTAAATGATATTTTCCCCTTTCTTCTCTATTGCAGCAATTGAGAAGTTGATTATCAATATTATTATTTCTTAGTTGATTGTCTGTCTTTCTGATTCTTTAAATTTTTGTCCTTTGGTCTTCTACAGTTGCAAATATTATAAAAAATTCTCTTATATTTCTTTATTTTAATCACTTTATAATATTAATCTGATAGTTCTGTTATATGAACATTTTAGGATCTAATACAAAAATTTGTGAGAATGTGAATCCGCATTCTATGAGTTTTCTCTGAGCATATTGTTTGAAACCTGTTCAGGGTTTCATAGTGACATTGCATTTACCTTGTGTAGTGATGCAAGTTTTTTGTTTTTTCTCAACCAGAGCCAAGGCTCAGGTAGATAAACCTTCTTATCATGTCATTTGTCTATGGTTGGAATTTCATAGGTTCCCCATTCACAACATTTCATTTATTGTCTTTTCACCATTTTCTCTCCAGAGATCTCAAAACCACCTCTAAAATTTTTAAGTCCTACTCTGGTTACAAGGACTAGCTTCCTTCCCAGGGGAACTCCAAGTATTGTTTCATTTATTCCAATGAGTTGATGATTGTGGTTATGTCACCAGCCACATTGTCAGAAAAGGAAGTGTTTTAGTTTACCTTAACTTCTATTTCTGTTCTGCTTTCAATTTAATTTTTATCAGTATGTTTATTACTCAGTATGCTGTCTTGCAATTTTGAAAGCTTCTTAATTAAACAATTTGGAAAAAAAAATTAAACTTTTTCCTTACTTACAACAATACATTTTTCTAAATAATACATTTTTTCACACTTTAGAAAGAAAAACAAAAACAAAACTAAGGTCATAGACATTGGGTTTGACAGAAGTTACATAAATAGGCATTTAGTTAATATAATATGGACCTCAACAATCTGCATATTTTATTACTTAGTAAATTTTACCACTTTCTACATATTTATAATTTTAGTTTTGTAAGTTTTTAAGTTGGAAAATACAAAATGTTTGATTTTCTTAAGATTTTTATATTTTTAATTAACATGTAATAGTTATAATAATTATAATAATAATTAATGTAATAATTTATGGGATAAAATGTGATATTTCAATATACATGCAATACGAATCGATAAAATCATGATAATCAAATTCTCATATCCTTATCATTTCTTTCTTTGAAAACTTCAAACTCCTTTTTCCTAGTTCTTCATAAACTCATAAAATAGATTACTTCATAAAATAGATTACTATGAACTACAGTCATCCTTCTGTGATTCAGAACTCTAAGTCTTCCTGTTATTTATTATGCTTTGGTATCCATTATCTAATCTCCTTCTACCACCCTTGCATGTCTTTTACTAGCCTCTACTAATTATTCTACTTCAGGTGACATAAAGAGAGAGAATATGTGGAATTCGTTTTTCTTTGTATGGTGTATCTGATTTATTGTACTTCAAATGACAGAATTTCACTCTATTTTTATGCCAGAATTTTACACACCTCCCTCCCTGCCCCTCCATATATATATAATTTAACCAGAAATAGAACCCAGGGGCACTTCAACACAGAGCCACATCCTCAGCCTTTTTTAAAAGTTTTATTTAGAGACAGGGGTCTCACTCAATTGCTTAAGGCCTTACTAAGTTGCTGAAGTTGGCTTTGAACCCACATTCTTCCTGCCTCAGCCTTCTGAGCTGCTTGGGGTGCACCAAGGTTATGTGTATTCCACATTGATTATGTGTATTCCACATTTTCTTTTATACTCATCTATTGATAGACACCTAAGTTGACTGAATAGTGTTGCAATAAATATGGATCTGCAGATATCTCTGTATGCAGTTCATTTCCTTTGGCTATGTACCCAGAAAATGAATATCTGAATCATGATATATCTAGTGTTACATTTTGAGGAAACTTCATACTGTTTTCAATAATGACTGTACTAATTTATTTCTCCTTGAACAGTAAGTAAAGGCTACCCCCTTGCCAGAATTTATTATTTTTTGCATTTTTGATAATCACCATACTGATTTCTTTGATATCTTATCTCATTTTGATTTTGATTGGCATTACCCTGATGATATGATGTTGGCATTAACCTTATAAATTTACAGACTTTTTGGCCATTTGTATTATTTAATTTGAGAAATGTCTATTTGGATTATCTGCTTGTTTTTAATTGTATTATTTGAGGCTTTGAATTCCTCATTAATTTTGAATATTAATTCTCTGTCAGTTGAGTAGTTTCCAATTATTTTGCCTCATCATGTTGTTTCTTCACTCTATAATAGTTTCCTATAGACTGTTTCTTTTGCTGTACAGAAGCTTCTAAATAGATATAATCTATTTGTCAAAAGTTTTTTTGTTTTTCTTTTTTCCTTTGTTTTTTTTTTTGGTACTTGGTATTGTACTGAGGTCCTCACACATGCTAGGTAAGCCCCCTACCACTGGAATTTTTAACTGATGTATTTCATTTTTAAAAATGATGATAAAGATTATTTGCTCCTAAATTTATTGGTAATATTGAAATATATTTTCATGTTATTATTATAAATGAGTTTTTCTCCAGAGACACTATTATGTCTACAATATTTAGCCTATATATATATATATATATATATATATATATATATATATAAATTAGGGGAGGAGCTTAGGTATGTAGTTAATTGCTTTAATTTCTTTATGTGTTTCTTCAATCTCAATGCCATTAAGTTTTGATTATTTGTGAAAATTTTAATCCTTCCAATTTCAGCACCTTTCATAATCTCAAGTCAAAATCTATACAGTTGGTGCAAGAATGTGTATTTAACAAAATAATGAAAAAAATAGATGATTCTGATACACCAGTGTGCTAACTAGTTTAAAAGACTTTTAAAAATGTGTTTGTGCATTTATGTAAGTATAATCAATATGAGTATGAGGTTTCTCTATCCCCAGAGTACTATCTCTTTGTATAGGTTGCAATATTCATTCTGATAATGAATTCTTTAAATTCTTTATACTACACCCACCTCCTCTGGGTTTTGATCATCATTATGGAGTTTTTGTTTAGATATACTTTATTTTACAATTCTAGTTTTAGGCACTCATTTAATTCTTAATCTAAAGATATTGCCTGGGGGAAAATCATACCTGGAATTGTTAAAGCTAACTGCATTTAACAATTTTTAATGAAGAAGGAAGGGGGGAAAAGAGTTAGAAGTGAAGCAGGGCTAATCTCAAAAGTAGTACTTCTAGTTTGGCATTGTCAAACATTTCTTCATTGTATTAATTGAAATGACCTCAAATAAATAGAGCCAATGACTCTTGAGTTATGGAATGAATAAATCCTTTAATTTAAATAAATAGTAAGTTAACTCCAGTAAATTGAGTTTATGTTCATAATGAACTAATAAAATCCACTGCTGAATTGTGTTGAGACAGCTTTTATTTCATTATCATAGCAAATAATCCAAATTAAAATTTTGCAGTGAAGTTTGCCTGTGTATGTCTGTATATTATTCTAGAAGAATAATTAAAATCACTTGCATTCAGCAAAACAATTAAAAGCTGCTATTATTTTATTAATATGGGATAATGTTCAAAACACAAAGATATGTCTGAGAAATCTGTAGCAGTGGAAACAAATAGCTGAATAATATTCAGCAACCTACCAAGTCCTAGTAGTTTATCATGAGCTAAGACTGGCACAAAGGATTACTAGAAATGTTGTCCCTTAAGGTCTCATTAGGTTTTCTATGCTGGGAGACAGAACTCAGTGCATATAATTATCCATTGTATATTAATCTGCTCTGTTTTGAATATTGCTTTTGTTCAATTTAATTATGCCTGAAAAATGAGAAGTGTTATTTTATCTGTGTTCTCTTATCAAGTGATCATCAGCCAAGAAATGCCAATATTTTGAAAGAATTGAAAATCTGGGTAAAATTAGAATTGTAGGAATATCTGATCTTTTGATTTCACAGTGTTTTTGTAGCCTATCCTCACTTCTTCCATTTCTTTCCCCTAAGATCCCCTTCAGTGAGTGATCTGTGTGTTTTGAACATTTGTTGAGAGTTGGAAATTGCAGTATATGCCAATTTTGTGATGCTCTATTAATGGAAGGAGAGAGAGAGAGAGAGAGAGAGAGAGAGAGAGAGAGAGAATGAATCTATCTATAAATGTTGTTGTTCAATGTACTGAAATCCTCATTGTTACTAACTCCTGAATGAGTCATATATATATATATATATATATATATATATATATATATATATATATGACATCCTGAGGATGTGAGAGCAAATGCAGCAGAAAACAGTGAAATTTTCTAGAATATTAAGGCAAACAATGAATGGAATTTTTGAAAATTTAACTGAGAATCTTTTTCTGCTTTGGTATGTTCTAGCTAAGTTTCTCAGCATCTTCTTTTTCAAATAATGTAAGCTACAAAATAAAACAAACTATAAAATTGACAAGCCTTGACCTGATCACTGTTAGCACCTTCAGTTGACATCTATAATCTATCTGTAATCCGACATATGTACAATGATCTTAGACTCTATCAAAACATCTTGGTATTACTCACTTAGGCTACCTTTTAAATGTTATTGAGCAGAACAATGGATCTGTGAAACAACAAGAAGAACATGAAAGATATGTTAGATTAGAAATAATAAGGTAGTTATATGTGCTTAACTTTTAAGATTCCTAAATTAAACTCGAATATTCTTACTATCAGAATATATAAAATCAGTTTTGATCTAGTAATAGTCACATGAGGAAAAAATCTGGTAGATTTTATATGACTTCTTTTTTTCTTCTTACCCTCTCATTATTCTAAGTGCTAAGCAATAAAGCAATGTGAAAGGATGTGTCATAATCAGCATATTTGCTCATTATTCCCCTTTTTGTCAAACAAAGCTTATAAATGGCTGACAAAAACGTTTTAAAATGTTCAAGAGAAGCTAGAATTTCAAAAACAAGATAGAAAAAAGTTAAAATCATTCTTAAAGATTCAAATGAGACAATAGGCCATAAATTCCTATTTACTGGCTGTAACTAGGCTATACAATTATTACATTCATCCGTTCATTTATCTTGTTTTAAAATATCAATATTAATTGAAGAATTTTTATGGATCTTTTAACACTAACCCAAGAGAGACAAAGGTGATGGAAGTAAAGTTCTTACTTGCTATCAGGTTATATTCCAGCAGTGATGTAAATCTGAAAATCATTTCTTATTCATAAAGCCTGTGTCAGATTTTATCTCTGGAGTAATAAACATATTAGGAAGAATTTCTTTAAACCAAGTGATTCAAGAAGCTGAATTTGATAAGCAGATCAGGGCTTTGAAATACAGAGCTTTAATTGTCTAGATGTCTTTGAAAAGATACGGCATGTTCTTGAATGTCCTCAGTGATAACATAGTTGGTTTTGTTCCTCATTATTTTAGTGACTTATAGTCTTCATAATTAGATTAGGTTTCAGACTAAGAGAATACATAATTTTAAATCAGAAAAACATACAAACAAAAAGAAAACATCTCCTTTGTAACATATAAAAATGTTCCCATTTTTGTACCCAACTACTCTTGTTGTCGTCACATATTGTTGCTTTGGGGATCATTCAAAAATCTTCTTATCTCTTACTCCAACCTTCAAATACATTGTGAATATTTTGATTTCTATCAAGACAATAAATAAATTATTTTCCTTCCTACTATGATTTCAACACTTATTTTGAATTGAAATCTGTTCCATTGTATAGTCAGAGACAATATCTTTGGAAGCTCTTTTTTTTTTTCTTTTTCATAAACAGTTGCTGCAATAGACATATAGGAAAAGTCTAATATCCAAGGCCCTTGTCACCCGAAGCAAGACCCCAATATAGCATATGATCATCTACTTGGTTACAAATGCAATGTAGTTTTATGGAATCTATTTTCACATAAATTTTGATCATATATTTGTTGTTCAATGAATTATTCAAATTATAAGAATAAAATGCTTTAATTTGTAGTCTTTTGTAATTTTTGACTGATCTATAATATTAATTATTCCAATTAGGCCAAGTTCCTATATATAGAAGTACATATACAGGACCAGATAGAAAATATTCTTTGAGGACCAATAAGCAAAATTAAGAATAATATGTAAGTACCTATATAACTATTAAAAAATGTAAATTCCTTTCTCAGTTTGTGTGCTATAAAAAATAAGTATTGGGCTAGTTTTTGTCCATGGACAGTAGTTTACTGACCCCTGATAAAGATTCTTATAGCATGGACTACTTCTTGTTCATACATTTGTCACAGTTACATGCACATATTTTAGGGGGAGGAGGGTATACCAGGGGTTGAACCAAGAGGTGCTTAACCACTGAGCCATATCCCCAACATTTTTTTTTTCTTTAGGCAGAGTATCACGGAATTGCTTAGGGCCTCACTAAATTGCTGAGGCTGGCTTGGAACTCACAATTCTCCTGCCTCAGCCTCGTGAGCCACTGGGAGAGATTACAGGTGTGCACCACTGCACTTGGCACATGCACATTTTATTAATAACTTTCTTTCTTTACAAGCTTCAGCCTCTATGAACTAAGAAATTTTATCTGACCTTAATATTTGACTCAAGTGTTTTATAGTAATTGGGTTAAATTCTTGAAGAGAAGGGCAGGGCTTATTCATCCCTAATGTTCTTTTGAAGATTCACTCATGAGCCAAGAAATTTTTTTTTGTAAAGAATGAATAGTCATAAAACTTTTGCCAACCCTATAGGATATAAGCCAATGTGCTGAAACATCTTTGTATTATAGTTCTAAGATAAGGTGAGACTGGGATAAAGTTTATGTCAAGTAAGATTCTGATACAGTGTTTCCTCTATACAGAAAGTGGAAACATTGAACACAGAATTCAATTCAAATTTCTGTTCATAGATTTATGTTGACTTCATTTATTTTTCATATATATATATATATATATATATATATATATACATATATATATATATGTATATATATTTAAAATATATATATATTTTAAACTGAAAATTGTCCCCAACCTTCATAAAACCCTAACCACATGGACAAAAAAAAAGATATTTCATGTCTATTTCTTAGGAATCTTTACAGCTATAACCTGTAGAGGAATTGCAAGACACTGTATTTCCAAGCCAAGAGAATTTAGTATCACCAAGGAGCACATGGTTACTGACATTATCCAATTAAGGGTGGAACACTTGAAGGCATTCCAATATATTGGTGGACAGGTATAAATTTGTATTTTAAATCATTTCTTTTTAATTGTTTCCTTTCTTCTTCTTTCCTTAGTTCTTCTTTTCCTTGATTTCTTCTATCTTTCCCCCTTGTTTTTGCTTTCCTTCTTTCCTCATTCTTCTAACTGCCCATTTCATATGCTGCAAAGAGAAGAGAGATACATATTCTCTTAGGCATCCAGGAGATTCATCAATCAGCAATTCAGGTAAAAGCAAAGTTTCTGTTTCTCTGATTTTCATTGTGATTTATGAACAGTTGACTCAGATACCACTGAAAATGAGTAACATGTCGAACTGGCATGTGCATCATCTCATTGGAAAGCATAATTAATCTCCACATGTTATTTGGATTACCTGATTGTAGCACAAAGTCTCTTTGGGCTAAATATTTTTGGATTATTTCTGACTGTTATTTATGCATTCATTTATTTACTCATTCATTCATTCAATCCCAGTCCTGTCTCAAGACTTGGAAGGGTCATTTCTTAACTCCATAGTGACACCAAAAACTTTCATTCATTCTTTCTTTTTTTTATGGTTAAGCAAGATTGATTCTATTGTGAACTTTAAAATATGAAGACTATTGTTGCAAGTCAACCAAAACCAAAGTTTGAGGTCATGTTTAGTTCCTCTAGTATGCCAGAGAATGTGGTAGCCAAGGATATTTCTAATACAGGTAGTTAAAAGAATGAATTTAAAATGACAAAATCCCTTGAGAATTCTTGTAAATTAGTTTCAATTTCAACATAGTTGAAGAAACTGCAAAATTAAGAAGATGCACCTTATTAGAATACATGCAATAATGAAAAAATAAATAAATAAGTAGTTCTGGAAAACTGAGTAGGAAAATTGTGAAGTTATAGTGAAAGATTAGTAAATTGGTTCAGTGGGACTGCGGTAACATAAGTACCACAGATTAGATAGCTTAAACAACAAAAACTTATTTTCACATAATTCTGTAAACTGAAAGTCCAAGATAAAAATGTTGGCAAGGTTTGTTACTCCAGAGACCTTTCTCCTTGGCTTATAAATGGTCATCTTCTCCATTTGTTCACAAGATCTGTCCTAATCTCCTTTTATAATTACACCACACATGTAGATTAGAGACCATCCACATGACCTCACTTTTTTTTCTTACTACGTCATTAAAGGCAGCATTTCCCAACACAGTCACATTCTGAAGTACTGAGGAGTAGTACTTCCACACAATGGTTTTGAGCAGACAGCACTGACCTGGTAAGAGTGCACAGGTAGATACATAGGACTGTCTACTGAGGTGCTACAAATCTGGCTTTCAACTTTCTAATAATTCAAGCATCATAAGAATGTAATTAGATTTGAGAGATTTTAAATGATCACAAGATAGATACAATATATTAGTTAAGGAAAGACATACTTCTTCCAATGGCAGAGATCCAATTAATAATTATTTTCTCCAAAGAAAGGTATTTTATTGATATTAAACAATATAAAACAAAGTGATTACTTCTGCTAATGTTGCTTCACAACATTTTTCCCATTGAAGAACTAATAATACTTTGTGTTTATTGACAACATTATACATAAGCCTAAGAGTCAAAGTTATTCTAGGAGGTAGAATAATTTATATTCTCTAGTATTCTATGAGTTTGGGAATTATGGAAACTGCAACTTTCTGTAACTGCTGATTTTCTGTCTCTTCTGGTTTTTCTCCATGGCTATGTGCAGTAAAAGTAATTGCACATAGGTACCATGACAACCCTAGACTCACACACTGCCAAGTACCAATTTATCTCCAGGATCCATTTTCTCTTTCTATTTCTTTTTTACCCTTTCATTTTCCCTTCCTCAAAAAAAGGAGAGAGAGAGAGAGAGAGAGAGAGAGAGAGAGAGAGAGAGATATTTATATCTTATTCAATCACCTAATCCTCTCTGAACCATTTGTTGATAGAGTTATGAGATTCTCTAAATGGTCCAACACAGATTATGTGTCTGGCTCCATGGTCAATAAGGACTATAGAAAATATAGTGGACAGGTTTCCCCAAAGAAATATGCTTTGTCATATACATTTATCTCTAAATATATCTTTCCAACCTATTCCTACCATATATCAGAAATTGTCCTATGATAATATGAAAGCCAATCTTTTTCTCACCAAAGAAATATAATTGCCAACAAATTCCATGATTGCATCCTTTCCAAGCGAAGATACTGGGTAATATTTTCAGTTAGGTCTGAGTGTGGCTTCTCATGGTCAAGCAACATGCATCTAAAAGACTCAGTTAACAACCCCTAACATACCTAATATATCTATGAAGAATGGAAAATGAAAAGCTTCTTAAACCTTCTTGACAGTCTAGAGATTTCTTAGTTAACTCATCTGGCTATCTCAGTTCTATCGGTGGCCCTAGCCTTGGCCTTGTCCTGTCAGAGATCCTAACCAAGCCTGGTATGTGTGTATGTCTACATGTGTATGGAGGTATAATAGTTCAATACAGCAATAAGTTGTTTAATCTGCGTCTGCCCATTTCCTTAATTTACCTAAAATCTCAGTATTGTCTAACTTTGTGCTCAGCTTTTGTTAGTACCACTGCTACTATAGAATAGGACATTTATCTTTTGCAATTTCTCAATTCACTGGAAGAATTAAATCAGGTATATTTAGGCTAATAACTAACTTACTCTTCACTAATGTATTGTGTGCTAATGTAAGTTTTTTTTATCTAATGTATTTTATTAAACTGTAATATAATTCTGTAGCTAAGATAGTGCTTGGTATATCAGATATTACAAGATGTCACATTATTAAGTTTCACTTTTCATGGTACTTAATGCATTCAATAGTGTTCTGTTTGTAATTATTTTTTACAGTAATTCCTGACATGTGCCTTAGTTTTATGATACTTTTCAAAACATTCTCCAAATTAGCTCTCTGCTATTCTTAGTTTCATTTGCTTTTTATTTCTGGCTATGTGTTTAATGTTGTTCATCCTCAGGGTACTATCCTGGATAATCTCTCTGCTTATTCTATGCAGTCATGCTCAGTGATACTATAAGATGATTATTCAAAAAAATTATTTCCAGTTCAAAACACATCTTGCACTACAGAGTTAACTTTCACATGACGGTACAAAGGCTTTTCAAATGCAACATTTTCTGAAAATGAGTACACATTACCCATTTGTCAAAACAGAAATGCAGAGGCTATACAAACTTTCTTCCTATCTCTCACTACACAAATTCAAACAAGCACTGAGAGCTATGGATTTTGCCACCTAAATATGATTGGAGTTTTCAAAGAATTTCTCTCACCTCCAGAGCTAACTTAATTTTTTATTGTTTAAGTTTAAATCTTAGCATATTGTTTCTCTAAATTAAAATAAATAAATAAAATATCAATGTATGACCACTGTTCTAAACACAGAATCCAAACCCAAAGTTGACACATTGAAGGAATGTATTTACATTATTGAGTGCAAATCAGATGCCACACACAGGTAAAATTTGGGGGATGGTAGTGAAAGTATTTTCTAAGTTAAAGGAAGTAACAAGTATGCACACATGAGAATATAGATCATCAAAATTCACACATCCTCTCATCAAGAAGCATTATCTATTTATTAATTCCCAGAGTCTGTACTTGTCTTTATTACTTGGTTTGATTAACTTGAGGGGATAGAAGTGATTTTAGAAGAGGCCAAGGAAACCCAATAACATTAAGTTTGTATCAGGGATTCCTGTTTGATGTCTCTATATTGTCTAATACTTCCATCAGTTGCTGGGAACAGTTAATGTATACCAGCAATGTGTCATTGAAAAACTTTTCTTTGAGAATTATTGAAAATCTATATACATGTGCTATAAGCCCAAATAATATTTACCCATGTCAATGAGAAACATTCATTCTTTACATCTCATTAACAGTTATTATAGATGCAAAACTCTGGAGTGTGGTAAATTAATAGACAACCAAGTCTGTCATCACAAGCAAGAAGGTTTCTACTGTTTTCTATTGCAAGGTTCTGTGTGCTTATGCACCTCCACAAAATAAAGCCAAATTATGGACATTTTAAAAATTATTTAAAGAATATTTTTAAAAATGCTTAGAATATTTTTCTAAGTTCACATTCTAAAATTATCTTTATTTTGAAATCAGAGCATATAAAGATCAATACAAAAATGCTTTGGGTCAACTGCTAAACAATTCAAGTTATAAATTTATTTTATGTATTGTTAATGCTAATGGCCATGAATAGTTACAATAAACACTGACAGTTTTTCACCTTAATGTGAAGAAAGTCAGAAGCTATTTTCTCAAAGGTCACAGTGACCTAAAAAAAAAAAAAAGAATCAAAAAATAAATCTGCATCTGCAGATATTTTCCTCTGATTTAAAATCTACTAACTTTAATTCATTCATTGTTTTACAATGCATGTGTGCTGAAATTTGAAAGGAAGGAAGGAAGGAATGCTTTTTATCATGGTTATAGAAAAGCAGGAAGTAGTAAATCGTCCCCGTCATACACAGAAGAGTCAACAATATGGTTAAAGACATGGCGTTGAGGATTAGCCTGTGCCAACACAGTTGTCTCACTACTTGTCTTTTTATTGACTTTACCTTGTTTGGATGTCCTCCACTCTCCCACTGTTTCCCTGGCAACCAAAGCCCAGCATCTTCTTTTGTAAGGCAAATTGTTCCTACTCTTGTATTGGAAGTAAGTGGAAGGTTATATGTAAATTCCTGCCAATATTGAAATTAGAGGGAAGACACCTACATATCTTCAGGAATTATGATTATTCCTTTGACATGAAGGAATAATAAAGAACATATTATTAAGAAAGTACAGCAATATGCTCATGAAGGATCAGATATAAAAAATGGCAACATGCTTGAAATTTCCATGTGAAATTACAGGGTGATTCATAAAATTTGTCTATTGAATTGCTATAATCTAAATGTGGCCTGTCCAAATTTATACATTAAACTCCTAACCTTTAAGGTGTTGGTTTCAGGAGGTGGGGCTATTAGGAAGTGTTCAGGGATTCATGACCTTATATAAGAATCCCCACAGAGATCCTTCATCCTTTCTGCCATATGAGGTAATAGAGAGAAGACTGCTGTCTTTTAGGAAGCAGACCACTATCAGACACAGAATCTGCTTGTGTCTTAATCTTGGAATTTCCAGGTTCCAAAACAATAAGCAGTAATTTCTGCTGTTTATAAGCCACCTATTCTGTGGTATTTTTTTATGGCATCCCACCAGACTAAGATAACAACTTTTATTTTATATATTTTATTATCAGAGACATTTTCTTGTATTTTTGAGAATATGCTAAGTGACCCATGAAATTCATGATGGGTGATTATTTTAGCAACCAATGATATGAGTTCCTATTTAGTGATCAATTGTTCTTCATTTATGTCCTAAAATTAAGGGATTCCTTTTGAAGATTGAGCCTATGGGTGGTTTATCACTGAGCCAAATAATCAGACCTTTTTTATTTTCTTTTTTTGAAACAAAGTCTCACTAGGTTCCCAGCCTGGCCTCAAATTTGTAATTTCCCAGCCTCAGCCTCCCAATTTGCTGGGATTATAGGCATGTGCTACCATAAGCCTGGCTCCGGGACTTACTCTTTTAAAAGTCCAAGAAAAAAAAATTATGTTTTTGTTAAAAATTTGTTTTTTCCAAAGAGTGTGAAACTTCATAGAAAACAGTCAAAACTGTTTCCATGAATCTGAAGTAAGTTGGTTAACTGTAAATTTTAATTTATTTTTTACTTCTTTAGCAGCAATGACAAAAACAAGAATTATAATGGGCTCTGCCATCTTCATCATCCAATAAAAAAGTAGATTTGGAAGAAATCATTTCTAGGCCTTAAATCGTAAGCATTCATAACATATATCATTTTATAAGGGACAGTGACTAACACAATGAGCATTGTTTGGGCCAGTACATTATGACTGCCACCAAAACTTTTTTTTTTCTTTTTAAAAAATTTGTTCTAAATAGTAATACATGATAGCAGAATGCATTTTGATTCGCTGTACACAAATGGAGCACAATTTTTCATTTCTCTGGTTCTACACAATGTAGAGTCTCACCACATGTGTAGTCATACATGTACCTAAAGTAAAGATGTTCATCTCATTCCCCTATCTTTCCTATCCCCATTCCCTCTCTCATTCTCTCCCTCCCTTTTTCCCAATATAGGGCTCCTCCATTCTCCCCCACTTCCAATGTTATAGGTCAGCATCCACTTACCAAAGAGATCATTCAGCATTTGCTTTTATGGTATTGGCTTACTTCACTTAGCATGATATTCTCCAGCTCCATCCATTTGCCTGCAAATGCCATAATTTTATTTTCTTTTCATGCTGAGTAATATTCCATTGTGTATATGTACTGCAATTTCTTTATCCATTCACCTACTAAAGGACATGTAGGTTGCTTCCATAGTTTGGCAATTGTGAATGTGCTGCTATAAACATTGAAGTGGCTGTGTTACTATAGTATGTTGCAATTCCTTTTTTATGGTGTTTCTCCCTTAGTTCCAATCAAGAGGTGAAAGTTGCTATGTTTTTACTTGGTTACCCTGTTACTGTTCTTAGAGAAAGAAGCTGATCAAAATTACTTTGTGTTTTTTAACTTTGGTTCCCAGCAATAGAATATAAAATTGAGAACAATCAATGTTCAACTTTTACATAATGTAAAGGAACAGGGTGTGATGTAAAGAAATCTGTAGGCACATAGACTGTGGCTGGGGTATGCTGAGAGATGCTAAGGTAGAGACAGCACTATTGTGATGAAGGTACACAGTTCAAGTCTTTTATCTCACCCCATTTTCTCTGTTCTCAGGGATTTAAACCTTCCTGTTAACTTGGCAGACCAGTAAATTCTCCCCTTAGTGTAAAATAGATGTATTTGAGTTTCTGCTATCTGCAACTAAAAGCATTTTGGCTAATACATGTGCAAACATGCTTTATATATTTGTAAATTATGTGGATGCTTTAATTGTTATTGTGTTATTTACTTCTGCTTCCTAAAAAGCTAGATACATCATATTTAGCTTGGGTAGGCTTCGTTTTAAAAATTGTATTAACTAGAATGGGAATTAGGCATGAGAAAGTTTGAACAAAATAAAGGACACTTTCAAACTACATGTCCTATTTCTGGGGAGGGAATAATGTTGACCAGGGAGCAATTAATATATTCCTAATCTGCAGTCATGCACTGCTGTTTGGTTGCACATTTGTTTCTTCTATGAGGATAATCATAGAGTTTGAGTGTAGTGAGTCTCCACTAAATGCTGAATAAACACACAAAGGAAACAACCATTAACTGTTCTTTACCTTCCAAGCCACAAAATTGGCATTGTTAAACGCCTTTGGTTGGATAGAATAATTATGTTTTATCTTCATCTTGCATTGCCTCATGTGAAACTGCAATTTCTTTTTTTTCCTTTTCTCTTACAATTAAGTAATTAATTAATTTATTTATTTTGGCATTGGGGATGTCAGGGGCACTTTACCATCAAGCTACATCTCTAGTCCCTTTTTATATTTTATTTTGAGACAAGGTATTACTAAGTTGCTTAGGGCCTCACTAATTTGCTGAGGCTGGCCTGAAACTTGCAATCCCCATACCTCCTCCCACCAAACTGCTGGGATTATAGTCATGTGCTATCACAACAGCCTGTGCAATTTCTTTTGGCAGGGTTTTCATCAGTTTATTCATTGCTGTGACCAAAAGACCTGATAAGAACAATTAGAAGAGAAAAAGTTTATTTGAGGTTCACAGTTTCAGAGTTCTCAGTGTATAGATAGCCGACTTCTTTGCTCTGCACCTAAAGTAAAGCAGAATGTCATGGTTGAAGGAGAAAAATAGTTCAACACATGGCTTCAAGGAAGCAGTGAGAGATAGCTGGCTCACCAGGGACAAAATATAAATCCCAAAGTCAAGCCCTAGTGACCTACCTCCTTCAGCCACAGTCTATGTGCCTACAGTTACCCCAATTAATCTATTCAAGCGGATCAATGAACAAATCTGTTTAGGCCTTCATAATCCAATCATTTCACCTCTAAACATTCTTGTATTGTCTCACACATGAGCTTTTAGGGTACACCTAGTGTCTAAACTATAACAGGTATACACTTACATTGCAACATATTTCACTGGTTTCCATAAGACAAGTGATTTCATCACTTTTGGTCTGAGTGATATGAGACTTCAAATTTTCACACTGGGAAATCCTCCAAGGACTTCTCATTAAATCACTCACTAACCCTCATTTCTAAGCTACCATAGCTCCCATTCCATCTTCTGCCCCATAGCAATTCATACCATTGGTATGTTGTCTATGCCTTGTTGGTGTGTTCATTTATTCATTCAGCAGAAAATAATATCACCAAAGAAGAATTTCCCTAAAAACCCAGAAAAGAGCTACATTTTTTTAAGATTGAATGACTTTATGAACAGAGTAGTCTTTCTTTGTTTCTTTTTACTATTACTAAGTCAAAATAAGAAGCAGAGTTGTGAATGTTTAATATTTCAAAAAAGAATGTCTTTGGGGATCAGATTCTTTTATGGGGGGAGTGGGATATCGGGGATTGAATTCATAGGCACTCAACCACTGAGCCACTTCCTCAGCCTTATTTTTTATTTTATTTAGAGACAGGGTCTCACTGGCTTGCTTAGTGCCTTGTTGGTTTTTTGTTTGTTTGTTTGTTTGTTTGTTTTTTGTTTGTTTTTTTTTTTTTTTTTTTTTGAGGCTGGCTTTGAACTCGCAATCCTCCTGCCTCCCCTTCCTGAGCTGTGGAATTAAAGGCGTGCACCACCACTCCCAGCTCAGCCTCTTAATTCTTCCTTTCTCCTGTTATATGCATCTCCTTGTAGAGGACTTAAAATCCCAAATCATTTACTGAATGCAGTTTCTGTACAAGCTGACATTGCATTGTCCCTGTTGGATGAAGCCTCACCGTGATGGAAGATTTCTGAGAATAGAAATAAATAAAATAAAATGTAAATCATGAAACACATGAAGAGGCACTGGACATGTTCTCATATTCATGTATTGTTTCTGTATTTAGATGAAAAGTTTGGGTGTTTTATATAGTGTAATGTTTATGAAATCTTTTCCCCCTTTTCCTTTAAATTACCTTTTCAGCTTAAATGATTTTGAACTTGTATGTCTTCTTTTTGAACGTTTTGTATATTTCTACAGAAGTGGAATGTTTTTGCCAGACTATTTTAGACTAACCTAAATGAAAAAAATTAAATTTGCTTTGATCTTGTGATCTTTAAATACGTATCATTCTTTACTAAGTTCTAGTTATTTACAACTCAAATGATCTAAGTTTGTGTCTAAAACTTCTGTTTTTCTAAAAGCTTGGGTTTTATTTCAGAACAATATGTCACAAGATGTATTGTTTTTATTCCCAAGTGGAATAAAACAGTTAGCAAATGAGCTTATAAGACTATATTGTGGAGAACATTCTGAATAATTGTAACATAAGGTATATTGAAATAAAATCTATTTTAAAATAGCAACAATATTGTGTTCCCAAGTAAAATGGAGTCTGATTCAACTATTAAAGGAAGACAGTTGACAATCTGCTTGAAGATGACAGTGAGAAATGACAGTAAGTGCATATAGAAAACACTTAAGTTCTATGTCCATCTCTTGGTGTAAATAAATGACAAGTGTTCTAAAAAACAGCACAGCTCTCTTGACAGTGCCAGATCACTTACTCTTCCCTTCTCAGGAAGACATATTTCCTCTGTCCTTCCCTGTCTCTTGTGAATTACAGGAAAGAATCATGACAAAACCGAAAGGCATTTAGGTGGAAGTCTGCAAGTGTGATTGCAGTGTTGGAACTACTGTTTATGTCCTATGTCATTTAACTCTTGTTGACTTCTCCAAATTAGAATAGTGGCATATATGATTTCTTAAGATTTTAGATGTTCATTAATGTTAAGTAGCAGACACTGGAAATATATATATATATATATATATATATATATATATCACTGATAAATACATTCCTTGTTTCATATAGAATATACCCATACAAGGAAGATGGCATTAAAATATAATTGTAGAACTAAACTGTGGTAAAACTTGGAGCTATAATAACGTAGTGAAGTAATATCTACACTGGAGGACTAGATAAAGTTTTCCAGGAGAAATGATGTTTCATGTCTAAAATCCAAAATCTAATTCAGAATTAAATAGATATGAATGGTAAAGTGGTAAAATAGTTGTAAAACATAGTAAAACATATTTGTTTTATGTATAGCGAATAACATGTACTGGGACAAGAGGCAGGAAGATGCAAGATTTTCAAGAATTATGATTCTTATAACTTCTAGATTTTTCATGTCTTATAAAACTAGCTAATTCCTTATTGCTCTTCTTGATTTTTAATTTTTTTAAGTTGTAGATGGACAAAATACCTTTATTTTATTCATTTATATTTATATAGTGCTGAGGATCAAACCCAGTGCCTCACACATGCCAGGCAGGTGCTCTACCACTGAGCTACAACCCCAGCCCCTTAAACTTGATTTTAAAATACCTAATCTTCATCAATATTTTCCTTCCTGAGGTTTCATTGACAAGTCATTTGGATAATACTTTTGCATTTGATTACTTTTTCTTCTGCCTTATGAGTTTATTTCACATATACATGTCGTTTATTCTGACATATATTAAAGTTCAGAATAAATAGGATTGTGTTTGCACTGCTTTGGTGTGTATCATAATGCCTATCACAGTGCTGGGTACCCAACATCCATTAAAACACATTCTTGTTAAATTTATTGTTTCCCTTTATCCCCAAAGCAGGTTTCCTGTCATGGTATTGAGGCCAAAAAGAATTCATGGGTTGAAATGTTGATGCAAGAAAGAGAATTAAATGTCTGATCCAATTTTTGGATCCTGTCATTCTTTACCTGGATTTAGCAACTGAAAAGAGCCCTTAAGATACCACCAATTTCCTCTGGCAGTGTTTCTAAGGGAACTATTCTGTGATACTTAAGCATTTTTGATTGATAACATGAAACATCCTGAGTTCCTCAAGAAAATTAATCATAACATACCACAGGAAAGTTCTGCTATAACTGCCAAAAATAACCTTGGTTTTTATTTAGGTAGCACTCTCTTTTCAAGGAATTAAGAACCATAATGTACAGCAAATTTGTCATTCCTAAATTGTTTCATTAAGCTATAAATTCTTATTAATTTGGACATGAGAAAAGCAGATATAAGTGATACACATCACCTTTTTGAGTCTTCAAAGAAAACTAGCTGACTAAGAAAGAAAGATGCTAAAATCCTCAGTGCCAAGCAAATTATTATTTCTGCTTTGGGTAGAGACAACCCAAACTGGTAGCCTAAGAATGAGCAAGACTGAATTTTAAACCTAGTTGCATTACTAGTTCTGCAAATACCTCTGAAGAATTTTTATGCATTCACATAAAATTGAGGTGTTATACATGTACATCATAAAATAAAAATGTGAAGTACAAATACAGCAACCATTTTATATTTTAACCATTCTTTCAGTCTGTGGCCAATCAATGTGCATTAATTGAATCATATGGCAAGTATAGGTGTGAAACATTAAATAATTTATCACATAAAACATTCATTTTATAGAGAAGTAATCGTTCCTCTTTGCATTGGATTTTTCCATTTATCAAATTTGAAAAACACAACATGAAAGATTATTTTGAAATCAGAATAAAGTGGCATTTTCTTTATTTTAAAGGTAATTGTCATCTATAACATAGGTATCCCTGTACTATTGACAACAATCTTCTTTTACTTTTCCTTTCTCCCTCTCTTCTTCCTCCCCTCCTTCTTCTCCTCCTCCTCCTTTTTTGATAAAATATGGCAGATATTACCTAAATTGTGCTCCACTATACTAAGAAAAAAGGAAAGGAATAGTCCTTCAGGATCTAGATACCTAAGAAAGATTTAGGGAGCTTTTATACTTTATAGCACTTTTAAGACATATTTATCTGTTTTTCTTTGCTCTGGCTACATACTGAGAGAGTTTGAAAATTGTTTATTTAAGAGTATGGATTGGTGTTTTTTAGAGTAAAGTATTTCTTTGATTTATAAAGAGTTCCTGTGGTCATTGTAAAGAAAGAAGGAGTGAGAGAGACAGACAGGGGCTGGGGAAAGATCTATTGATTTTCAGAGGGTAGGAAGCCCTCAAGATTTACTTAATGAAATCATTCATAAACAATGTTTTTTCTTCCCTTTAAAATTCAAAGTTTTTGTTGGTTGCTGATGACTTTCCTACCTGAACTCTGCTGATCTTTACAATTAAAACAAAAACAAAATATTGGAAAATATTCCATATTGTTTGAAATGGGGCACATATTTTTACAATATTTTACCTCCTCCCACCTTCTTCCTTGAATTTGCTCAGTCAGTATCATTCAATTTAATAAGATTTAGAATAAATCAAATCAAAATTTGATTTAAATATCAGAGGAGAATGCATGGTAGGGCATATTTTTCTCTCTGTGTGCCTGTCTCTAGTTCTCTGAAAGTGAGTATTTAATTTTTGTTTTCTAATACTGTGGATTGAACCAAGAGTCCCTTTTTAATTTTTGTTTCAAAACAGGGATTCACTCAGTTGCTGAGGCTGGTTTGAACGTGCAATCCTTCTGCCTCAGCCTTCTGAGTCAATGAAATTAACGACATGCACCACCACAAGTAGCTAAACTGATATTTACTAATCATTTGGGGTTTTTGTTTTGATTTTTTGTGAGGTGCTGGATATGGAACTGAGGACCTTGCACATTCTAGTCAAGTGCTCTATCACTGAATTCTCTCCCCCCAAGGTGGGCTAATTAATGTTTTTTTTTTTTTTAAATCAGCTATGTTTATGGGAAGGTAGAAATTCAATGTTTACATTATTCAGTAATCATTAAAGATATATTATTGAAGAATATTTTATTAAAAATAGTTAATGGAAAGGAGGACTTCAGTGTCCAAAATGAAAATAGTAATATATCTTTTGGTAAATAATTTAGAAATATTAAATTTATAAAGAATGAAGCTTTGCTTAAATGGATCTGCAGATTAGAATTTGACTCATAGCTGAAATTATCATCATCTTAATGGCTCGCTGGCATCACCTCTTTACCACTCCTTCTGGCAAAATGCCAGGCACCACCCCAACTCGGCTGTGGCTCTCAACAGCTGAAAGCAGAAGCTATTATTTGTTAAATAATTATTTTCTAAAGTAACCTTATTTTAAATAAAGCAACACCAAAACGTAACCAAAGGAAAGTTAATAAATTACGTTGATACATCTCAAAGAACTTTCACAGAACAACATTCTGGTGCAAAATTAACCCAGTACAGGGACCAACTCTAAGTCCCATCTCTCCTGCCTCATTCAGTCTTTGTCTCATTCCAAAGCTACAAATTGGCTTCTAATACCATAGACTGGTTTTCCTGTTTTTCATTTTTTCAAAACTTAGGATTATAGAGTAAACTCTCTTTTGAGCCTGACTTCTTTAACTCAACATTTTATTTACAAAATTTATTCATATTTTTGTGTATTGTTACAGTTCATTCAATAGCTGTTTCTATCCATGGATATAGCATAAAAAGAATTTGGCCATCGATCGTCTTATTAACAGATATTTGGGTTGCTGGTTTGCGGTTATGATAACAGTGCTGCAATGATTGTTTTAAACAAGTTTTTGTGACTACAGATGGATTTCTTCAGAGTAGACTGGCTGGATCATAGAATGCATGTAGCAGATGTTACCAGTAGTTTTCCAAATCTACAATCCTTTCAATATTGTTAATTTCTTTTATTCCACCTCTGAAAAAACATATTTTGTGAGTTTTTTTAAGTGACCATTCTGATGAGTGTGTAGACTTATTAAATTTGAATTTGCATGATTCTGGCAACTAACTGAGTTGAGCATCTTTGTATATATTCTGAATATTTGCCTAGTACATCTTATGGAGTGCCTTTTCTAACTTTAGCCAGTGTTTCTTTTTATTACCTATCTTTTAATGAATCATTTAGCTATTCAGAATATATGTATAAAATATCTTCTTATATTTTCTGGTTCATATTTTTATTATCCTAGTAGTATATTTTGATGAACAGAATTTCTCAACTTAAAATATTCTAATTTATCAAATTTGTCCTGTGAATTAGGTTTCTAAAATGCCCTGTTTAAGAAGTACTTGGTTATCAAGGCGAAAATGTTAACATTTGTTTAATACTAATTATATGCTTCAAAATGTGAAAAATCACATTTAGCTAATTAATTATAAACATTCATTGTTGTAAGTGGAGTGTGTATAAAATTATCAGAACAATATACTTTGGAAAAAGCCATGCATTTCTATAGAGCTATGGGTTGAATTTAATTTCCTATTAGATTTAACTGCTAGGATGCTAGCAAGTTCAAACTTGGTCATTTAAATGTTTTCTCACCTTCTGCATGTCATCATATGTAAACTCTGCATTAAGGAATGGTCTCTGCCCTTTTCTACAGTGGGTACTGTAATTACATTTGCCGCAAATGTTAAGAGATTGTGGTAGAATCCCAAGCCCAGCTGTCTGTCCTTGGGTGCTGCTGCTCAGGAATGAAACTCTCTTCTCATTTTTCTAAGAGATCAATGTCTGCTACCTTGCTCCTAGTCTCCTCTTTAGATTCAGAAAAGCTGAATGCCTCGGATGGAGTTAGATTCCTCTACTATCAAAGTGCTTTCACACATTTTGAGATAAGGGAGCACCAGCTCTTTCAGTGGGTTTTAAAATATTAAAGAGCATTCCCCTTGGTGGGAATAAAAGGTGAGAAATGAAGGTTGTAACACAACATTTTCCTTAGTAATATATGACATTATGAAAGAGAATTCAAAATATGAAGATTCTGAAATCACATTTAAGAATAAAATGAACTATGGTATGATATCCATAAGTAGATAATCAATAATCTAAAGTTAACTGATCCTTCTTAAAAAAGTATATATATCGTAAAAATAAAATATATTTGATATGCAAAATATAAAACTTAAAATTAGGTTTTCTTATACTCCTACCTATCCATCCTATGGGATATCAGTTTTGAGCAAAACAAACTTTACTTTTAATTAAAAAATATTTTCAGAGTATTTTCACTTGTGCTTTAAATAGTTATCAGAAATATTTTTAATTAGAAGATAAATGGTATTTTTTTTTAATTTCTAAAATTTAACCCCTGTAAGTATTCCTTGACTTAAAAAAAAAAAGCCAGACATCCACAAAATTGAAGAATAGGATGAAGTAATGCCTGATTAGTTCACTCTTCATTTCATGATCAGATTGAAGTTAGGGTCATGAGTAATAGATTACTGTGCTCTTCCTTAGGAGAAAAGAATGAAACTTGACTAAGGCTGTGTAGTCTCAGTAGGTTAATAACCTCCTGTTGCTCCATATTCTGTATTTGATTCATGCCTTTAACTCCCTGGGCACTTGCTTGAAAACCTTTTGGTTTTCCTTCCATCCACCCATGACTCAAATTATTTTCTCTCCCCTCCCTGACACCTTATTCCATGATTAATTTTAGAAAATCTCATTAGCTTATTTTAAACAAAATACAATTTTCTAGAAGAATTTGCAGGTTTTTGAACTTGATAGAGAAAAAGAACCTGATGTGATCAGACACATAAATAGTACATTTAATAGGATAAAAATGAAAATTCAACAAATATGCAAAGGACTAGCAACTTTAGGGTGAAAGGGTAAAATCATGACATTCTTTGAATTGTCTCTTTCCTTAACTCATTTGTTAATTTCAATAAATAGTGACAGAAGTTTTTCAATAACAGTTTACACTCTGTTTATCACTAAAGAAGAATGCCTTGGATGGTTCCTAAGTCATCACTGGCTATCAATTAACACAGAAAAAATGTTAAATATTTTGGTGATTTGTTTGTATGTGATAAGTCATTGGTCTTCTTTCTTCATAGCTCCTAAGCCTATGACCTTTTTGTCTCTTTACCCTTCTCCCCTGTCATTATAGACATAAAAAAGAGGATTCTGTTCTTGGAACAGAAAGGATACTGAGCAGTTTTAAATTCCTTCAGTGTTTTAAACAATTTGACATTAAATGCTTGATTTAAATATATATACATGTGAGCATGTGTACACACATATACACATGCAGTTATAACACTGAAACAAATGAAAAATGTGTGAATTGTGATAATTTTCTTTCTAATAAGTATGTCAATGAATCATTATATTTTCATTTTTTTGTATATATTAGTAATAAGATAAAATTTTATCAATGTTCCAAATGGTAGAGTTGTAATACATTACAACAATTAGAATAAAACTGATGATCTTCCATTTTTTTTCCTTAAACTTTCAAAACAGTACAAACTCTAGCAAAAATATACACTTAACTTTAATAAAAATTGAATTATATCCTCATAGCATATCAGAATCAATTAAGTAGTATCCAAATTTATGGGTTCACCCATGATTAGTCAGATAAAGTGTTTATAATTGAATTATTTTAGGTTTTTTTCCAAAAAAAAATTGCTAAGTGGAGGTTGTCTTTCAAACTCTTCAAGTAATATAAAATTATATACTATTATTTATGAATGGAAAACACTTAAAACATTGCTGAAAGTTGCATTGACATAATTTATTCTATGATAAATACAATAAAATATTTTACCTTTTAAAATATCTTCAATTAACCCAAAGGAAGGATAAAATGGTAATTTTTATATGATAGCAAACAAAGTAGGAAATACAATGTCTCCACAATTAATCTTGGATAGATTTCCACAATTATATTTGTACTCCTCTTTTTATATTTTGGAGGGTAGTTACACTGGCCTCCAGCCATTCCTTGAGAATTCACTTTTTTTATGTGTAGAAAATTGCTCTATGAGAAATAATATAGTCTTCATTTCCTCTTTTCTAGGTATAAATTTTTCATATTCCTTAAGAATAGCCCTAGTCCTATTTTATATTAAAATATTTAAACTTACAGGGAAAGAAAACAGCTTTTCTTATGAACTCCTATAGCACTCTGTGTCTCTGTGTTCCAACATTCCTTGTACATTTCATGGAGTTGTGGTCTGGAAAAGCTGCAAGAGAGTACTTATGTGACTGATAGAGTGTCATGGACAACAATGATTATAAATTATTTTAAATGTATATTACATATGCATAATATATTACATATATATTACATATATATATATATATATATATATATATATATATGTTTTCACACAAAATTATTTTGGGTTTTATCAAATCTGCTCACACTTCTGAGAGTATACTGTGTAAATGAATAAGAAAGAAGCTCTTTAACTTTCTGGGCCTGAATGAAATTGCATTGCTGAAAGTTCGATGTGTGCTCAAGTTAAATTTCTAGGATATTGCTCTTTCTAGTCTAGCCTGCCATAATGCATTCCCAGTTCCTAGTGCTATTTCTGAAAGCATGCTTATTTTTCTCTATTGAATTATTATTTCAGGCATCAGAAACATCAGCTCTGTGGCCTACTGTAGATTACTAAGATTCTATCTTTCGTTTTACTTCTTCTTTTATCTTTTTTTTTTTTTTTGTACTTGGATTGAACCCAGGGACTTTTAACCACTGAACCACATCCCCAACACATTATTTAAATTTTTTATTTTATTTTTATTTTGAGACAGGTTATCACTAAGTTGCTTAGGGCTTTGCTAAGTAGCTGAGGCTGGCCTTGAATTTGTGATCCTCTTGTCTCAGCCTCCAGAGCTACTGATTATACATGTACATCCCCACAATAGGCGATAGTACTGTCTTCTCAATGCTTGTGTAGCCCCCTCCAAATTCATTTATGTTACAACCTAAAATTCAATGTGATGATATTAGACATGTGTGTTTGGAAGATATGAAAAAGTTTTCAGCAGGGACTTCATTTTGTGATCTAGACTCCATTATGTATCACAGTGACCACACTATGAACTTGCTGACATGCTGAAAGAAAGTTATTTGCTAAGAATTATAATTAATGTAAGATTATATAAACTAAACTTTTTTCCTAGAATAATAATAGAGTCTAAGCTGCTCTATGCTAGATCAATGAGCTCTAGAGGTAAATGTGTCTTCCAGTCATAATTCTTGACAAGCAACACACTTAAACTTGATTTTGCCTTTTACAGAACCACCTAACCTTCTGTTTTCTGCTGGAATCTGTGCTCCCTGAGTTGGAATTCTAAGACACCGAGTAAATGCCGTTTTTGTATCACGGATCCTCTGAGCCCTTTTGGATGATAGAGGTCATTAGGTGATGAGGGAAAATCCCTCATGAATAGGCTTAACATTCTGCTTAAAAAGACACATAGAGCTGCCTTGTCTCCTTCTGCCACATGAAGACACAGGGAGAAGATGCCACTGTCAACGAGATGCCTGAGAACACAGGCCCTCACCAGACTCCAAACCTGCCAGCATTCTGATCCTGTGTGGTTTTGCAGCCTCAAGAACTGTGTGGAATAAATTTCTGTTGTTTGGAAGCAGTTTACTTTATGGTATTTTGTTATAGCCATCTGAATTGATTAGAATAGGCAATAACTATGTCAGTATTTGTTATAGATGGACTTTTTAAAAAATTTCATAATACTTTACAAAGACTCAGACTATTTTATTTTATTTTATTTTTTTGCTTCTGTAGAGTTATAGTTGTTGAATTCTTAGTGGAGAGTTTCAGCAATTGTCTGTGTAAGACAATTCATGTTGGGGGGGGGGAAATAAGGAAAAAGGATCAGAGATTCAGAGAATTAAGAATTATTTGAATTTTCTATACACATTGATTAAATTTTTAAAATAATTCTTCTCTGTTCTTTTATATTTCCCATAAAGTACACAAAAGTCCCTAACTTTTGTGTATGCCTCTCCACAACTGAGACTCCCCCCCACCCCCATAGGTTACCTATTCCCTTGTCCTAATCAAGAATCAGGTATTTTCCAAAAAAATCAGAAGGAAGGTATAACTAAATCTATGTCATTTATTAAACATAGATAATTGTGCTTGTGGAATAATAGAATTATAAAATTGTTACAAAATATTTTAAAGACTAATATAAAAATTCATATATAAAATACAATTTAATGATAAACTGTGAAGAAAAGAAAACAGTTCAGGAGTATTTGTTGACAACAGAGAATTTAAAATATCAACAACCTAAGTATACACAAAACAACAAAATGATTTGCCACCTACCACTATTTTGAAATACAAATTGATCTCACAGAAGCAAAAGAAGCTTGAAAAACAATAAAGTCTTAATACTAGAAAAAACAGTGAACGTGCAAATTGCTATCTTACAAATCAGACATTAATACTTTTTGAAATAATAAAACACACATTAACAGGATATTTGTGAACATTTTGAGAACAATAGACTCCTGAGCTGCATACAAGGTGAGTGATAAAAAAAAAGATTAAAAAAAAAAAACCTTGTTAAAAAAAAAGCTGTCACATAAAGAGAAGATATTCATTTAATGGAAAAAATAAATGAAGTAAACAAATAAATGAAATATACTATTGGATATTTACTACCCAATTTCTCCCCAGGGTTGCAAAACATATTCTTTTTAAATGTGTTCGGTTTTCACAGGTGAATGAGGTTGACTCCCAGTTTTTAGAAGTAAAATTTTCAGATTGGGATTTCTTAGTACAGAGTTAATACTAATGAAAACTCATAGAAGTGACTTTAAACATTCTTGGAACCATACCAGAACAGAAAAACACTCACTAAATGTTAGTTGTTTTCATTGTTCCTCATAAGTCTCATAGTCTCAGATTCCCTTTTACTGAGGGAAAACTACCCAATATAAATCCTGTACTCATGTCTTATAAATTCCATTTCTTCACTATCTCATTTTCGACTTAGTTTCCACTTTTATCTCCTGCCTGAAATATTATAGCCTACTTACTAACTCTACCTCAACATATTATTCCTATGGGAGTGACACATATAAAATAAAGAGTGGTCATGACTGGACTTCATGATTATTTAGCTAGGTTTTAAAAGGTTAGGCAGAGAAGAAAAAGTAGGGCATTCAGGTTTCTAGTGTCAATGACTTGAAGGAGGTAAGAAATTATAGAACCTACAGGTAAAAATATTTAATCTGTGGTTATATATATATATATATATATATATATATATATATATATATATATATTTAAACTTCAAGTTAAAATTCTAAACTGGCGATGCAGACTTCGAAGTGGCCCAGATTTATAACACCTATATTTTCATGCTTTTCTCAATTTTTAGTAAACTAATAGTTCTTAAATAAAGAGACTGTGTCTTTTATTCTTCATGCTCTCAGCTCATAGCATAAATTAGAGAATTATCCAATTCTTGAAAATTGATGTTGTTATTATGTAAAATTATATCTATTTTGTATAAAATGATGTTTTAACAAAATATAACTTTGTTTTTTCAGTAAAGCTTCAGGAAATGAGAAAAGAATACTCAATATTAAAAAAAACTATACAGAGATAAGTAAAAAATAGAAGGCAAAAGTAAATGTTTCCAAAACTGATCCATTTATTCATCTATGTTATTTTAAATTACTCAGAAATTTTAAATTACACACAGAAATTCAGAATGAAATAAATGTCTGTACTAGCAAGTGATAGAAAAATGAATAATTGGTTTTTTTCAGCTTTAATCCTGCCATCTTGAGATTGTCTTGCTTTCTTTTCCTCTTTATTAAAGGCCAGACATTCAATAGAACATTCTGCCTATATCAAGTAGCACCAAATAAAAACAGCCCAAATCAGGCTAGTAACTTTTTCTCTAAAGATTAAGTTCAAATCAAAGATTTGTCTGAAATATATATATATATCTATCTATCTTTCAATTACATACTCTTGTAATTGCCACAATCATTTTCAGTTATAACACATTTCACACAAAAAAGAGACTTTCAAAACATATACACACCTTATTAGATTTAATAATTAACCATTCACGATTGCATTGATTAGTTAGATTTTCATACTTCCCATATGTAGAGGTCAAGGCTTATAATGGAAACACTGTGCTCTAGGGCTGCAGAGGCAAGGAAAAGAATACAGAAAGATATAGAGGTATTTTTATCAAACAATTAAAGATTGATTTGGTTTAATTGGTTTGTTGTCATTAGCAGATTTTTAGATTTTTAAATTAACTTTTCCATTAACAGGTAATAACAAATGAAGTAGAATGGTGACTCTTGAATTTACTCTAAGTTTCCCAATTGTATGAGAAATATCTAAATCTAGATGCCTTGAGTTCCCTTGAAGCAAGGGCTGTGTGTAGCAACTTTTCCTGGAATTGTGGCTCTCTGATTAATGTCCTTAGTAAAAGAGCAAAGCCTGGCACATGGAATGTGATCAATAGAATATTTGTTAAGTGATGTGAAAGTATTATTACTTATTACTGTATATAACTAGCTTACAGATAATTTTGCAGTTATTCACAGGAACTAAAGAATTGATGATAATACATAAAATTTATAACACAAAAGTACTGAAGTAAAAGAAACCGAGAAAACCAACTTTGTTTTAAAGTGATTGTCATTCAAGTCTGTGACATTGAATATACTTGCTAATAAAAGGAATACAATAGAGAAAGAGTACAGAACATGACAGTTATTCAAAACTGACTTTTCCTTTCAAGTAAGAAAGGATAATAAGGTACCCAATAACATTTTGATGGCTGAATAAATGACATTTGAATATTGGGAAACCAAACATCATACACATCTCAATTAAGAGAGGCTGGGGATATAGCTCAATGGTAGAGCACTTGGCCTAGCAAGGCCCCAGGTTCATCCCAGCACTGCAAAAGGCAAAAACAAGGAGGTGACTCAAAACAGAGTAGGAAGGAAGACCATGAGAAGAAGATTACCACGAAACAAGGAAAAGAGGAGGGAGGGAAAGGGAGGATTGCACGGAAGACGGAAGGAGACCCTCATGGGTTCACAAAATACATATACGATGGTGTGAAGGGGAAGGGAAGAAAAAAAAGAGAGCGAGAGAGAGAGATAAGTGTCACAGTAGTGGGTAGAGAATAGTGATGGGAGGGGAGGGGAGGGGGGATAGGGAGGGCAGTAGAATACAACTGACACTAGGATTGCTGTATGTATACACATGGATGTATAACCAATGTGATCCTGCAATCTGTACACGTGGAAAAATGAGAATTCATACCCTATTTGAATCAAATGTCAAGATCATTGTATTGTCTTGAGCAACTAATAAAAAAAGAGAAAAAAAAAGAAAATATCAAGACAGGAAACAAACAAACAAACAAACAAAAAAACACTTCAAGTGAGGCACATTTTATAACACCATACCAGCACTCTTCAATTATGTCGAGGTTGTTAAAAACAAGGAAAATCTGATAAATGTCACAGTCCAAAGGAGATTACACAGACATGATAATTAAATATCATGTGGTATCCTGAATAGGATCTTTGAAAGCAGAATATTAGACATATATGAAGGAAATAGGACTAAAATATCATCTTTAGTTAATAATAGTGTATTTATACTGGTTTACTCTTTTTAACAAATTACCAATCACATTATACTAATGTATATTAACTTACTTACACAAATATCATGTTAATAGTCGGGGAAATTGGGTAAGGGAGATGAGAACCATCTGATCTAATACCACAATTTTTCTGTGAATGTAAAATTTTCCTAGATTAAAGTTATTTAACTTCATCCCCCACCGCCCGCGCCCCCCCCCAAAAAAAAGAAAGAAAAATTGGGAAACCATACTGATTTGAGCACAAATTCTTTTGACAATTTTGTCTCAAATTTGACAGGTAAGGTTTGCCAAAAGTCAGTAGTACATGAGAGTGTATTCTGCTTCATGTCTTTCTGTCAACTAAACTTGACATTCAAAAATTTTCTTGATAACTACACCATTATTGTGAGGGCTATGGAATTGATAAAATAACTGTTAGAATTCTATTTTACAAACTTAGTAGGAAATCACTACTAATTTGAGCTTTTTGAAATAAAATTAGTAATTTTCAATTTAGCCACTTTCTGAGTTATTATTTAGCTCTAAATGAGATTATTTCTCTAAAATTCCAAATCTACCTCCCAATATGCACATATGTTCTAATTAAATCTATATAAAATAAGTGATGAGTCCTAAAAGTATTTCTCAAAGAATTACTTTGAGAAAATTTTGTTTAGAAGAAATTTGCTTTGATTTAAAAAGTCCTCCTGAGGTAATTTCATTGAGAAACAATGCTTATTCCATTATAAATGTTTTCAGCACTTATTTCCTGGAAGCAGTTGAAAATAACTTCTTTGCATAGGGATGGTAAGTACCAATATTTTAATGAATAATGAATTAGGAACACCAATTTTTTGATTTAAAATCAGAGGATTCAGTATTTTTATTATAGTGAAATACACATAGCAAAATTTACCATTTAACTGTACAGTTCAGGTGTATTCAGTATGTTCTTATTGTTATGCATGCATCATCAACATCCATCTCCAGAATTTTTTTCTTCTTGCAAAACTGAAACTCTATACCCTTGAAAAAAAATAAAGTCCAATTTCATTTTGCCCTTACATCCTGATACTCATTATTATACTTTCTGTTCCTGTGATTTGGATTGCTGTAAGTGCTTAATGTAAGTGAAAAGCATATAATAATCATCTTTTTGTGATTAGATGATTTCACTTAGCATAACCTTGTCAAGTTTCATCCATGTTGTAAGACATTTTTTCAATTTCCTCCCTTATTAAAGGATTAAAATATTATTGGAATGATATGAAGATGTGTCCCCTGGGCTTTTTTCCCCCTAATGTATCTCAACTTTTAGCAGCAATACAGAAATACCACAAGCCCAGACAAAATAATTGGCCCCCAAAACCGTCCCTCTACAGTAAATGGGTCAGGAAAGGGCAAGCCAAGCAAGACAGAATACTTTTAGAAAATAACCACTCCAACCAAATACCAAACTATAAACTGGTCCCACATTCAACAACACCAGCAAAGACGTAATGTGGAAACTGAACTTTTACCTTTGCTTAGCAATAATGGGGTATTTCACCCCACTTTGCTTCTTTCTTCCCTGCCAGAGAAGAATCAGAGGAAGCCAGCTGAAACAGAAGGTATAAATAAGATTGTGACTCCATAGCGTAATGTCCCTAAATGTCCTAGTTTGTTTTGAAAGAGAAATTTATTAAGAGAAATTTACTTATAATGTTTTTTTGGTACCAGGATTGAACTCAGGGGCAATCAACCACTGAGCCACATTCCCAGCCCTATTTTGTATATATTTTTTTATAGATAGGGTATCACTGAGTTGCTTAGCACCTTGCCTTTGCTGAGGTTTGAGATTCTCCTGCCTCAGCCTTCCAAGCCACTGGGATTATAGGCTTTTGTGGCATTGCATCCAGCTTTACTTATAAATTAAGATGCTCAAAAAAGATCAACCAAGAGATACCAACATCAAAATGACACAGAAGTTGGAACTGACAACAGTTCTAAGGCATCCATAATAAAAACCCTTCAACAGCATTGTGAAGCATTTGAAATCAATGAAGAAAACATAGAAAGCCTTAGCAAACAAATATAAGACAAAGAAAAAATAAATGAAAACTTTGAATTCAAAAATACATTTTAAAATTTTTTGTCCAAAATTTAAGAATTAATGGATGCTTCTGAATTTGGATCCAGCATGCTCTTTGGGGCTTTGAAAGCATCACTTTTGTCTGCAGAGCAAGAAAAATATACTGAAGATTAAACATTTTCTCTTTGATTTTTCAAAGAATTAAAGACACAAAGCAAACTATTGCTCACAATTTGGAGAAACATACAGGTAGACAGAATCATAAATTCCCAGAACAGAAATTCACAAGCAGACATTGGTCCTTGAGGAACCAGTACTGGCATAAAAACTGTATTGATTAATTATGAGAGCAGAGTGTAGGCAAGTTTGAGATTTAAAAACTCCACTGGGGTCCAGTATCAGTGAGGTTTATTTCCAGGAGTCCTATCAGTTTCTCACAATGAAGACTGGTGAAAAATTCTCCTATGCTTCTATCAAGAGAAGGAGGAAAAGAGCTATTCTGAAATATGCTCACAGATTTCTGTTTTTTGAAAGGATAGAACCCTGACTCCAACTTCACAACCAGTCTCCAACAGGTTAGTAATATGGTAAATATGTTGGAATTATCAGACCTGGAATTTAAAAGCAGAACTAATAAGTTAAGAACTCTAATAAAAAAGGTGAATGACATGGAAGAACACATGTGAGGAGAGAAAGAAATTCCAAGGTAGAATAAACATGCATAAAAAATAAATTATATAAATTGAAAAAAAAGAATCAGAAATGGAAAATGGATTCATCAATAGCATGGGTACACACAAAGAAAATAATCTGTCAAACTGAAATCAAAGAAAAAAAATGTGAGAATGGCACATATCATATTCTGGAACTGTAGAACATTTACAAAAGCATAACATGCATGTAATAGCAATGACAGAGGGAGAGAAAGAAGAGGGGGAGGAGGAAGAAGAAGAAGGAGAAATGAAGGAAAATAAGAAATAACTGAACCAATAATGAATGAAAATATCCCTAAATTAATTCTAGATATTAAATCACAAATTGTGGAAGAAAAAGGAGCTCTAAACATGTATAAATACTATGAAATCTATAACTACACATATCACGTTACTCCTGCAAACAAACAAATAAAAACAATGGAAATCTTTAATGTAGACAGAATAAGGAAAACGTAAAAAAAAACCAACACTTAAACTCTCAGAGAATCAAGGATAAGAATTATATTGAAGTTCTTTTCAGGACACATACAAGAAAATGTGGGATCAAATATTTAAAGAATCAAGTAGAAAAAATTCTTTAACCTAGGATTCTATATCCAATAAAGTTATACCTTAGAAGTGAGGGATAAATAAAGAATCCTACAAAGAAAAGTTGAAAATGCCCTTCCTGACAAGAAATGTTAAAAGAAATATTTCAAAAAGAAGGATATTATATAATTCAGAATGCAGGTCTGCGTAAAGAAGAAAGAGCATTAGAAAAAATATGATTTTTTTATTATTCTTAGTCTTCATTGTTCTAACAGATGATAATTTATTTAAATTGATAATGCATTTAATACTTATAGTGTAGGGGCAATTGAAATTAATAAAGGTGATATTATAAGAATTTGGAAGAAAGAATTAGTAATAGCTTGTTTAAAGATTTTAGTGCTACATGTGAAGTGTTATAGTATTATCATTTTTAAATTGATATTGTCTAAGTATTCTATTTTAAAATTAGAGCTTGTTAGAAATCATTCAAACAAGACCCAGATATGATTTTTTAAAACCAGAAATTCATTTAACATAAAGATATAGAAAGATTAAAAATAAAGAAATGGAGAGAGATGTTAGTATTAACATTAATAATTGAATTATTAACATAACTACAGAGTAGAAAAAGCAGTCTTCAATGGACAAAATATTATGAGGGATTGGAAGAACAAAAGGATCAATTCTCCAAGAAGATATTTCAATCGTGAATGTGGATGCACTTAAAAAATCATAAAAATTGTAGGGCAAAAACTGATACAATAACAAAGAAAAATACATGAATCCATTGTTACTGGAGCTTTTATCATCCCTTTGTTAGTAGTTGATAGATCCAGTAGGTCAAAAATATAGAGTTGATGTGAAGAGCACCACCAATCAACAGGATCTAAGAGAAATCTATTCAATACTTCAGCCACTGACAAGATGATATATATTATTCTCAACACTGGACATGGAATAGTCACTAAGACATACTTCAATTTGGGACATAAAACACACCTTAGCAAGTTAAAAAATATAGATTAGGCAAAATAGGATCTCAGACCACAGTGGAATTAAACTGGAAATCAATAACAGAATGATATCTGGAAAGCTCTCAAACACTTAATAAATAAACAACCCATTTCTAAATAACATATGGGTCTTAAAAAATCTCAAGATAAATTAAAATTTGTTTAAGCTAAATTAAAATGAAATTACAATTTATCTGGTACAACCACTTTAGAAACCAGTATAAATATTTTTCAAAAGACTAGACATGGAACCACAATATGACCCAGCTATTCTATTCCTTGGTATTTATCCCAAAGAACTAAAATCAGTATACTGTAATGAAACATGGATACCAAATTTTTTAGCAGCACAATCACAATTGTCAAGTTATGGAAACAGCTTAGGAGCCCATCAACAAACAAATTGGTTAAAGAAAATGTGGTATATATACAACATAGAGTTCTATTAAGTCATAAAGAAGAATGAAATACCTCATTTCCTGGTAAATGGGGTGGAACTGGACAACATCATGCTAAGTAAAATGCTGCAGATTCAAAAAGTCAAAGGTGAATGTTTTCTCTCATGTGGAAATGATAGATATAGAGATAGTTAGAGAGAAAGAAAAAAGAGGAACACAAAAAGAGAACTAAAGACAAATCATTTTCTTCTTTTCTCTTGTTTACTTCGATTAATTTATTCATCTTTTTATAATTCCATAAGGTAGAAAGAACTATGGATGACTGACTTTAGATCTTTCTTTCTAATACGTGCACCATTATAATAAGGGAGACCTAGAGAGTAGAGGAAGGAAATGGAGGGGGAGGAAAAAGGTGAGGGCATAGGGAAGAAATAGAGAAGGAAATCTACCATCCTATGTATGAGTATACCAAGATTAATGCATATACATAGTATATATAAAAATATATATAATCACATATGTAAATATACACCTTATATACTTACATATTATAAGTGTATTAAAATATTATAAGTATAGTCTTAATGTACTAGTTAAAATAATAATAACTATTATTCTACTCATTATTATTGCTATTATTATTATTATTACTACTGAAGGACGATCAGTAAAATACAGCAGGTAGATCAGCAGAGGCCAGGAGGAGAGGGAAAGGGATAGCACAGGAGAATGAGATTGATCAAATGATGTTATATGAATGTATGAACATGCTATAATGAACCCAATATCATGCATAATTGCAGTAGATCAATTAAAAGTGCAATTTATCAAATTTTGTGGAATGTAACAAAAGTAGTGCTTAGAAGGAAATTTATAGCATTGAATATCCATCATCTATATTTCCACCTAAAAAAGTAGAAAAAGAAGAAAATTTTAAACCAAGTAAACAAGAAGAAAAGAAGTAATAAAAAAATAGGCCAGAAATCAAATAAATTGAACATAGGAACTCAATTAAGAAAAAAAAATGCAACTTTTTTCTTATCTGAAATTTTCAACAAAATCAACAAGTCTCTATCTAGGCTAATGAAGAAAAGAGAAGACATAAATAACAGAAATGCACGAGTTACCATTCCTTCTGACTCCAAGGACATTAAAAGATAATAAAGCAATATTATAAATTATATTATTATCATACTTTTTAACCTAGATTTGAGACAAAATCTTAGAACAATACAGTCTGTAAAATTTGTAAAATGAGACAATCTGGAAAGATTAAAGACATTTAGCCAGGAATAAATAATCTTTTATTCTTTTTACAAAATTTCATTCTTTTCATATGGCCAAAAGAAGTAGACAAATCCATAATTACTCCTGGATATTTTGATACCCCTTTCTCAGCAAATGAAAGAACAACTCAAATAGGAAAAAAAATCAAGGGATGTAGGAGACTTGAACAATACCATGAGGTAACAGGTTCTCATAGGCGTTTATAGAACACTTTCAACAACAGCAGCAGCACATGAATTCTCTTAAAGTGCCAAAAAACATTTACCCCAATAGACCATAATGTGGGCCATAAAACTAACCTTAACCAGTTTAAAAAAATTAAAGTCATATTGTGTAGTCTCTGACAACCACAGCATCACAATAGAAATTAAAAACAAACGGACTACAAGAAAATACATAATACTTGGAAACTGGATAACACATTTCTAAATAATCCATTGTTAAAAGAAGAAGTCGTAAAGGAAAAAAAATTAAGATTCCATTGAATTAAAATGAAAACACAGCACATTAAGACTTTAGAATACAGCTAACTGAATCTAAGTGAACACAGCTAAAACTTTAGAATGCAGCTAAAAGAGAGAAATTTATATTAATAAACACATACATTAAAGGAAAGAGTGAATTGGACAGAACTTTCCTATGTTCATATATGAATACACTACCAATGAAACTCCACATCATTTACAACCACAAGAATGGCATCCTAATTAGAATAAGTTGTATTCCATGTATGTGTTAAAATACACTCCATTTTCATGTATGTCTAAAAATACCAAATCATAATTTTAAAGCCTCCCAAAGTTAAATTGTAAGTAAGATGGTTTCACTGATAAGTCAAATCAAACATTTCAATAGGAATTAATAGCAATTATACATAATCTATCTTATCAAAAATGGAAGAAAAGGAAAACACTGATGCATTTTATCAACTGATGTCTAACTCTGATAGCACACAAAAAAGTACAGAACAACATCACTTATGAATATAGATACAAAAATTCTTTGTAAAATATTATTAAATGGAATATAGTAATATATAGTAAGAGTTATAACTGATGGTAAAATTGGATTTATTCCATGAATGGAGGAATAGTACAATATCGAAAAGTCAAAGTACTTAGACATATGAGAAAACTAATGAAGAAAAATTACATGATCACCTCATTTATTGCAGAAAAATATTTAACATAATTAAGTAGTCATTCTTTATAAAAATGTTAAGAAAACAAGAATAGAAGAAATTTCCTTATCCAGATAAGAAAAATCTACAATAGATTTTTATATCCAGATAAGA